>NC_091807.1:42778157-43088026 GCF_041296235.1 Equus asinus | reverse complement strand
CTATGAGAGAACCACCTGGCAGACAATCCGCAATAACCTGCCAGGCATGCAGGAACCACCTCTCAGACGTAAGAGAACCACGTGCCGGACACGCTGGAACCACGTCCTGGACAGACTGGAACCACCTGCCGGACATGCCTGGACCACCTGCCGAGCACGCCGGAACCACCTGCTCGACTCGCAGGACCCATGTGCCAGACACGCCAAAATGAACTGCCGGCTACACCAGAACCACTTACCGGACACTCCGGAATAACCTGCCCGGCATGCCAGAACCACCTCTCAGAAGTGCCAGAAGCACGTGCTGGACATGCCGGAACAACCTATCGGACAGAACGGAACAACCTGCCGGACACACCAAAATCACCTGCGGGCTACGCCAGAACCACTTGGAGGACTCTCCGGGAAAACCTGCCGGGCATGCTGGAACCACCTCTCAGACGTGCCTGAACCACGTGGCGGACACTCCGGAAACGCATGTCGGGCCGGCCGGAACCACCTCTCAGACGTGCCAGAACCTCATGCCGGACACCCCAGAACCACCTGCTGGACAGACCGGAAACACCTGCCGGACACGCCGGAACCACATGTTCGACTCGCTGGAACCACATTCTGGACATGGCAAAATCACCTGCCGCCTATGCCAGAACCGCTTGGCGAACACTCCGGAATCACCTGTCAGGCATGCCGGAACCACCTCTCAGACCTGCCAGAACCACATGCCAATGACACCGGAAGCACCTGCCGAGCATGCCGGAAGCACCTGCTCGACTCGCCAGAACCACCTGTCGGACACGCCAAAATCACCTGCCGGCTACGCCACAGCCAGTTGGTGAACACTCCGGAAACACCTGCCGGGCTGGCTGGAACCACCTGCCAGTCACGCCAACATCACCTGCCAGCTACGCCAGAACCACTTGGCGGAGACTCCAGAAACACCTGTTGGGCCAGCCGGAACCACCTCTCAGACGTGCCAGAACCATGTGCCTGAGATGCTGGAACCACACCCCAAACAGACCGAAACCACCTGCCAGACCCAACTGAACCACCTGCCAAGCACGCAGGAACAACCTGCTCGCCTCGCCGGAACCACCTGCCCGGCGCGCCGGAGCCACCTGCTCGCCTCGCCGGAACCACCTGCCCGGCGCGCCGGAGCCACCTGCTCGCCTCGCCGGAACCACCTGCCAGGCCCAGCAGGAGCACCTGCCGGGCGCGCCGGACCCACCTGCTCGCCTCGCCGGAACCACGTGCCGGGCCCTAACCCTAACCCTAACCCTAACCCTATCCCCAAACCCTAACCCTAACCCTAACCCCTAACCCTAAGCCTAACCCTAAACCCTAACCCAACCGTAACCCTAACCCTAACCCTACCCCTAACCCTAACCCCTAACCCCAAACCCTAAACCCTAAAACTAACCGTAACCCTAACCCTATCCCTAACCCTAACCTGACGGACAGGCTGGAACCAGCTGCTCCACTCGCCGGAACCACCTGACAGACATGCCAGAACCACCTGCCGAGCACGCCGGAGCCACCTGCTGGACTCACCAGAACCACCTGCCTGACAGGCCAAAATCAACAGCTGGCTATGAGAGAACCACCTGGCAGACAATCCGCAATAACCTGCCAGGCATGCAGGAACCACCTCTCAGACGTAAGAGAACCACATGCCGGACACGCTGGAACCACGTCCTGGACAGACTGGAACCACCTGCCGGACATGCCTGGACCACCTGCCGAGCACGCCGGAACCACCTGCTCGACTCGCAGGACCCATGTGCCAGACACGCCAAAATGAACTGCCGGCTACACCAGAACCACTTACCGGACACTCCGGAATAACCTGCCCGGCATGCCAGAACCACCTCTCAGAAGTGCCAGAAGCACGTGCTGGACATGCCGGAACAACCTATCGGACAGAACGGAACAACCTGCCGGACACACCAAAATCACCTGCGGGCTACGCCAGAACCACTTGGAGGACTCTCCGGGAAAACCTGCCGGGCATGCTGGAACCACCTCTCAGACGTGCCTGAACCACGTGGCGGACACTCCGGAAACGCATGTCGGGCCGGCCGGAACCACCTCTCAGACGTGCCAGAACCTCATGCCGGACACCCCAGAACCACCTGCTGGACAGACCGGAAACACCTGCCGGACACGCCGGAACCACATGTTCGACTCGCTGGAACCACATTCTGGACATGGCAAAATCACCTGCCGCCTATGCCAGAACCGCTTGGCGAACACTCCGGAATCACCTGTCAGGCATGCCGGAACCACCTCTCAGACCTGCCAGAACCACATGCCAATGACACCGGAAGCACCTGCCGAGCATGCCGGAAGCACCTGCTCGACTCGCCAGAACCACCTGTCGGACACGCCAAAATCACCTGCCGGCTACGCCACAGCCAGTTGGTGAACACTCCGGAAACACCTGCCGGGCTGGCTGGAACCACCTGCCAGCTACGCCAGAACCACTTGGCGGAGACTCCAGAAACACCTGTTGGGCCAGCCGGAACCACCTCTCAGACGTGCCAGAACCATGTGCCTGAGATGCTGGAACCACACCCCGAACAGACCGAAACCACCTGCCAGACCCAACTGAACCACCTGCCGAGCACGCAGGAACAACCTGCTTGCCTCGCCGGAACCACCTGCCGGGCGCAGCGGAAGCACCTGCCGAGCGCGCCGGAGCCACCTGCTCGCCTCGCCGGAACCACCTGCCCGGCGCGCCGGAGCCACCTGCTCGCCTCGCCGGAACCACCTGCCAGGCCCAGCAGAAGCACCTGCCGGGCGCGCCGGAGCCACCTGCTCGCCTCGCCGGAACCACCTGCCGGGTGCAGCGGAAGCACCTGCCGAGCACGCCGGAGCCACCTGCTCGCCTCGCCGGAACCACCTGCCGGGCCCAGCTGAAGCACGTGCCAAGCACGCCGGAGCCACCTGCTCGCCTCGCCGGAACCACCTGCCGGGCCCAGCGGAAGCACCTGCCGAGCGCGCCGGAGCCACCTGCTCGCCTCGCCGGAACCACGTGCCGGGCCCTAACCCTAACCCTAACCCTAACCCTATCCCCAAACCCTAACCCTAACCCTAACCCCTAACCCTAAGCCTAACCCTAAACCCTAACCCAACCGTAACCCTAACCCTAACCCTACCCCTAACCCTAACCCCTAACCCCAAACCCTAAACCCTAACCCTAACCGTAACCCTAACCCTATCCCTATCCCTAACCTGACGGACAGGCTGGAACCAGCTGCTCAACTCGCCGGAACCACCTGCCAGACATGCCAGAACCACCTGCCGAGCACGCCGGAGCCACCTGCTGGACTCACCAGAACCACCTGCCTGACAGGCCAAAATCAACAGCTGGCTATGAGAGAACCACCTGGCAGACAATCCGCAATAACCTGCCAGGCATGCAGGAACCACCT
Source organism: Equus asinus (assembly GCF_041296235.1). Classification (NCBI taxonomy): domain Eukaryota; kingdom Metazoa; phylum Chordata; class Mammalia; order Perissodactyla; family Equidae; genus Equus; species Equus asinus. Next base: position 43,084,595 of record NC_091807.1, on the reverse strand, counting down.
CTCAGACGTAAGAGAACCACGTGCCGGACACGCTGGAACCACGTCCTGGACAGACTGGAACCACCTGCCGGACATGCCTGGACCACCTGCCGAGCACGCCGGAACCACCTGCTCGACTCGCAGGACCCATGTGCCAGACACGCCAAAATGAACTGCCGGCTACACCAGAACCACTTACCGGACACTCCGGAATAACCTGCCCGGCATGCCAGAACCACCTCTCAGAAGTGCCAGAAGCACGTGCTGGACATGCCGGAACAACCTATCGGACAGAACGGAACAACCTGCCGGACACACCAAAATCACCTGCGGGCTACGCCAGAACCACTTGGAGGACTCTCCGGGAAAACCTGCCGGGCATGCTGGAACCACCTCTCAGACGTGCCTGAACCACGTGGCGGACACTCCGGAAACGCATGTCGGGCCGGCCGGAACCACCTCTCAGACGTGCCAGAACCTCATGCCGGACACCCCAGAACCACCTGCTGGACAGACCGGAAACACCTGCCGGACACGCCGGAACCACATGTTCGACTCGCTGGAACCACATTCTGGACATGGCAAAATCGCCTGCCGCCTGTGCCAGAACCGCTTGGCGAACACTCCGGAATCACCTGTCAGGCATGCCGGAACCACCTCTCAGACCTGCCAGAACCACATGCCAATGACACCGGAAGCACCTGCCGAGCATGCCGGAAGCACCTGCTCGACTCGCCAGAACCACCTGTCGGACACGCCAAAATCACCTGCCGGCTACGCCACAGCCAGTTGGTGAACACTCCGGAAACACCTGCCGGGCTGGCTGGAACCACCTGCCAGCTACGCCAGAACCACTTGGCGGAGACTCCAGAAACACCTGTTGGGCCAGCCGGAACCACCTCTCAGACGTGCCAGAACCATGTGCCTGAGATGCTGGAACCACACCCCGAACAGACCGAAACCACCTGCCAGACCCAACTGAACCACCTGCCGAGCACGCAGGAACAACCTGCTTGCCTCGCCGGAACCACCAGCCGGGCGCAGCGGAAGCACCTGCCGAGCGCGCCGGAGCCACCTGCTCGCCTCGCCGGAACCACCTGCCCGGCGCGCCGGAGCCACCTGCTCGCCTCGCCGGAACCACCTGCCAGGCCCAGCAGAAGCACCTGCCGGGCGCGCCGGAGCCACCTGCTCGCCTCGCCGGAACCACCTGCCGGGTGCAGCGGAAGCACCTGCCGAGCACGCCGGAGCCACCTGCTCGCCTCGCCGGAACCACCTGCCAGGCCCAGCTGAAGCACGTGCCAAGCACGCCGGAGCCACCTGCTCGCCTCGCCGGAACCACCTGCCGGGCCCAGCGGAAGCACCTGCCGAGCGCGCCGGAGCCACCTGCTCGCCTCGCCGGAACCACGTGCCGGGCCCTAACCCTAACCCTAACCCTAACCCTATCCCCAAACCCTAACCCTAACCCTAACCCCTAACCCTAAGCCTAACCCTAAACCCTAACCCAACCGTAACCCTAACCCTAACCCTACCCCTAACCCTAACCCCTAACCCCAAACCCTAAACCCTAACCCTAACCGTAACCCTAACCCTATCCCTATCCCTAACCTGACGGACAGGCTGGAACCAGCTGCTCAACTCGCCGGAACCACCTGCCAGACATGCCAGAACCACCTGCCGAGCACGCCGGAGCCACCTGCTGGACTCACCAGAACCACCTGCCTGACAGGCCAAAATCAACAGCTGGCTATGAGAGAACCACCTGGCAGACAATCCGCAATAACCTGCCAGGCATGCAGGAACCACCTCTCAGACGTAAGAGAACCACGTGCCGGACACGCTGGAACCACGTCCTGGACAGACTGGAACCACCTGCCGGACATGCCTGGACCACCTGCCGAGCACGCCGGAACCACCTGCTCGACTCGCAGGACCCATGTGCCAGACACGCCAAAATGAACTGCCGGCTACACCAGAACCACTTACCGGACACTCCGGAATAACCTGCCCGGCATGCCAGAACCACCTCTCAGAAGTGCCAGAAGCACGTGCTGGACATGCCGGAACAACCTATCGGACAGAACGGAACAACCTGCCAGACACACCAAAATCACCTGCGGGCTACGCCAGAACCACTTGGAGGACTCTCCGGGAAAACCTGCCGGGCATGCTGGAACCACCTCTCAGAGGTGCCTGAACCACGTGCGGAAACTCCGGAAACGCATGTCGGGCCGGCCGGAACCACCTCTCAGACGTGCCAGAACCTCATGCCGGACACCCCAGAACCACCTGCTGGACAGACCGGAAACACCTGCCGGACACGCCGGAACCACATGTTCGACTCGCTGGAACCACATTCTGGACATGGCAAAATCACCTGCCGCCTATGCCAGAACCGCTTGGCGAACACTCCGGAATCACCTGTCAGGCATGCCGGAACCACCTCTCAGACCTGCCAGAACCACATGCCAATGACACCGGAAGCACCTGCCGAGCATGCCGGAAGCACCTGCTCGACTCGCCAGAACCACCTGTCGGACACGCCAAAATCACCTGCCGGCTACGCCACAGCCAGTTGGTGAACACTCCGGAAACACCTGCCGGGCTGGCTGGAACCACCTGCCAGCTACGCCAGAACCACTTGGCGGAGACTCCAGAAACACCTGTTGGGCCAGCCGGAACCACCTCTCAGACGTGCCAGAACCATGTGCCTGAGATGCTGGAACCACACCCCGAACAGACCGAAACCACCTGCCAGACCCAACTGAACCACCTGCCGAGCACGCAGGAACAACCTGCTTGCCTCGCCGGAACCACCTGCCGGGCGCAGCGGAAGCACCTGCCGAGCGCGCCGGAGCCACCTGCTCGCCTCGCCGGAACCACCTGCCCGGCGCGCCGGAGCCACCTGCTCGCCTCGCCGGAACCACCTGCCAGGCCCAGCAGAAGCACCTGCCGGGCGCGCCGGAGCCACCTGCTCGCCTCGCCGGAACCACCTGCCGGGCGCAGCGGAAGCACCTGCCGAGCACGCCGGAGCCACCTGCTCGCCTCGCCGGAACCACCTGCCGGGCCCAGCTGAAGCACGTGCCAAGCACGCCGGAGCCACCTGCTCGCCTCGCCGGAACCACCTGCCGGGCCCAGCGGAAGCACCTGCCGAGCGCGCCGGAGCCACCTGCTCGCCTCGCCGGAACCACGTGCCGGGCCCTAACCCTAACCCTAACCCTAACCCTATCCCCAAACCCTAACCCTAACCCTAACCCCTAACCCTAAGCCTAACCCTAAACCCTAACCCAACCGTAACCCTAACCCTAACCCTACCCCTAACCCTAACCCCTAACCCCAAACCCTAAACCCTAACCCTAACCGTAACCCTAACCCTATCCCTAACCCTAACCTGACGGACAGGCTGGAACCAGCTGCTCAACTCGCCGGAACCACCTGCCAGACATGCCAGAACCACCTGCCGAGCACGCCGGAGCCACCTGCTGGACTCACCAGAACCACCTGCCTGACAGGCCAAAATCAACAGCTGGCTATGAGAGAACCACCTGGCAGACAATCCGCAATAACCTGCCAGGCATGCAGGAACCACCTCTCAGACGTAAGAGAACCACGTGCCGGACACGCTGGAACCACGTCCTGGACAGACTGGAACCACCTGCCGGACATGCCTGGACCACCTGCCGAGCACGCCGGAACCACCTGCTCGACTCGCAGGACCCATGTGCCAGACACGCCAAAATGAACTGCCGGCTACACCAGAACCACTTACCGGACACTCCGGAATAACCTGCCCGGCATGCCAGAACCACCTCTCAGAAGTGCCAGAAGCACGTGCTGGACATGCCGGAACAACCTATCGGACAGAACGGAACAACCTGCCGGACACACCAAAATCACCTGCGGGCTACGCCAGAACCACTTGGAGGACTCTCCGGGAAAACCTGCCGGGCATGCTGGAATCACCTCTCAGACGTGCCTGAACCACGTGGCGGAAACTCCGGAAACGCATGTCGGGCCGGCCGGAACCACCTCTCAGACGTGCCAGAACCTCATGCCGGACACCCCAGAACCACCTGCTGGACAGACCGGAAACACCTGCCGGACACGCCGGAACCACATGTTCGACTCGCTGGAACCACATTCTGGACATGGCAAAATCACCTGCCGCCTATGCCAGAACCGCTTGGCGAACACTCCGGAATCACCTGTCAGGCATGCCGGAACCATCTCTCAGACCTGCCAGAACCACATGCCAATGACACCGGAAGCACCTGCCGAGCATGCCGGAAGCACCTGCTCGACTCGCCAGAACCACCTGTCGGACACGCCAAAATCACCTGCCGGCTACGCCACAGCCAGTTGGTGAACACTCCGGAAACACCTGCCGGGCTGGCTGGAACCACCTGCCAGTCACGCCAACATCACCTGCCAGCTACGCCAGAACCACTTGGCGGAGACTCCAGAAACACCTGTTGGGCCAGCCGGAACCACCTCTCAGACGTGCCAGAACCATGTGCCTGAGATGCTGGAACCACACCCCAAACAGACCGAAACCACCTGCCAGACCCAACTGAACCACCTGCTAAGCACGCAGGAACAACCTGCTCGCCTCGCCGGAACCACCTGCCGGGCGCAGCGGAAGCACCTGCCGAGCGTGCCGGAGCCACCTGCTCGCCTCGCCGGAACCACCTGCCCGGCGCGCCGGAGCCACCTGCTCGCCTCGCCGGAACCACCTGCCAGGCCCAGCAGAAGCACCTGCCGGGTGCGCCGGAGCCACCTGCTCGCCTCGCCGGAACCACCTGACGGGCCCAGCGGAAGCACGTGCCAAGCACGCCGGAGCCACCTGCTCGCCTCGCCGGAACCACCTGACGGGCCCAGCGGAAGCACGTGCCAAGCACGCCGGAGCCACCTGCTCGCCTCGCCGCAACCACCTGCCAGGCCCAGCGGAAACACCTGCCGGGCGCGCCGGAGCCACCTGTTCGCCTCTCGAAACCACCTGCCGGGCCCAGCGGAAGCACCTGCCGAGCGCGCCGGAGCCACCTGCTCGCCTCGCCGGAACCTCCTGCCGGGCCCAGCGGAAGCACCTGCCGAGCGCGCCGGATCCACCCGCTCGCCTCGCCAGAACCACCTGCCGGGCCCAGCGGAAGCACCTGCCGAGCGCGGCGGAGCCACCTGCTCGCCTCGCCAGAACCACCTGCCGGGCCCAGCGGAAGCACCTGCCTAGCGCGCCGGAGCCACCTGCTCGCCTCGCCGGAACCACCGGCCGGGCGCAGCGGAATCACCTGCCGGGCACGCCGGAGCCACCTGCTCGGCTCGCCGGAACCACCTGCCGGGCCCTAACCCTAACCCTAACCCTATCCCCAAACCCTAACCCTAACCCTAACCCCTAACCCTAAGCCTAACCCTAAACCCTAACCCAACCGTAACCCTAACCCTAACCCTACCCCTATCCCTAACCCCTAACCCCAAACCCTAAACCCTAACCCTAACCGTAACCCTAACCCTATCCCTAACCCTAACCTGACGGACAGGCTGGAACCAGCTGCTCAACTCGCCGGAACCACCTGCCAGACATGCCAGAACCACCTGCCGAGCACGCCGGAGCCACCTGCTGGACTCACCAGAACCACCTGCCTGACAGGCCAAAATCAACAGCTGGCTATGAGAGAACCACCTGGCAGACAATCCGCAATAACCTGCCAGGCATGCAGGAACCACCTCTCAGACGTAAGAGAACCACGTGCCGGACACGCTGGAACCACGTCCTGGACAGACTGGAACCACCTGCCGGACATGCCTGGACCACCTGCCGAGCACGCCGGAACCACCTGCTCGACTCGCAGGACCCATGTGCCAGACACGCCAAAATGAACTGCCGGCTACACCAGAACCACTTACCGGACACTCCGGAATAACCTGCCCGGCATGCCAGAACCACCTCTCAGAAGTGCCAGAAGCACGTGCTGGACATGCCGGAACAACCTATCGGACAGAACGGAACAACCTGCCGGACACACCAAAATCACCTGCGGGCTACGCCAGAACCACTTGGAGGACTCTCCGGGAAAACCTGCCGGGCATGCTGGAACCACCTCTCAGACGTGCCTGAACCACGTGGCGGACACTCCGGAAACGCATGTCGGGCCGGCCGGAACCACCTCTCAGACGTGCCAGAACCTCATGCCGGACACCCCAGAACCACCTGCTGGACAGACCGGAAACACCTGCCGGACACGCCGGAACCACATGTTCGACTCGCTGGAACCACATTCTGGACATGGCAAAATCACCTGCCGCCTATGCCAGAACCGCTTGGCGAACACTCCGGAATCACCTGTCAGGCATGCCGGAACCACCTCTCAGACCTGCCAGAACCACATGCCAATGACACCGGAAGCACCTGCCGAGCATGCCGGAAGCACCTGCTCGACTCGCCAGAACCACCTGTCGGACACGCCAAAATCACCTGCCGGCTACGCCACAGCCAGTTGGTGAACACTCCGGAAACACCTGCCGGGCTGGCTGGAACCACCTGCCAGTCACGCCAACATCACCTGCCAGCTACGCCAGAACCACTTGGCGGAGACTCCAGAAACACCTGTTGGGCCAGCCGGAACCACCTCTCAGACGTGCCAGAACCATGTGCCTGAGATGCTGGAACCACACCCCAAACAGACCGAAACCACCTGCCAGACCCAACTGAACCACCTGCTAAGCACGCAGGAACAACCTGCTCGCCTCGCCGGAACCACCTGCCGGGCGCAGCGGAAGCACCTGCCGAGCGTGCCGGAGCCACCTGCTCGCCTCGCCGGAACCACCTGCCCGGCGCGCCGGAGCCACCTGCTCGCCTCGCCGGAACCACCTGCCAGGCCCAGCAGAAGCACCTGCCGGGTGCGCCGGAGCCACCTGCTCGCCTCGCCGGAACCACCTGACGGGCCCAGCGGAAGCACGTGCCAAGCACGCCGGAGCCACCTGCTCGCCTCGCCGGAACCACCTGACGGGCCCAGCGGAAGCACGTGCCAAGCACGCCGGAGCCACCTGCTCGCCTCGCCGCAACCACCTGCCAGGCCCAGCGGAAACACCTGCCGGGCGCGCCGGAGCCACCTGTTCGCCTCTCGAAACCACCTGCCGGGCCCAGCGGAAGCACCTGCCGAGCGCGCCGGAGCCACCTGCTCGCCTCGCCGGAACCTCCTGCCGGGCCCAGCGGAAGCACCTGCCGAGCGCGCCGGATCCACCCGCTCGCCTCGCCAGAACCACCTGCCGGGCCCAGCGGAAGCACCTGCCGAGCGCGGCGGAGCCACCTGCTCGCCTCGCCAGAACCACCTGCCGGGCCCAGCGGAAGCACCTGCCTAGCGCGCCGGAGCCACCTGCTCGCCTCGCCGGAACCACCGGCCGGGCGCAGCGGAATCACCTGCCGGGCACGCCGGAGCCACCTGCTCGGCTCGCCGGAACCACCTGCCGGGCCCTAACCCTAACCCTAACCCTATCCCCAAACCCTAACCCTAACCCTAACCCCTAACCCTAAGCCTAACCCTAAACCCTAACCCAACCGTAACCCTAACCCTAACCCTACCCCTATCCCTAACCCCTAACCCCAAACCCTAAACCCTAACCCTAACCGTAACCCTAACCCTATCCCTAACCCTAACCTGACGGACAGGCTGGAACCAGCTGCTCAACTCGCCGGAACCACCTGCCAGACATGCCAGAACCACCTGCCGAGCACGCCGGAGCCACCTGCTGGACTCACCAGAACCACCTGCCTGACAGGCCAAAATCAACAGCTGGCTATGAGAGAACCACCTGGCAGACAATCCGCAATAACCTGCCAGGCATGCAGGAACCACCTCTCAGACGTAAGAGAACCACGTGCCGGACACGCTGGAACCACGTCCTGGACAGACTGGAACCACCTGCCGGACATGCCTGGACCACCTGCCGAGCACGCCGGAACCACCTGCTCGACTCGCAGGACCCATGTGCCAGACACGCCAAAATGAACTGCCGGCTACACCAGAACCACTTACCGGACACTCCGGAATAACCTGCCCGGCATGCCAGAACCACCTCTCAGAAGTGCCAGAAGCACGTGCTGGACATGCCGGAACAACCTATCGGACAGAACGGAACAACCTGCCGGACACACCAAAATCACCTGCGGGCTACGCCAGAACCACTTGGAGGACTCTCCGGGAAAACCTGCCGGGCATGCTGGAACCACCTCTCAGACGTGCCTGAACCACGTGGCGGACACTCCGGAAACGCATGTCGGGCCGGCCGGAACCACCTCTCAGACGTGCCAGAACCTCATGCCGGACACCCCAGAACCACCTGCTGGACAGACCGGAAACACCTGCCGGACACGCCGGAACCACATGTTCGACTCGCTGGAACCACATTCTGGACATGGCAAAATCACCTGCCGCCTATGCCAGAACCGCTTGGCGAACACTCCGGAATCACCTGTCAGGCATGCCGGAACCACCTCTCAGACCTGCCAGAACCACATGCCAATGACACCGGAAGCACCTGCCGAGCATGCCGGAAGCACCTGCTCGACTCGCCAGAACCACCTGTCGGACACGCCAAAATCACCTGCCGGCTACGCCACAGCCAGTTGGTGAACACTCCGGAAACACCTGCCGGGCTGGCTGGAACCACCTGCCAGTCACGCCAACATCACCTGCCAGCTACGCCAGAACCACTTGGCGGAGACTCCAGAAACACCTGTTGGGCCAGCCGGAACCACCTCTCAGACGTGCCAGAACCATGTGCCTGAGATGCTGGAACCACACCCCAAACAGACCGAAACCACCTGCCAGACCCAACTGAACCACCTGCTAAGCACGCAGGAACAACCTGCTCGCCTCGCCGGAACCACCTGCCGGGCGCAGCGGAAGCACCTGCCGAGCGTGCCGGAGCCACCTGCTCGCCTCGCCGGAACCACCTGCCCGGCGCGCCGGAGCCACCTGCTCGCCTCGCCGGAACCACCTGCCAGGCCCAGCAGAAGCACCTGCCGGGTGCGCCGGAGCCACCTGCTCGCCTCGCCGGAACCACCTGACGGGCCCAGCGGAAGCACGTGCCAAGCACGCCGGAGCCACCTGCTCGCCTCGCCGGAACCACCTGACGGGCCCAGCGGAAGCACGTGCCAAGCACGCCGGAGCCACCTGCTCGCCTCGCCGCAACCACCTGCCAGGCCCAGCGGAAACACCTGCCGGGCGCGCCGGAGCCACCTGTTCGCCTCTCGAAACCACCTGCCGGGCCCAGCGGAAGCACCTGCCGAGCGCGCCGGAGCCACCTGCTCGCCTCGCCGGAACCTCCTGCCGGGCCCAGCGGAAGCACCTGCCGAGCGCGCCGGATCCACCCGCTCGCCTCGCCAGAACCACCTGCCGGGCCCAGCGGAAGCACCTGCCGAGCGCGGCGGAGCCACCTGCTCGCCTCGCCAGAACCACCTGCCGGGCCCAGCGGAAGCACCTGCCTAGCGCGAAGGAGCCACCTGCTCGCCTCGCCGGAACCACCTGCCGGGCGCAGCGGAATCACCTGCCGGGCACGCCGGAGCCACCTGCTCGGCTCGCCGGAACCACCTGCCGGGCCCTAACCCTAACCCTAACCCTATCCCCAAACCCTAACCCTAACCCTAACCCCTAACCCTAAGCCTAACCCTAAACCCTAACCCAACCGTAACCCTAACCCTAACCCTACCCCTATCCCTAACCCCTAACCCCAAACCCTAAACCCTAACCCTAACCGTAACCCTAACCCTATCCCTAACCCTAACCTGACGGACAGGCTGGAACCAGCTGCTCAACTCGCCGGAACCACCTGCCAGACATGCCAGAACCACCTGCCGAGCACGCCGGAGCCACCTGCTGGACTCACCAGAACCACCTGCCTGACAGGCCAAAATCAACAGCTGGCTATGAGAGAACCACCTGGCAGACAATCCGCAATAACCTGCCAGGCATGCAGGAACCACCTCTCAGACGTAAGAGAACCACCTGCCCGACACGCTGGAACCACGTCCTGGACAGACTGGAACCACCTGCCGGACATGCCTGGACCACCTGCCGAGCACGCCGGAACCACCTGCTCGACTCGCAGGACCCATGTGCCAGACACGCCAAAATGAACTGCCGGCTACACCAGAACCACTTACCGGACACTCCGGAATAACCTGCCCGGCATGCCAGAACCACCTCTCAGAAGTGCCAGAAGCACGTGCTGGACATGCCGGAACAACCTATCGGACAGAACGGAACAACCTGCCGGACACACCAAAATCACCTGCGGGCTACGCCAGAACCACTTGGAGGACTCTCCGGGAAAACCTGCCGGGCATGCTGGAACCACCTCTCAGACGTGCCTGAACCACGTGGCGGACACTCCGGAAACGCATGTCGGGCCGGCCGGAACCACCTCTCAGACGTGCCAGAACCTCATGCCGGACACCCCAGAACCACCTGCTGGACAGACCGGAAACACCTGCCGGACACGCCGGAACCACATGTTCGACTCGCTGGAACCACATTCTGGACATGGCAAAATCACCTGCCGCCTATGCCAGAACCGCTTGGCGAACACTCCGGAATCACCTGTCAGGCATGCCGGAACCACCTCTCAGACCTGCCAGAACCACATGCCAATGACACCGGAAGCACCTGCCGAGCATGCCGGAAGCACCTGCTCGACTCGCCAGAACCACCTGTCGGACACGCCAAAATCACCTGCCGGCTACGCCACAGCCAGTTGGTGAACACTCCGGAAACACCTGCCGGGCTGGCTGGAACCACCTGCCAGTCACGCCAACATCACCTGCCAGCTACGCCAGAACCACTTGGCGGAGACTCCAGAAACACCTGTTGGGCCAGCCGGAACCACCTCTCAGACGTGCCAGAACCATGTGCCTGAGATGCTGGAACCACACCCCAAACAGACCGAAACCACCTGCCAGACCCAACTGAACCACCTGCCAAGCACGCAGGAACAACCTGCTCGCCTCGCCGGAACCACATGCCGGGCGCAGCGGAAGCACCTGCCGAGCGCGCCGGAGCCACCTGCTCGCCTCGCCGGAACCACCTGCCCGGCGCGCCGGAGCCACCTGCTCGCCTCGCCGGAACCACCTGCCAGGCCCAGCAGAAGCACCTGCCGGGCGCGCCGGAGCCACCTGCTCGCCTCGCCGGAACCACCTGCCGGGCCCAGCTGAAGCACGTGCCAAGCACGCCGGAGCCACCTGCTCGCCTCGCCGGAACCACCTGCCGGGCCCAGCGGAAGCACCTGCCGGGCACGCCGGAGCCACCTGCTCGCCTCGCCGGAACCACCTGACGGGCCCAGCGGAAGCACGTGCCAAGCACGCCGGAGCCACCTGCTCGCCTCGCCGGAACCACCTGACGGGCCCAGCGGAAGCACGTGCCAAGCACGCCGGAGCCACCTGCTCGCCTCGCCGCAACCACCTGCCAGGCCCAGCGGAAACACCTGCCGGGCGCGCCGGAGCCACATGTTCGCCTCTCGAAACCACCTGCCGGGCCCAGCGGAAGCACCTGCCGAGCGCGCCGGAGCCACCTGCTCGCCTCGCCGGAACCTCCTGCCGGGCCCAGCGGAAGCACCTGCCGAGCGCGCCGGATCCACCCGCTCGCCTCGCCAGAACCACCTGCCGGGCCCAGCGGAAGCACCTGCCGAGCGCGGCGGAGCCACCTGCTCGCCTCGCCAGAACCACCTGCCGGGCCCAGCGGAAGCACCTGCCTAGCGCGAAGGAGCCACCTGCTCGCCTCGCCGGAACCACCTGCCGGGCGCAGCGGAATCACCTGCCGGGCACGCCGGAGCCACCTGCTCGGCTCGCCGGAACCACCTGCCGGGCCCTAACCCTAACCCTAACCCTATCCCCAAACCCTAACCCTAACCCTAACCCCTAACCCTAAGCCTAACCCTAAACCCTAACCCAACCGTAACCCTAACCCTAACCCTACCCCTATCCCTAACCCCTAACCCCAAACCCTAAACCCTAACCCTAACCGTAACCCTAACCCTATCCCTAACCCTAACCTGACGGACAGGCTGGAACCAGCTGCTCAACTCGCCGGAACCACCTGCCAGACATGCCAGAACCACCTGCCGAGCACGCCGGAGCCACCTGCTGGACTCACCAGAACCACCTGCCTGACAGGCCAAAATCAACAGCTGGCTATGAGAGAACCACCTGGCAGACAATCCGCAATAACCTGCCAGGCATGCAGGAACCACCTCTCAGACGTAAGAGAACCACCTGCCCGACACGCTGGAACCACGTCCTGGACAGACTGGAACCACCTGCCGGACATGCCTGGACCACCTGCCGAGCACGCCGGAACCACCTGCTCGACTCGCAGGACCCATGTGCCAGACACGCCAAAATGAACTGCCGGCTACACCAGAACCACTTACCGGACACTCCGGAATAACCTGCCCGGCATGCCAGAACCACCTCTCAGAAGTGCCAGAAGCACGTGCTGGACATGCCGGAACAACCTATCGGACAGAACGGAACAACCTGCCGGACACACCAAAATCACCTGCGGGCTACGCCAGAACCACTTGGAGGACTCTCCGGGAAAACCTGCCGGGCATGCTGGAACCACCTCTCAGACGTGCCTGAACCACGTGGCGGACACTCCGGAAACGCATGTCGGGCCGGCCGGAACCACCTCTCAGACGTGCCAGAACCTCATGCCGGACACCCCAGAACCACCTGCTGGACAGACCGGAAACACCTGCCGGACACGCCGGAACCACATGTTCGACTCGCTGGAACCACATTCTGGACATGGCAAAATCACCTGCCGCCTATGCCAGAACCGCTTGGCGAACACTCCGGAATCACCTGTCAGGCATGCCGGAACCACCTCTCAGACCTGCCAGAACCACATGCCAATGACACCGGAAGCACCTGCCGAGCATGCCGGAAGCACCTGCTCGACTCGCCAGAACCACCTGTCGGACACGCCAAAATCACCTGCCGGCTACGCCACAGCCAGTTGGTGAACACTCCGGAAACACCTGCCGGGCTGGCTGGAACCACCTGCCAGTCACGCCAACATCACCTGCCAGCTACGCCAGAACCACTTGGCGGAGACTCCAGAAACACCTGTTGGGCCAGCCGGAACCACCTCTCAGACGTGCCAGAACCATGTGCCTGAGATGCTGGAACCACACCCCAAACAGACCGAAACCACCTGCCAGACCCAACTGAACCACCTGCCAAGCACGCAGGAACAACCTGCTCGCCTCGCCGGAACCACCTGCCGGGCGCAGCGGAAGCACCTGCCGAGCGCGCCGGAGCCACCTGCTCGCCTCGCCGGAACCACCTGCCCGGCGCGCCGGAGCCACCTGCTCGCCTCGCCGGAACCACCTGCCAGGCCCAGCAGAAGCACCTGCCGGGCGCGCCGGAGCCACCTGCTCGCCTCGCCGGAACCACCTGCCGGGCCCAGCTGAAGCACGTGCCAAGCACGCCGGAGCCACCTGCTCGCCTCGCCGGAACCACCTGCCGGGCCCAGCGGAAGCACCTGCCGAGCGCGCCGGAGCCACCTGCTCGCCTCGCCGGAACCACGTGCCGGGCCCTAACCCTAACCCTAACCCTAACCCTATCCCCAAACCCTAACCCTAACCCTAACCCCTAACCCTAAGCCTAACCCTAAACCCTAACCCAACCGTAACCCTAACCCTAACCCTACCCCTAACCCTAACCCCTAACCCCAAACCCTAAACCCTAACCCTAACCGTAACCCTAACCCTATCCCTAACCCTAACCTGACGGACAGGCTGGAACCAGCTGCTCAACTCGCCGGAACCACCTGCCAGACATGCCAGAACCACCTGCCGAGCACGCCGGAGCCACCTGCTGGACTCACCAGAACCACCTGCCTGACAGGCCAAAATCAACAGCTGGCTATGAGAGAACCACCTGGCAGACAATCCGCAATAACCTGCCAGGCATGCAGGAACCACCTCTCAGACGTAAGAGAACCACGTGCCGGACACGCTGGAACCACGTCCTGGACAGACTGGAACCACCTGCCGGACATGCCTGGACCACCTGCCGAGCACGCCGGAACCACCTGCTCGACTCGCAGGACCCATGTGCCAGACACGCCAAAATGAACTGCCGGCTACACCAGAACCACTTACCGGACACTCCGGAATAACCTGCCCGGCATGCCAGAACCACCTCTCAGAAGTGCCAGAAGCACGTGCTGGACATGCCGGAACAACCTATCGGACAAAACGGAACAACCTACCGGACACACCAAAATCACCTGCGGGCTACGCCAGAACCACTTGGAGGACTCTCCGGGAAAACCTGCCGGGCATGCTGGAACCACCTCTCAGACGTGCCTGAACCACGTGGCGGAAACTCCGGAAACGCATGTCGGGCCGGCCGGAACCACCTCTCAGACGTGCCAGAACCTCATGCCGGACACCCCAGAACCACCTGCTGGACAGACCGGAAACACCTGCCGGACACGCCGGAACCACATGTTCGACTCGCTGGAACCACATTCTGGACATGGCAAAATCACCTGCCGCCTATGCCAGAACCGCTTGGCGAACACTCCGGAATCACCTGTCAGGCATGCCGGAACCATCTCTCAGACATGCCAGAACCACATGCCAATGACACCGGAAGCACCTGCCGAGCATGCCGGAAGCACCTGCTCGACTCGCCAGAACCACCTGTCGGACACGCCAAAATCACCTGCCGGCTACGCCACAGCCAGTTGGTGAACACTCCGGAAACACCTGCCGGGCTGGCTGGAACCACCTGCCAGTCACGCCAACATCACCTGCCAGCTACGCCAGAACCACTTGGCGGAGACTCCAGAAACACCTGTTGGGCCAGCCGGAACCACCTCTCAGACGTGCCAGAACCATGTGCCTGAGATGCTGGAACCACACCCCAAACAGACCGAAACCACCTGCCAGACCCAACTGAACCACCTGCTAAGCACGCAGGAACAACCTGCTCGCCTCGCCGGAACCACATGCCGGGCGCAGCGGAAGCACCTGCCGAGTGCGCCGGAGGCACCTGCTCGCCTCGCCGGAACCACCTGCCCGGCGCGCCGGAGCCACCTGCTCGCCTCGCCGGAACCACCTGTCAGGCCCAGCAGAAGCACCTGCCGGGCGCGCCGGAGCCACCTGCTCGCCTCGCCGGAACCACCTGCCGGGCCCAGCGGAAGCACGTGCCAAGCACGCCGGAGCCACCTGCTCGCCTCGCCGGAACCACCTGCCGGGCCCAGCGGAAGCACGTGCCAAGCACGCCGGAGCCACCTGCTCGCCTCGCCGGAACCACCTGCCGGGCCCAGCGGAAGCACCTGCCGAGCGCGCCGGAGCCACCTGCTCGCCTCGCCGGAACCACGTGCCGGGCCCTAACCCTAACCCTAACCCTAACCCTATCCCCAAACCCTAACCCTAACCCTAACCCCTAACCCTAAGCCTAACCCTAAACCCTAACCCAACCGTAACCCTAACCCTAACCCTACCCCTAACCCTAACCCCTAACCCCAAACCCTAAACCCTAACCCTAACCGTAACCCTAACCGTATCCCTAACCCTAACCTGACGGACAGGCTGGAACCAGCTGTTCAACTCGCCGGAACCACCTGCCAGACATGCCAGAACCACCTGCCGAGCACGCCGGAGCCACCTGCTGGACTCACCACAACCACCTGCCTGACAGGCCAAAATCAACAGCTGGCTATGAGAGAACCACCTGGCAGACAATCCGCAATAACCTGCCAGGCATGCAGGAACCACCTCTCAGACGTAAGAGAACCACGTGCCGGACACGCTGGAACCACGTCCTGGACAGACTGGAACCACCTGCCGGACATGCCTGGACCACCTGCCGAGCACGCCGGAACCACCTGCTCGACTCGCAGGACCCATGTGCCAGACACGCCAAAATGAACTGCCGGCTACACCAGAACCACTTACCGGACACTCCGGAATAACCTGCCCGGCATGCCAGAACCACCTCTCAGAAGTGCCAGAAGCACGTGCTGGACATGCCGGAACAACCTATCGGACAGAACGGAACAACCTGCCGGACACACCAAAATCACCTGCGGGCTACGCCAGAACCACTTGGAGGACTCTCCGGGAAAACCTGCCGGGCATGCTGGAACCACCTCTCAGACGTGCCTGAACCACGTGGCGGAAACTCCGGAAACGCATGTCGGGCCGGCCGGAACCACCTCTCAGACGTGCCAGAACCTCATGCCGGACACCCCAGAACCACCTGCTGGACAGACCGGAAACACCTGCCGGACACGCCGGAACCACATGTTCGACGCGCTGGAACCACATTCTGGACATGGCAAAATCACCTGCCGCCTATGCCAGAACCGCTTGGCGAACACTCCGGAATCACCTGTCAGGCATGCCGGAACCATCTCTCAGACATGCCAGAACCACATGCCAATGACACCGGAAGCACCTGCCGAGCATGCCGGAAGCACCTGCTCGACTCGCCATAACCACCTGTCGGACACGCCAAAATCACCTGCCGGCTACGCCACAGCCAGTTGGTGAACACTCCGGAAACACCTGCCGGGCTGGCTGGAACCACCTGCCAGTCACGCCAACATCACCTGCCAGCTACGCCAGAACCACTTGGCGGAGACTCCAGAAACACCTGTTGGGCCAGCCGGAACCACCTCTCAGACGTGCCAGAACCATGTGCCTGAGATGCTGGAACCACACCCCGAACAGACCGAAACCACCTGCCAGACCCAACTGAACCACCTGCCGAGCACGCAGGAACAACCTGCTTGCCTCGCCGGAACCACCTGCCGGGCGCAGCGGAAGCACCTGCCGAGCACGCCGGAGCCACCTGCTCGCCTCGCCGGAACCACCTGCCCGGCGCGCCGGAGCCACCTGCTCGCCTCGCCGGAACCACCTGCCAGGCCCAGCAGAAGCACCTGCCGGGCGCGCCGGAGCCACCTGCTCGCCTCGCCGGAACCACCTGCCGGGTGCAGCGGAAGCACCTGCCGAGCGCGCCAGAGCCACCTGCTCGCCTCGCCGGAACCACCTGCCGGGCCCAGCGGAAGCACGTGCCAAGCACGCCGGAGCCACCTGCTCGCCTCGCCGGAAACACCTGCCGGGCCCAGCGGAAGCACCTGCCGAGCGCGCCGGAGCCACCTGCTCGCCTCGCCAGAACCACGTGCCGGGCCCTAACCCTAACCCTAACCCTAACCCTATCCCCAAACCCTAACCCTAACCCTAACCCCTAACCCTAAGCCTAACCCTAAACCCTAACCCAACCGTAACCCTAACCCTAACCCTACCCCTAACCCTAACCCCTAACCCCAAACCCTAAACCCTAACACTAACCGTAACCCTAACCCTATCCCTAACCCTAACCTGACGGACAGGCTGGAACCAGCTGCTCAACTCGCCGGAACCACCTGCCAGACATGCCAGAACCACCTGCCGAGCACGCCGGAGCCACCTGCTGGACTCACCACAACCACCTGCCTGACAGGCCAAAATCAACAGCTGGCTATGAGAGAACCACCTGGCAGACAATCCGCAATAACCTGCCAGGCATGCAGGAACCACCTCTCAGACGTAAGAGAACCACGTGCCGGACACGCTGGAACCACGTCCTGGACAGACTGGAACCACCTGCCGGACATGCCTGGACCACCTGCCGAGCACGCCGGAACCACCTGCTCGACTCGCAGGACCCATGTGCCAGACACGCCAAAATGAACTGCCGGCTACACCAGAACCACTTACCGGACACTCCGGAATAACCTGCCCGGCATGCCAGAACCACCTCTCAGAAGTGCCAGAAGCACGTGCTGGACATGCCGGAACAACCTATCGGACAGAACGGAACAACCTGCCGGACACACCAAAATCACCTGCGGGCTACGCCAGAACCACTTGGAGGACTCTCCGGGAAAACCTGCCGGGCATGCTGGAACCACCTCTCAGACGTGCCTGAACCACGTGGCGGACACTCCGGAAACGCATGTCGGGCCGGCCGGAACCACCTCTCAGACGTGCCAGAACCTCATGCCGGACACCCCAGAACCACCTGCTGGACAGACCGGAAACACCTGCCGGACACGCCGGAACCACATGTTCGACTCGCTGGAACCACATTCTGGACATGGCAAAATCACCTGCCGCCTATGCCAGAACCGCTTGGCGAACACTCCGGAATCACCTGTCAGGCATGCCGGAACCACCTCTCAGACCTGCCAGAACCACATGCCAATGACACCGGAAGCACCTGCCGAGCATGCCGGAAGCACCTGCTCGACTCGCCAGAACCACCTGTCGGACACGCCAAAATCACCTGCCGGCTACGCCACAGCCAGTTGGTGAACACTCCGGAAACACATGCCGGGCTGGCTGGAACCACCTGCCAGCTACGCCAGAACCACTTGGCGGAGACTCCAGAAACACCTGTTGGGGCAGCCGGAACCACCTCTCAGACGTGCCAGAACCATGTGCCTGAGATGCTGGAACCACACCCCGAACAGACCGAAACCACCTGCCAGACCCAACTGAACCACCTGCCGAGCACGCAGGAACAACCTGCTTGCCTCGCCGGAACCACCTGCCGGGCGCAGCGGAAGCACCTGCCGAGCACGCCGGAGCCACCTGCTCGCCTCGCCGGAACCACCTGCCCGGCGCGCCGGAGCCACCTGCTCGCCTCGCCGGAACCACCTGCCAGGCCCAGCAGAAGCACCTGCCGGGCGCGCCGGAGCCACCTGCTCGCCTCGCCGGAACCACCTGCCGGGTGCAGCGGAAGCACCTGCCGAGCACGCCGGAGCCACCTGCTTGCCTCGCCGGAACCACCTGCCGGGCCCAGCGGAAGCACGTGCCAAGCACGCCGGAGCCACCTGCTCGCCTCGCCGGAACCACCTGCCGGGCCCAGCGGAAGCACCTGCCGAGCGCGCCGGAGCCACCTGCTCGCCTCGCCGGAACCACGTGCCGGGCCCTAACCCTAACCCTAACCCTAACCCTATCCCCAAACCCTAACCCTAACCCTAACCCCTAACCCTAAGCCTAACCCTAAACCCTAACCCAACCGTAACCCTAACCCTAACCCTACCCCTAACCCTAACCCCTAACCCCAAACCCTAAACCCTAACCCTAACCGTAACCCTAACCGTATCCCTAACCCTAACCTGACGGACAGGCTGGAACCAGCTGCTCAACTCGCCGGAACCACCTGCCAGACATGCCAGAACCACCTGCCGAGCACGCCGGAGCCACCTGCTGGACTCACCACAACCACCTGCCTGACAGGCCAAAATCAACAGCTGGCTATGAGAGAACCACCTGGCAGACAATCCGCAATAACCTGCCAGGCATGCAGGAACCACCTCTCAGACGTAAGAGAACCACGTGCCGGACACGCTGGAACCACGTCCTGGACAGACTGGAACCACCTGCCGGACATGCCTGGACCACCTGCCGAGCACGCCGGAACCACCTGCTCGACTCGCAGGACCCATGTGCCAGACACGCCAAAATGAACTGCCGGCTACACCAGAACCACTTACCGGACACTCCGGAATAACCTGCCCGGCATGCCAGAACCACCTCTCAGAAGTGCCAGAAGCACGTGCTGGACATGCCGGAACAACCTATCGGACAGAACGGAACAACCTGCCGGACACACCAAAATCACCTGCGGGCTACGCCAGAACCACTTGGAGGACTCTCCGGGAAAACCTGCCGGGCATGCTGGAACCACCTCTCAGACGTGCCTGAACCACGTGGCGGACACTCCGGAAACGCATGTCGGGCCGGCCGGAACCACCTCTCAGACGTGCCAGAACCTCATGCCGGACACCCCAGAACCACCTGCTGGACAGACCGGAAACACCTGCCGGACACGCCGGAACCACATGTTCGACTCGCTGGAACCACATTCTGGACATGGCAAAATCACCTGCCGCCTATGCCAGAACCGCTTGGCGAACACTCCGGAATCACCTGTCAGGCATGCCGGAACCACCTCTCAGACCTGCCAGAACCACATGCCAATGACACCGGAAGCACCTGCCGAGCATGCCGGAAGCACCTGCTCGACTCGCCAGAACCACCTGTCGGACACGCCAAAATCACCTGCCGGCTACGCCACAGCCAGTTGGTGAACACTCCGGAAACACCTGCCGGGCTGGCTGGAACCACCTGCCAGCTACGCCAGAACCACTTGGCGGAGACTCCAGAAACACCTGTTGGGCCAGCCGGAACCACCTCTCAGACGTGCCAGAACCATGTGCCTGAGATGCTGGAACCACACCCCGAACAGACCGAAACCACCTGCCAGACCCAACTGAACCACCTGCCGAGCACGCAGGAACAACCTGCTTGCCTCGCCGGAACCACCTGCCGGGCGCAGCGGAAGCACCTGCCGAGCACGCCGGAGCCACCTGCTCGCCTCGCCGGAACCACCTGCCCGGCGCGCCGGAGCCACCTGCTCGCCTCGCCGGAACCACCTGCCAGGCCCAGCAGAAGCACCTGCCGGGCGCGCCGGAGCCACCTGCTCGCCTCGCCGGAACCACCTGCCGGGTGCAGCGGAAGCACCTGCCGAGCGCGCCGGAGCCACCTGCTCGCCTCGCCGGAACCACGTGCCGGGCCCTAACCCTAACCCTAACCCTAACCCTATCCCCAAACCCTAACCCTAACCCTAACCCCTAACCCTAAGCCTAACCCTAAACCCTAACCCAACCGTAACCCTAACCCTAACCCTACCCCTAACCCTAACCCCTAACCCCAAACCCTAAACCCTAACCCTAACCGTAACCCTAACCCTATCCCTAACCCTAACCTGACGGACAGGCTGGAACCAGCTGCTCAACTCGCCGGAACCACCTGCCAGACAGGCCAGAACCACCTGCCGAGCACGCCGGAGCCACCTGCTGGACTCACCACAACCACCTGCCTGACAGGCCAAAATCAACAGCTGGCTATGAGAGAACCACCTGGCAGACAATCCGCAATAACCTGCCAGGCATGCAGGAACCACCTCTCAGACGTAAGAGAACCACGTGCCGGACACGCTGGAACCACATCCTGGACAGACTGGAACCACCTGCCGGACATGCCTGGACCACCTGCCGAGCACGCCGGAACCACCTGCTCGACTCGCAGGACCCATGTGCCAGACACGCCAAAATGAACTGCCGGCTACACCAGAACCACTTACCGGACACTCCGGAATAACCTGCCCGGCATGCCAGAACCACCTCTCAGAAGTGCCAGAAGCACGTGCTGGACATGCCGGAACAACCTATCGGACAGAACGGAACAACCTGCCGGACACACCAAAATCACCTGCGGGCTACGCCAGAACCACTTGGAGGACTCTCCGGGAAAACCTGCCGGGCATGCTGGAACCACCTCTCAGACGTGCCTGAACCACGTGGCGGAAACTCCGGAAACGCATGTCGGGCCAGCCGGAACCACCTCTCAGACGTGCCAGAACCTCATGCCGGACACCCCAGAACCACCTGCTGGACAGACCGGAAACACCTGCCGGACACGCCGGAACCACATGTTCGACTCGCTGGAACCACATTCTGGACATGGCAAAATCACCTGCCGCCTATGCCAGAACCGCTTGGCGAACACTCCGGAATCACCTGTCAGGCATGCCGGAACCACCTCTCAGACCTGCCAGAACCACATGCCAATGACACCGGAAGCACCTGCCGAGCATGCCGGAAGCACCTGCTCGACTCGCCAGAACCACCTGTCGGACACGCCAAAATCACCTGCCGGCTACGCCACAGCCAGTTGGTGAACACTCCGGAAACACCTGCCGGGCTGGCTGGAACCACCTGCCAGCTACGCCAGAACCACTTGGCGGAGACTCCAGAAACACCTGTTGGGGCAGCCGGAACCACCTCTCAGACGTGCCAGAACCATGTGCCTGAGATGCTGGAACCACACCCCGAACAGACCGAAACCACCTGCCAGACCCAACTGAACCACCTGCCGAGCACGCAGGAACAACCTGCTTGCCTCGCCGGAACCACCTGCCGGGCGCAGCGGAAGCACCTGCCGAGCACGCCGGAGCCACCTGCTCGCCTCGCCGGAACCACCTGCCCGGCGCGCCGGAGCCACCTGCTCGCCTCGCCGGAACCACCTGCCAGGCCCAGCAGAAGCACCTGCCGGGCGCGCCGGAGCCACCTGCTCGCCTCGCCGGAACCACCTGCCGGGTGCAGCGGAAGCACCTGCCGAGCACGCCGGAGCCACCTGCTCGCCTCGCCGGAACCACCTGCCGGGCCCAGCGGAAGCACGTGCCAAGCACGCCGGAGCCACCTGCTCGCCTCGCCGGAACCACCTGCCGGGCCCAGCGGAAGCACCTGCCGAGCGCGCCGGAGCCACCTGCTCGCCTCGCCGGAACCACGTGCCGGGCCCTAACCCTAACCCTAACCCTAACCCTATCCCCAAACCCTAACCCTAACCCTAACCCCTAACCCTAAGCCTAACCCTAAACCCTAACCCAACCGTAACCCTAACCCTAACCCTACCCCTAACCCTAACCCCTAACCCCAAACCCTAAACCCTAACCCTAACCGTAACCCTAACCCTATCCCTAACCCTAACCTGACGGACAGGCTGGAACCAGCTGCTCCACTCGCCGGAACCACCTGCCAGACATGCCAGAACCACCTGCCGAGCACGCCGGAGCCACCTGCTGGACTCACCAGAACCACCTGCCTGACAGGCCAAAATCAACAGCTGGCTATGAGAGAACCACCTGGCAGACAATCCGCAATAACCTGCCAGGCATGCAGGAACCACCTCTCAGACGTAAGAGAACCACGTGCCGGACACGCTGGAACCACGTCCTGGACAGACTGGAACCACCTGCCGGACATGCCTGGACCACCTGCCGAGCACGCCGGAACCACCTGCTCGACTCGCAGGACCCATGTGCCAGACACGCCAAAATGAACTGCCGGCTACACCAGAACCACTTACCGGACACTCCGGAATAACCTGCCCGGCATGCCAGAACCACCTCTCAGAAGTGCCAGAAGCACGTGCTGGACATGCCGGAACAACCTATCGGACAGAACGGAACAACCTGCCGGACACACCAAAATCACCTGCGGGCTACGCCAGAACCACTTGGAGGACTCTCCGGGAAAACCTGCCGGGCATGCTGGAACCACCTCTAAGACGTGCCTGAACCACGTGGCGGACACTCCGGAAACGCATGTCGGGCCGGCCGGAACCACCTCTCAGACGTGCCAGAACCTCATGCCGGACACCCCAGAACCACCTGCTGGACAGACCGGAAACACCTGCCGGACACGCCGGAACCACATGTTCGACTCGCTGGAACCACATTCTGGACATGGCAAAATCACCTGCCGCCTATGCCAGAACCGCTTGGCGAACACTCCGGAATCACCTGTCAGGCATGCCGGAACCACCTCTCAGACCTGCCAGAACCACATGCCAATGACACCGGAAGCACCTGCCGAGCATGCCGGAAGCACCTGCTCGACTCGCCAGAACCACCTGTCGGACACGCCAAAATCACCTGCCGGCTACGCCACAGCCAGTTGGTGAACACTCCGGAAACACCTGCCGGGCTGGCTGGAACCACCTGCCAGTCACGCCAACATCACCTGCCAGCTACGCCAGAACCACTTGGCGGAGACTCCAGAAACACCTGTTGGGCCAGCGGGAACAACCTCTCAGACGTGCCAGAACCATGTGCCTGAGATGCTGGAACCACACCCCGAACAGACCGAAACCACCTGCCAGACCCAACTGAACCACCTGCCGAGCGCGCCGGAGCCACCTGCTCACCTCTCCGTAACCACCTGCCCGGCGCGCTGGAGCCACCTGGTCGCCTCGCCGGAACCACCTGCCAGGCCCAGCGGAAGCACCTGCCGTGCGCGCCGGAGCACCTGCACGCCTCGCCGGAACCACCTGCCGGGCCCAGCGGAAGCACCTGCCGAGCGCGCCGGATCCACCCGCTCGCCTCGCCAGAACGACCTGCCGGGCCCAGCGGAAGCACCTGCCGAGCGCGCCGGAGCCACCTGCTCGCCTCGCCGGAACCACCTGCCCGGCGCGCCGGAGCCACCTGCTCGCCTCTCTGGAACCACCTGCCGGGCCCAGCGGAAGCACCAGCCGGGCGCGCCGGAGCCACCTGCTCGGCTCGCCGGAACCACCTGCCGGGCCCTAACCCTAACCCTAACCCTTACCCTATCCCCAAACCCTAACCCTAACCCTAACCCCTAACCCTAAGCCTAACCCTAAACCCTAACCCAACCGTAACCCTAACCCTAACCCTACCCCTAGCCCTAACCCCTAACCCCAAACCCTAAACCCTAACCCTAACCGTAACCCTAACCCTATCCCTAACCCTAACCTGACGGACAGGCTGGAACCAGCTGCTCAACTCGCCGGAATCACCTGCCAGACATGCCAGAACCACCTGCCGAGAACGCCGGAGCCACCTGCTGGACTCACCAGAATCACCTGCCTGACAGGCCAAAATCAACAGCTGGCTATGAGAGAACCACCTGGCAGACAATCCGCAATAACCTGCCAGGCATGCAGGAACCACCTCTCAGACGTAAGAGAACCACGTGCCGGACACGCTGGAACCACGTCCTGGACAGACTGGAACCACCTGCCGGACATGCCTGGACCACCTGCCGAGCACGCCGGAACCACCTGCTCGACTCGCAGGACCCATGTGCCAGACACGCCAAAATGAACTGCCGGCTACACCAGAACCACTTACCGGACACTCCGGAATAACCTGCCCGGCATGCCAGAACCACCTCTCAGAAGTGCCAGAAGCACGTGCTGGACATGCCGGAACAACCTATCGGACAGAACGGAACAACCTGCCGGACACACCAAAATCACCTGCGGGCTACGCCAGAACCACTTGGAGGACTCTCCGGGAAAACCTGCCGGGCATGCTGCAACCACCTCTCAGACGTGCCTGAACCACGTGGCGGACACTCCGGAAACGCATGTCGGGCCGGCCGGAACCACCTCTCAGACGTGCCAGAACCTCATGCCGGACACCCCAGAACCACCTGCTGGACAGACCGGAAACACCTGCCGGACACGCCGGAACCACATGTTCGACTCGCTGGAACCACATTCTGGACATGGCAAAATCACCTGCCGCCTATGCCAGAACCGCTTGGCGAACACTCCGGAATCACCTGTCAGGCATGCCGGAACCACCTCTCAGACCTGCCAGAACCACATGCCAATGACACCGGAAGAACCTGCCGAGCATGCCGGAAGCACCTGCTCGACTCGCCATAACCACCTGTCGGACACGCCAAAATCACCTGCCGGCTACGCCACAGCCAGTTGGTGAACACTCCGGAAACACCTGCCGGGCTGGCTGGAACCACCTGCCAGTCACGCCAACATCACCTGCCAGCTACGCCAGAACCACTTGGCGGAGACTCCAGAAACACCTGTTGGTCCAGCCGGAACCACCTCTCAGACGTGCCAGAACCATGTGCCTGAGATGCTGGAACCACACCCCGAACAGACCGAAACCACCTGCCAGACCCAACTGAACCACCTGCCGAGCGCGCCGGAGCCACCTGCTCACCTCGCCGGAACCACCTGCCCGGCACGCCGGAGCCACCTGCTCACCTCGCCGGAACCACCTGCCGGGCGCAGCGGAAGCAACTGCCGGGCGCGCCGGAGCCACCTGCTCGGCTCGCCGGAACCACCTGCCGGGCCCTAACCCTAACCCTAACCCTAACCCTATCCCCAAACCCTAACCCTAACCCTAACCCCTAACCCTAAGCCTAACCCTAAACCCTAACCCAACCGTAACCCTAACCCTAACCCTACCCCTAACCCTAACCCCTAACCCCAAATCCTAAACCCTAACCCTAACCGTAACCCTAACCCTATCCCTAACCCTAACCTGACGGACAGGCTGGAACCAGCTGCTCAACTCGCCGGAACCACCTGCCAGACATGCCAGAACCACCTGCCGAGCACGCCGGAGCCACCTGCTCGCCTCGCCGGAACCTCCTGCCGGGCCCAGCGGAAGCACCTGCCGAGCGCGCCGGATCCACCCGCTCGCCTCGCCAGAACCAACTGCCGGGCCCAGCGGAAGCACCTGCCGAGCGCGCCGGAGCCACCTGCTCGCCTCGCCAGAACCACCTGCCGGGCCCAGCGGAAGCACCTGCCTAGCGCGCCGGAGCCACCTGCTCGCCTCGCCGGAACCACCTGCCGGGCGCAGCGGAAGCACCTGCCGGGCGCGCCAGAGCCACCTGCTCGGCTCGCCGGAACCACCTGCCGGGCCCTAACCCTAACCCTAACCCTAACCCTATCCCCAAACCCTAACCCTAACCCTAACCCCTAACCCTAAGCCTAACCCTAAACCCTAACCCAACCGTAACCCTAACCCTAACCCTACCCCTAACCCTAACCCCTAACCCCAAACCCTAAACCCTAACCCTAACCGTAACCCTAACCCTATCCCTAACCCTAACATGACGGACAGGCTGGAACCAGCTGCTCAACTCGCCGGAACCACCTGCCAGACATGCCAGAACCACCTGCCGAGCACGCCGGAGCCACCTGCTGGACTCACCAGAACCACCTGCCTGACAGGCCAAAATCAACAGCTGGCTATGAGAGAACCACCTGGCAGACAATCCGCAATAACCTGCCAGGCATGCAGGAACCACCTCTCAGACGTAAGAGAACCACGTGCCCGACACGCTGGAACCACGTCCTGGACAGACTGGAACCACCTGCCGGACATGCCTGGACCACCTGCCGAGCACGCCGGAACCACCTGCTCGACTCGCAGGACCCATGTGCCAGACACGCCAAAATGAACTGCCGGCTACACCAGAACCACTTACCGGACACTCCGGAATAACCTGCCCGGCATGCCAGAACCACCTCTCAGAAGTGCCAGAAGCACGTGCTGGACATGCCGGAACAACCTATCGGACAGAACGGAACAACCTGCCGGACACACCAAAATCACCTGCGGGCTACGCCAGAACCACTTGGAGGACTCTCCGGGAAAACCTGCCGGGCATGCTGGAACCACCTCTCAGACGTGCCTGAACCACGTGGCGGACACTCCGGAAACGCATGTCGGGCCGGCCGGAACCACCTCTCAGACGTGCCAGAACCTCATGCCGGACACCCCAGAACCACCTGCTGGACAGACCGGAAACACCTGCCGGACACGCCGGAACCACATGTTCGACTCGCTGGAACCACATTCTGGACATGGCAAAATCACCTGCCGCCTATGCCAGAACCGCTTGGCGAACACTCCGGAATCACCTGTCAGGCATGCCGGAACCACCTCTCAGACCTGCCAGAACCACATGCCAATGACACCGGAAGAACCTGCCGAGGATGCCGGAAGCACCTGCTCGACTCGCCATAACCACCTGTCGGACACGCCAAAATCACCTCCCGGCTACGCCACAGCCAGTTGGTGAACACTCCGGAAACACCTGCCGGGCTGGCTGGAACCACCTGCCAGTCACGCCAACATCACCTGCCAGCTACGCCAGAACCACTTGGCGGAGACTCCAGAAACACCTGTTGGGCCAGCCGGAACCAACTCTCAGATGTGCCAGAACCATGTGCCTGAGATGCTGGAACCACACCCCGAACAGACCGAAACCACCTGCCAGACCCAACTGAACCACCTGCCGAGCACGCAGGAACAACCTGCTCGCCTCGCCGGAACCACCTGCCGGGCGCAGCGGAAGCACCTGCCGAGCGCGCCGGAGCCACCTGCTCGCCTCGCCGGAACCACCTGCCGGGCCCAGCGGAAGCACCTGCCGAGCGCGCCGGAGCCACCTGCTCGCCTCGCCGGAACCACCTGCCCGGCGCGCCGGAGCCACTTGCTCGCCTCGCCGGAACCACCTGCCGGGCGCAGCGGAAGCACCTGCCGGGCGCGCCGGAGCCACCTGCTCGGCTCGCCGGAACCACCTGCCGGGCCCTAACCCTAACCCTAACCCTAACCCTATCCCCAAACCCTAACCCTAACCCTAACCCCTAACCCTAAGCCTAACCCTAAACCCTAACCCAACCGTAACCCTAACCCTAACCCTACCCCTAACCCTAACCCCTAACCCCAAACCCTAAACCCTAACCCTAACCGTAACCCTAACCCTATCCCTATCCCTAACCTGACGGACAGGATGGAACCAGCTGCTCAACTCGCCGGAACCACCTGCCAGACATGCCAGAACCACCTGCCGAGCACGCCGGAGCCACCTGCTGGACTCACCAGAACCACCTGCCTGACAGGCCAAAATCAACAGCTGGCTATGAGAGAACCACCTGGCAGACAATCCGCAATAACCTGCCAGGCATGCAGGAACCACCTCTCAGACGTAAGAGAACCACGTGCCGGACACGCTGGAACCACGTCCTGGACAGACTGGAACCACCTGCCGGACATGCCTGGACCACCTGCCGAGCACGCCGGAACCACCTGCTCGACTCGCAGGACCCATGTGCCAGACACGCCAAAATGAACTGCCGGCTACACCAGAACCACTTACCGGACACTCCGGAATAACCTGCCCGGCATGCCAGAACCACCTCTCAGAAGTGCCAGAAGCACGTGCTGGACATGCCGGAACAACCTATCGGACAGAACGGAACAACCTGCCGGACACACCAAAATCACCTGCGGGCTACGCCAGAACCACTTGGAGGACTCTCCGGGAAAACCTGCCGGGCATGCTGCAACCACCTCTCAGACGTGCCTGAACCACGTGGCGGACACTCCGGAAACGCATGTCGGGCCGGCCGGAACCACCTCTCAGACGTGCCAGAACCTCATGCCGGACACCCCAGAACCACCTGCTGGACAGACCGGAAACACCTGCCGGACACGCCGGAACCACATGTTCGACTCGCTGGAACCACATTCTGGACATGGCAAAATCACCTGCGGCCTATGCCAGAACCGCTTGGCGAACACTCCGGAAACACCTGCCGGGCTGG
Organism: Equus asinus; assembly: GCF_041296235.1. NCBI lineage: Eukaryota > Metazoa > Chordata > Mammalia > Perissodactyla > Equidae > Equus > Equus asinus. The sequence goes on along the minus strand of NC_091807.1, from coordinate 43,055,609 downwards.
CTGGAACCACCTGCCAGTCACGCCAACATCACCTGCCAGCTACGCCAGAACCACTTGGCGGAGACTCCAGAAACACCTGTTGGTCCAGCCGGAACCACCTCTCAGACGTGCCAGAACCATGTGCCTGAGATGCTGGAACCACACCCCGAACAGACCGAAACCACCTGCCAGACCCAACTGAACCACCTGCCGAGCGCGCCGGAGCCACCTGCTCACCTCGCCGGAACCACCTGCCCGGCGCGCCGGAGCCACCTGCTCACCTCGCCGGAACCACCTGCCGGGCGCAGCGGAAGCAACTGCCGGGCGCGCCGGAGCCACCTGCTCGGCTCGCCGGAACCACCTGCCGGGCCCTAACCCTAACCCTAACCCTAACCCTATCCCCAAACCCTAACCCTAACCCTAACCCCTAACCCTAAGCCTAACCCTAAACCCTAACCCAACCGTAACCCTAACCCTAACCCTACCCCTAACCCTAACCCCTAACCCCAAATCCTAAACCCTAACCCTAACCGTAACCCTAACCCTATCCCTAACCCTAACCTGACGGACAGGCTGGAACCAGCTGCTCAACTCGCCGGAACCACCTGCCAGACATGCCAGAACCACCTGCCGAGCACGCCGGAGCCACCTGCTCGCCTCGCCGGAACCTCCTGCCGGGCCCAGCGGAAGCACCTGCCGAGCGCGCCGGATCCACCCGCTCGCCTCGCCAGAACCAACTGCCGGGCCCAGCGGAAGCACCTGCCGAGCGCGCCGGAGCCACCTGCTCGCCTCGCCAGAACCACCTGCCGGGTCCAGCGGAAGCACCTGCCTAGCGCGCCGGAGCCACCTGCTCGCCTCGCCGGAACCACCTGCCGGGCGCAGCGGAAGCACCTGCCGGGCGCGCCAGAGCCACCTGCTCGGCTCGCCGGAACCACCTGCCGGGCCCTAACCCTAACCCTAACCCTAACCCTATCCCCAAACCCTAACCCTAACCCTAACCCCTAACCCTAAGCCTAACCCTAAACCCTAACCCAACCGTAACCCTAACCCTAACCCTACCCCTATCCCTAACCCCTAACCCCAAACCCTAAACCCTAACCCTAACCGTAACCCTAACCCTATCCCTAACCCTAACATGACGGACAGGCTGGAACCAGCTGCTCAACTCGCCGGAACCACCTGCCAGACATGCCAGAACCACCTGCCGAGCACGCCGGAGCCACCTGCTGGACTCACCAGAACCACCTGCCTGACAGGCCAAAATCAACAGCTGGCTATGAGAGAACCACCTGGCAGACAATCCGCAATAACCTGCCAGGCATGCAGGAACCACCTCTCAGACGTAAGAGAACCACGTGCCCGACACGCTGGAACCACGTCCTGGACAGACTGGAACCACCTGCCGGACATGCCTGGACCACCTGCCGAGCACGCCGGAACCACCTGCTCGACTCGCAGGACCCATGTGCCAGACACGCCAAAATGAACTGCCGGCTACACGAGAACCACTTACCGGACACTCCGGAATAACCTGCCCGGCATGCCAGAACCACCTCTCAGAAGTGCCAGAAGCACGTGCTGGACATGCCGGAACAACCTATCGGACAGAACGGAACAACCTGCCGGACACACCAAAATCACCTGCGGGCTACGCCAGAACCACTTGGAGGACTCTCCGGGAAAACCTGCCGGGCATGCTGCAACCACCTCTCAGACGTGCCTGAACCACGTGGCGGACACTCCGGAAACGCATGTCGGGCCGGCCGGAACCACCTCTCAGACGTGCCAGAACCTCATGCCGGACACCCCAGAACCACCTGCTGGACAGACCGGAAACACCTGCCGGACACGCCGGAACCACATGTTCGACTCGCTGGAACCACATTCTGGACATGGCAAAATCACCTGCCGCCTATGCCAGAACCGCTTGGCGAACACTCCGGAATCACCTGTCAGGCATGCCGGAACCACCTCTCAGACCTGCCAGAACCACATGCCAATGACACCGGAAGCACCTGCCGAGCATGCCGGAAGCACCTGCTCGACTCGCCAGAACCACCTGTCAGACACGCCAAAATCACCTGCCGGCTACGCCACAGCCAGTTGGTGAACACTCCGGAAACACCTGCCGGGCTGGCTGGAGCCACCTGCCAGTCACGCCAACATCACCTGCCAGCTACGCCAGAACCACTTGGCGGAGACTCCAGAAACACCTGTTGGGCCAGCCGGAACCACCTCTCAGATGTGCCAGAACCATGTGCCTGAGATGCTGGAACCACACCCCGAACAGACCGAAACCACCTGCCAGACCCAACTCAACCACCTGCCGAGCACGCAGGAACAACCTGCTCGCCTCGCCGGAACCACCTGCCGGTCGCAGCGGAAGCACCTGCCGAGCGCGCCGGAGTCACCTGCTCGCCTCGCCGGAACCACCTGCCGGGTGCAGCGGAAGCACCTGCCGAGCGCGCCGGAGCCACCTGCTCGCCTCGCCGGGACCACCTGCCGGGCCCAGCGGAAGCACGTGCCAAGCACGCCGGAGCCACCTGCTCGCCTCGCCGGAACCACCTGCCGGGCCCAGCGGAAGCACCTGCCGAGCGCGCCGGAGCCACCTGCTCGCCTCACCAGAACCACGTGCCGGGCCCTAACCCTAACCCTAACCCTAACCCTATCCCCAAACCCTAACCCTAACCCTAACCCCTAACCCTAAGCCTAACCCTAAACCCTAACCCAACCGTAACCCTAACCCTAACCCTACCCCTAACCCTAACCCCAACCCCAAACCCTAAACCCTAACCCTAACCGTAACCCTAACCCTATCCCTAACCCTAACCTGACGGACAGGCTGGAACCAGCTGCTCAACTCGCCGCAACCACCTGCCAGACATGCCAGAACCACCTGCCGAGCACGCCGGAGCCACCTGCTGGACTCACCAGAACCACCTGCCTGACAGGCCAAAATCAACAGCTGGCTATGAGAGAACCACCTGGCAGACAATCCGCAATAACCTGCCAGGCATGCAGGAACCACCTCTCAGACGTAAGAGAACCACGTGCCCGACACGCTGGAACCACGTCCTGGACAGACTGGAACCACCTGCCGGACATGCCTGGACCACCTGCCGAGCACGCCGGAACCACCTGCTCGGCTCGCAGGACCCATGTGCCAGACACGCCAAAATGAACTGCCGGCTACACCAGAACCACTTACCGGACACTCCGGAATAACCTGCCCGGCATGCCAGAACCACCTCTCAGAAGTGCCAGAAGCACGTGCTGGACATGCCGGAACAACCTATCGGACAGAACGGAACAACCTGCCGGACACACCAAAATCACCTGCGGGCTACGCCAGAACCACTTGGAGGACTCTCCGGGAAAACCTGCCGGGCATGCTGCAACCACCTCTCAGACGTGCCTGAACCACGTGGCGGACACTCCGGAAACGCATGTCGGGCCGGCCGGAACCACCTCTCAGACGTGCCAGAACCTCATGCCGGACACCCCAGAACCACCTGCTGGACAGACCGGAAACACCTGCCGGACACGCCGGAACCACATGTTCGACTCGCTGGAACCACATTCTGGACATGGCAAAATCACCTGCCGCCTATGCCAGAACCGCTTGGCGAACACTCCGGAATCACCTGTCAGGCATGCCGGAACCACCTCTCAGACCTGCCAGAACCACATGCCAATGACACCGGAAGCACCTGCCGAGCATGCCGGAAGCACCTGCTCGACTCGCCAGAACCACCTGTCAGACACGCCAAAATCACCTGCCGGCTACGCCACAGCCAGTTGGTGAACACTCCGGAAACACCTGCCGGGCTGGCTGGAGCCACCTGCCAGTCACGCCAACATCACCTGCCAGCTACGCCAGAACCACTTGGCGGAGACTCCAGAAACACCTGTTGGGCCAGCCGGAACCACCTCTCAGATGTGCCAGAACCATGTGCCTGAGATGCTGGAACCACACCCCGAACAGACCGAAACCACCTGCCAGACCCAACTCAACCACCTGCCGAGCACGCAGGAACAACCTGCTCGCCTCGCCGGAACCACCTGCCGGTCGCAGCGGAAGCACCTGCCGAGCGCGCCGGAGTCACCTGCTCGCCTCGCCGGAACCACCTGCCGGGTGCAGCGGAAGCACCTGCCGAGCGCGCCGGAGCCACCTGCTCGCCTCGCCGGGACCACCTGCCGGGCCCAGCGGAAGCACGTGCCAAGCACGCCGGAGCCACCTGCTCGCCTCGCCGGAACCACCTGCCGGGCCCAGCGGAAGCACCTGCCGAGCGCGCCGGAGCCACCTGCTCGCCTCACCAGAACCACGTGCCGGGCCCTAACCCTAACCCTAACCCTAACCCTATCCCCAAACCCTAACCCTAACCCTAACCCCTAACCCTAAGCCTAACCCTAAACCCTAACCCAACCGTAACCCTAACCCTAACCCTACCCCTAACCCTAACCCCAACCCCAAACCCTAAACCGTAACCCTAACCGTAACCCTAACCCTATCCCTAACCCTAACCTGACGGACAGGCTGGAACCAGCTGCTCAACTCGCCGCAACCACCTGCCAGACATGCCAGAACCACCTGCCGAGCACGCCGGAGCCACCTGCTGGACTCACCAGAACCACCTGCCTGACAGGCCAAAATCAACAGCTGGCTATGAGAGAACCACCTGGCAGACAATCCGCAATAACCTGCCAGGCATGCAGGAACCACCTCTCAGACGTAAGAGAACCACGTGCCGGACACGCTGGAACCACGTCCTGGACAGACTGGAACCACCTGCCGGACATGCCTGGACCACCTGCCGAGCACGCCGGAACCACCTGCTCGACTCGCAGGACCCATGTGCCAGACACGCCAAAATGAACTGCCGGCTACACCAGAACCACTTACCGGACACTCCGGAATAACCTGCCCGGCATGCCAGAACCACCTCTCAGAAGTGCCAGAAGCACGTGCTGGACATGCCGGAACAACCTATCGGACAGAACGGAACAACCTGCCGGACACACCAAAATCACCTGCGGGCTACGCCAGAACCACTTGGAGGACTCTCCGGGAAAACCTGCCGGGCATGCTGCAACCACCTCTCAGACGTGCCTGAACCACGTGGCGGACACTCCGGAAACGCAAGTCGGGCCGGCCGGAACCACCTCTCAGACGTGCCAGAACCTCATGCCGGACACCCCAGAACCACCTGCTGGACAGACCGGAAACACCTGCCGGACACGCCGGAACCACATGTTTGACTCGCTGGAACCACATTCTGGACATGGCAAAATCACCTGCCAGCTACGCCAGAACCACTTGGCGGAGACTCCAGAAAAAACCTGTTGGGCCAGTCGGAACCACCTCTCAGACGTGCCAGAACCATGTGCCTGAGATGCTGGAACCACACCCCGAACAGACCGAAACCACCTGCCAGACCCAACTGAACCACCTGCCGAGCACGCAGGAACAACCTGCTCGCCTCGCCGGAACCACATGCCGGGCGCAGCGGAAGCACCTGCCGAGCGCGCCGGAGCCACCTGCTCGCCTCGCCGGAACCACCTGCCCGGCGCGCCGGAGCCACCTGCTCGCCTCGCCGGAACCACCTGCCAGGCCCAGCAGAAGCACCTGCCGGGAGCGCCGGAGCCACCTGCTCGCCTCGCCGGAACCACATGCCGGGCCCAGCGGAAGCACGTGCCAAGCACGCCGGAGCCACCTGCTCGCCTCTCCGGAACCACCTGCCAGGCCCAGCGGAAGCACGTGCCAAGCACGCCGGAGCCACCTGCTTTCCTCGCCGGAACCACCTGCCCGGCGCGCCGGAGCCACCTGCTCGCCTCGCCGGAACCACCTGCCAGGCCCAGCAGAAGCACCTGCCGGGCGCGCCGGAGCCACCTGCTCGCCTCGCCGGAACCACGTGCCGGGCCCTAACCCTAACCCTAACCCTAACCCTATCCCCAAACCCTAACCCTAACCCTAACCCCTAACCCTAAGCCTAACCCTAAACCCTAACCCAACCGTAACCCTAACCCTAACCCTACCCCTAACCCTAACCCCTAACCCCAAACCCTAAACCCTAACCCTAACCGTAACCCTAACCCTATCCCTAACCCTAACCTGACGGACAGGCTGGAACCAGCTGCTCAACTCGCCGGAACCACCTGCCAGACATGCCAGAACCACCTGCCGAGCACGCCGGAGCCACCTGCTGGACTCACCAGAACCACCTGCCTGACAGGCCAAAATCAACAGCTGGCTATGAGAGAACCACCTGGCAGACAATCCGCAATAACCTGCCAGGCATGCAGGAACCACCTCTCAGACGTAAGAGAACCACGTGCCGGACACGCTGGAACCACGTCCTGGACAGACTGGAACCACCTGCCGGACATGCCTGGACCACCTGCCGAGCACGCCGGAACCACCTGCTCGACTCGCAGGACCCATGTGCCAGACACGCCAAAATGAACTGCCGGCTACACCAGAACCACTTACCGGACACTCCGGAATAACCTGCCCGGCATGCCAGAACCACCTCTCAGAAGTGCCAGAAGCACGTGCTGGACATGCCGGAACAACCTATCGGACAGAACGGAACAACCTGCCGGACACACCAAAATCACCTGCGGGCTACGCCAGAACCACTTGGAGGACTCTCCGGGAAAACCTGCCGGGCATGCTGGAACCACCTCTCAGACGTGCCTGAACCACGTGGCGGACACTCCGGAAACGCATGTCGGGCCGGCCGGAACCACCTCTCAGACGTGCCAGAACCTCATGCCGGACACCCCAGAACCACCTGCTGGACAGACCGGAAACACCTGCCGGACACGCCGGAACCACATGTTCGACTCGCTGGAACCACATTCTGGACATGGCAAAATCACCTGCCGCCTATGCCAGAACCGCTTGGCGAACACTCCGGAATCACCTGTCAGGCATGCCGGAACCACCTCTCAGACCTGCCAGAACCACATGCCAATGACACCGGAAGCACCTGCCGAGCATGCCGGAAGCACCTGCTCGACTCGCCAGAACCACCTGTCGGACACGCCAAAATCACCTGCCGGCTACGCCACAGCCAGTTGGTGAACACTCCGGAAACACCTGCCAGGCTGGCTGGAACCACCTGCCAGTCACGCCAACATCACCTGCCAGCTACGCCAGAACCACTTGGCGGAGACTCCAGAAACACCTGTTGGGCCAGCCGGAACCACCTCTCAGACGTGCCAGAACCATGTGCCTGAGATGCTGGAACCACACCCCAAACAGACCGAAACGACCTGCCAGACCCAACTGAACCACCTGACAAGCACGCAGGAACAACCTGCTCGCCTCGCCGGAACCACATGCCGGGCGCAGCGGAAGCACCTGCCGAGCGCGCCGGAGCCACCTGCTCGCCTCGCCGGAACCACCTGCCAGGCCCAGCGGAAGCACGTGCCAAGCACGCCGGAGCCACCTGCTCGCCTCGCCGGAACCACCTGCCCGGCGCGCCGGAGCCACCTGCTCGCCTCGCCGGAACCACGTGCCGGGCCCTAACCCTAACCCTAACCCTAACCCTATCCCCAAACCCTAACCCTAACCCTAACCCCTAACCCTAAGCCTAACCCTAAACCCTAACCCAACCGTAACCCTAACCCTAACCCTACCCCTAACCCTAACCCCTAACCCCAAACCCTAAACCCTAACCCTAACCGTAACCCTAACCCTATCCCTAACCCTAACCTGACGGACAGGCTGGAACCAGCTGCTCAACTCGCCGGAACCACCTGCCAGACATGCCAGAACCACCTGCCGAGCACGCTGGAGCCACCTGCTGGACTCACCAGAACCACCTGCCTGACAGGCCAAAATCAACAGCTGGCTATGAGAGAACCACCTGGCAGACAATCCGCAATAACCTGCCAGGCATGCAGGAACCACCTCTCAGACGTAAGAGAACCACGTGCCGGACACGCTGGAACCACGTCCTGGACAGACTGGAACCACCTGCCGGACATGCCTGGACCACCTGCCGAGCACGCCGGAACCACCTGCTCGACTCGCAGGACCCATGTGCCAGACACGCCAAAATGAACTGCCGGCTACACCAGAACCACTTACCGGACACTCCGGAATAACCTGCCCGGCATGGCAGAACCACCTCTCAGAAGTGCCAGAAGCACGTGCTGGACATGCCGGAACAACCTATCGGACAGAACGGAACAACCTGCCGGACACACCAAAATCACCTGCGGGCTACGCCAGAACCACTTGGAGGACTCTCCGGGAAAACCTGCCGGGCATGCTGGAACCACCTCTCAGACGTGCCTGAACCACGTGGCGGACACTCCGGAAACGCATGTCGGGCCGGCCGGAACCACCTCTCAGACGTGCCAGAACCTCATGCCGGACACCCCAGAACCACCTGCTGGACAGACCGGAAACACCTGCCGGACACGCCGGAACCACATGTTCGACTCGCTGGAACCACATTCTGGACATGGCAAAATCACCTGCCGCCTATGCCAGAACCGCTTGGCGAACACTCCGGAATCACCTGTCAGGCATGCCGGAACCACCTCTCAGACCTGCCAGAACCACATGCCAATGACACCGGAAGCACCTGCCGAGCATGCCGGAAGCACCTGCTCGACTCGCCAGAACCACCTGTCGGACACGCCAAAATCACCTGCCGGCTACGCCACAGCCAGTTGGTGAACACTCCGGAAACACCTGCCGGGCTGGCTGGAACCACCTGCCAGTCACGCCAACATCACCTGCCAGCTACGCCAGAACCACTTGGCGGAGACTCCAGAAACACCTGTTGGGCCAGCCGGAACCACCTCTCAGACGTGCCAGAACCATGTGCCTGAGATGCTGGAACCACACCCCAAACAGACCGAAACCACCTGCCAGACCCAACGGAACCACCTGCCGAGCACGCAGGAACAACCTGCTCGCCTCGCCGGAACCACCTGCCGGGCGCAGCGGAAGCACCTGCCGAGCGCGCCGGAGCCACCTGCTCGCCTCGCCGGAAACACCAGCCGGGCCCAGCGGAAGCACCTGCCGAGCGCGCCGGAGCCACCTGCTCGCCTCGCCGGAACCACCTGCCCGGCGCGCCGGAGCCACCTGCTCGCCTCGCCGGAACCACCTGCCCGGAGCGCCGGAGCCACCTGCTCGCCTCGCCGGAACCACCTGCCAGGCCCAGCAGAAGCACCTGCCGGGCGCGCCGGAGCCACCTGCTCGCCTCGCCGGAACCACCTGCCGGGTGCAGCGGAAGCACCTGCCGAGCGCGCCGGAGCCACCTGCTCGCCTCGCCGGAACGACATGCCGGGCGCAGCGGAAGCACCTGCCGAGCGCGCCGGAGCCACCTGCTCGCCTCGCCGGAACCACCTGCCCGGCGCGCCGGAGCCACCTGCTCGCCTCGCCGGAACCACCTGCCAGGCCCAGCAGAAGCACCTGCCGGGAGCGCCGGAGCCACCTGCTCGCCTCGCCGGAACCACCTGCCGGGCCCAGCGGAAGCACGTGCCAAGCACGCCGGAGCCACCTGCTCGCCTCTCCGGAACCACCTGCCAGGCCCAGCGGATGCACGTGCCAAGCACGCCGGAGCCACCTGCTTTCCTCGCCGGAACCACCTGCCCAGCGCGCCGGAGCCACCTGCTCGCCTCGCCGGAACCACCTGCCAGGCCCAGCAGAAGCACCTGCCGGGCGCGCCGGAGCCACCTGCTCGCCTCGCCGGAACCACGTGCCGGGCCCTAACCCTAACCCTAACCCTAACCCTATCCCCAAACCCTAACCCTAACCCTAACCCCTAACCCTAAGCCTAACCCTAAACCCTAACCCAACCGTAACCCTAACCCTAACCCTAACCCCTAACCCCAAACCCTAAACCCTAACCCTAACCGTAACCCTAACCCTATCCCTAACCCTAACCTGACGGACAGGCTGGAACCAGCTGCTCAACTCGCCGGAACCACCTGCCAGACATGCCAGAACCACCTGCCGAGCACGCCGGAGCCACCTGCTGGACTCACCAGAACCACCTGCCTGACAGGCCAAAATCAACAGCTGGCTATGAGAGAACCACCTGGCAGACAATCCGCAATAACCTGCCAGGCATGCAGGAACCACCTCTCAGACGTAAGAGAACCACGTGCCGGACACGCTGGAACCACGTCCTGGACAGACTGGAACCACCTGCCGGACATGCCTGGACCACCTGCCGAGCACGCCGGAACCACCTGCTCGACTCGCAGGACCCATGTGCCAGACACGCCAAAATGAACTGCCGGCTACACCAGAACCACTTACCGGACACTCCGGAATAACCTGCCCGGCATGCCAGAACCACCTCTCAGAAGTGCCAGAAGCACGTGCTGGACATGCCGGAACAACCTATCGGACAGAACGGAACAACCTGCCGGACACACCAAAATCACCTGCGGGCTACGCCAGAACCACTTGGAGGACTCTCCGGGAAAACCTGCCGGGCATGCTGGAACCACCTCTCAGACGTGCCTGAACCACGTGGCGGACACTCCGGAAACGCATGTCGGGCCGGCCGGAACCACCTCTCAGACGTGCCAGAACCTCATGCCGGACACCCCAGAACCACCTGCTGGACAGACCGGAAACACCTGCCGGACACGCCGGAACCACATGTTCGACTCGCTGGAACCACATTCTGGACATGGCAAAATCACCTGCCGCCTATGCCAGAACCGCTTGGCGAACACTCCGGAATCACCTGTCAGGCATGCCGGAACCACCTCTCAGACCTGCCAGAACCACATGCCAATGACACCGGAAGCACCTGCCGAGCATGCCGGAAGCACCTGCTCGACTCGCCAGAACCACCTGTCGGACACGCCAAAATCACCTGCCGGCTACGCCACAGCCAGTTGGTGAACACTCCGGAAACACCTGCCGGGCTGGCTGGAACCACCTGCCAGTCACGCCAACATCACCTGCCAGCTACGCCAGAACCACTTGGCGGAGACTCCAGAAACACCTGTTGGGCCAGCCGGAACCACCTCTCACACGTGCCAGAACCATGTGCCTGAGATGCTGGAACCACACCCCGAACAGACCGAAACCACCTGCCAGACCCAACTGAACCACCTGCCGAGCACGCAGGAACAACCTGCTCGCCTCGCCGGAACCACCTGCCGGGCGCAGCGGAAGCACCTGCCGAGCGCGCCGGAGCCAACTGCTCGCCTCGCGGGAAACACCAGCCGGGCCCAGCGGAAGCACCTGCCGAGCGCGCCGGAGCCACCTGCTCGCCTCTCCGGAACCACCTGCCCGGCGCGCCGGAGCCACCTCCTCGCCTCGCCGGAACCACCTGCCGGGCCCAGCGGAAGCACCTGCCGAGCGCGCCGGAGCCACCTGCTCGCGTCGCCGGAACCACGTGCCGGGCCCTAACCCTAACCCTAACCCTTACCCTATACCCAAACCCTAACCCTAACCCTAACCCCTAACCCTAAGCCTAACCCTAAACCCTAACCCAACCGTAACCCTAACCCTAACCCTACCCCTAACCCTAACCCCTAACCCCAAACCCTAAACCCTAACCCTAACCGTAACCCTAACCCTATCCCTAACCCTAACCTGACGGACAGGCTGGAACCAGCTGCTCAACTCGCCGGAACCACCTGCCAGACATGCCAGAACCACCTGCCGAGCACGCCGGAGCCACCTGCTGGACTCACCAGAACCACCTGCCTGACAGGCCAAAATCAACAGCTGGCTATGAGAGAACCACCTGGCAGACAATCCGCAATAACCTGCCAGGCATGCAGGAACCACCTCTCAGACGTAAGAGAACCACGTGCCGGACACGCTGGAACCACGTCCTGGACAGACTGGAACCACCTGCCGGACATGCCTGGACCACCTGCCGAGCACGCCGGAACCACCTGCTCGACTCGCAGGACCCATGTGCCAGACACGCCAAAATGAACTGCCGGCTACACCAGAACCACTTACCGGACACTCCGGAATAACCTGCCCGGCATGCCAGAACCACCTCTCAGAAGTGCCAGAAGCACGTGCTGGACATGCCGGAACAACCTATCGGACAGAACGGAACAACCTGCCGGACACACCAAAATCACCTGCGGGCTACGCCAGAACCACTTGGAGGACTCTCCGGGAAAACCTGCCGGGCATGCTGGAACCACCTGCCAGTCACGCCAACATCACCTGCCAGCTACGCCAGAACCACTTGGCGGAGACTCCAGAAACACCTGTTGGGCCAGCCGGAACCACCTCTCAGACGTGCCAGAACCATGTGCCTGAGATGCTGGAACCACACCCCGAACAGACCGAAACCACCTGCCAGACCCAACTGAACCACCTGCCGAGCACGCAGGAACAACCTGCTCGCCTCGCCGGAACCACTTGCCGGGCGCAGCGGAAGCACCTGCCGAGCGCGCCGGAGCCACCTGCTCGCCTCGCCGGAACCACCTGCCGGGCCCAGCGGAAGCACCTGCCGAGCGCGCCGGAGCCACCTGCTCGCGTCGCCGGAACCACGTGCCGGGCCCTAACCCTAACCCTAACCCTTACCCTATACCCAAACCCTAACCCTAACCCTAACCCCTAACCCTAAGCCTAACCCTAAACCCTAACCCAACCGTAATCCTAACCCTAACCCTACCCCTAACCCTAACCCCTAACCCCAAACCCTAAACCCTAACCCTAACCGTAACCCTAACCCTATCCCTAACCCTAACCTGACGGACAGGCTGGAACCAGCTGCTCAACTCGCCGGAACCACCTGCCAGACATGCCAGAACCACCTGCCGAGCACGCCGGAGCCACCTGCTGGACTCACCAGAACCACCTGCCTGACAGGCCAAAATCAACAGCTGGCTATGAGAGAACCACCTGGCAGACAATCCGCAATAACCTGCCAGGCATGCAGGAACCACCTCTCAGACGTAAGAGAACCACGTGCCGGACACGCTGGAACCACGTCCTGGACAGACTGGAACCACCTGCCGGACATGCCTGGACCACCTGCCGAGCACGCCGGAACCACCTGCTCGACTCGCAGGACCCATGTGCCAGACACGCCAAAATGAACTGCCGGCTACACCAGAACCACTTACCAGACACTCCGGAATAACCTGCCCGGCATGCCAGAACCACCTCTCAGAAGTGCCAGAAGCACGTGCTGGACATGCCGGAACAACCTATCGGACAGAACGGAACAACCTGCCGGACACACCAAAATCACCTGCGGGCTACGCCAGAACTACTTGGAGGACTCTCCGGGAAAACCTGCCGGGCATGCTGGAACCACCTCTCAGACGCGCCTGAACCATGTGGCGGACACTCCGGAAACGCATGTCGGGCCGGCCGGAACCACATCTCAGACGTGCCAGAACCTCATGCCGGACACCCCAGAACCAGCTGCTGGACAGACCGGAAACACCTGCCGGACACGCCGGAACCACATGTTCGACTCGCTGGAACCACATTCTGGACATGGCAAAATCACCTGCCGCCTATGCCAGAACCGCTTGGCGAACACTCCGGAATCACCTGTCAGGCATGCCGGAACCACCTCTCAGACCTGCCAGAACCACATGCCAATGACACCGGAAGCACCTGCCGAGCATGCCGGAAGCACCTGCTCGACTCGCCAGAACCACCTGTCGGACACGCCAAAATCACCTGCCGGCTACGCCACAGCCAGTTGGTGAACACTCCGGAAACACCTGCCGGGCTGGCTGGAACCACCTGCCAGCTACGCCAGAACCACTTGGCGGAGACTCCAGAAACACCTGTTGGGCCAGCCGGAACCACCTCTCAGACGTGCCAGAACCATGTGCCTGAGATGCTGGAACCACACCCCGAACAGACCGAAACCACCTGCCAGACCCAACTGAACCACCTGCCGAGCACGCAGGAACAACCTGCTCGCCTCGCCGGAACCACCTGCCGGGCGCAGCGGAAGCACCTGCCGAGCGCGCCGGAGCCACCTGCTCGCCTCGCCGGAACCACGTGCCGGGCACTAACCCTAACCCTAACCCTAACCCTATCCCCAAACCCTAACCCCTAACCCTAAGCCTAACCCTAAACCCTAACCCAAACGTAACCCTAACCCTAACCCTACCCCTAACCCTAACCCCTAACCCCAAACCCTAAACCCTAACCCTAACCGTAACCCCTATACCTAACCCTAACCTGACGGACAGGCTGGAACCAGCTGCTCAACTCGCCGGAACCACCTGCCAGACATGCCAGAACCACCTGCCGAGCACGCCGGAGCCACCTGCTGGACTCACCAGAACCACCTGCCTGACAGGCCAAAATCAACAGCTGGCTATGAGAGAACCACCTGGCAGACAATCCGCAATAACCTGCCAGGCATGCAGGAACCACCTCTCAGACGTAAGAGAACCACGTGCCGGACACGCTGGAACCACGTCCTGGACAGACTGGAACCACCTGCCGGACATGCCTGGACCACCTGCCGAGCACGCCGGAACCACCTGCTCGACTCGCAGGACCCATGTGCCAGACACGCCAAAATGAACTGCCGGCTACACCAGAACCACTTACCGGACACTCCGGAATAACCTGCCCGGCATGCCAGAACCACCTCTCAGAAGTGCCAGAAGCACGTGCTGGACATGCCGGAACAACCTATCGGACAGAACGGAACAACCTGCCGGACACACCAAAATCACCTGCGGGCTACGCCAGAACCACTTGGAGGACTCTCCGGGAAAACCTGCCGGGCATGCTGGAACCACCTCTCAGACGTGCCTGAACCACGTGGCGGACACTCCGGAAACGCATGTCGGGCCGGCCGGAACCACCTCTCAGACGTGCCAGAACCTCATGCCGGACACCCCAGAACCACCTGCTGGACAGACCGGAAACACCTGCCGGACACGCCGGAACCACATGTTCGACTCGCTGGAACCACATTCTGGACATGGCAAAATCACCTGCCGCCTATGCCAGAACCGCTTGGCGAACACTCCGGAATCACCTGTCAGGCATGCCGGAACCACCTCTCAGACCTGCCAGAACCACATGCCAATGACACCGGAAGCACCTGCCGAGCATGCCGGAAGCACCTGCTCGACTCGCCAGAACCACCTGTCGGACACGCCAAAATCACCTGCCGGCTACGCCACAGCCAGTTGGTGAACACTCCGGAAACACCTGCCGGGCTGGCTGGAACCACCTGCCAGTCACGCCAACATCACCTGCCAGCTACGCCAGAACCACTTGGCGGAGACTCCAGAAACACCTGTTGGGCCAGCCGGAACCACCTCTCAGACGTGCCAGAACCATGTGCCTGAGATGCTGGAACCACACCCCGAACAGACCGAAACCACCTGCCAGACCCAACGGAACCACCTGCCGAGCACGCAGGAACAACCTGCTCGCCTCGCCGGAACCACCTGCCGGGCGCAGCGGAAGCACCTGCCGAGCGCGCCGGAGCCACCTGCTCGCCTCGCCGGAAACACCAGCCGGGCCCAGCGGAAGCACCTGCCGAGCGCGCCGGAGCCACCTGCTCGCCTCGCCGGAACCACCTGCCCGGCGCGCCGGAGCCACCTGCTCGCCTCGCCGGAACCACCTGCCGGGCCCAGCGGAAGCACCTGCCGAGCGCGCCGGAGCCACCTGCTCGCGTCGCCGGAACCACGTGCCGGGCCCTAACCCTAACCCTAACCCTTACCCTATACCCAAACCCTAACCCTAACCCTAACCCCTAACCCTAAGCCTAACCCTAAACCCTAACCCAACCGTAATCCTAACCCTAACCCTACCCCTAACCCTAACCCCTAACCCCAAACCCTAAACCCTAACCCTAACCGTAACCCTAACCCTATCCCTAACCCTAACCTGACGGACAGGCTGGAACCAGCTGCTCAACTCGCCGGAACCACCTGCCAGACATGCCAGAACCACCTGCCGAGCACGCCGGAGCCACCTGCTGGACTC
Organism: Equus asinus; assembly: GCF_041296235.1. Taxonomy (NCBI): domain Eukaryota; kingdom Metazoa; phylum Chordata; class Mammalia; order Perissodactyla; family Equidae; genus Equus; species Equus asinus. The sequence goes on along the minus strand of NC_091807.1, from coordinate 43,039,690 downwards.
ACCAGAACCACCTGCCTGACAGGCCAAAATCAACAGCTGGCTATGAGAGAACCACCTGGCAGACAATCCGCAATAACCTGCCAGGCATGCAGGAACCACCTCTCAGACGTAAGAGAACCACGTGCCGGACACGCTGGAACCACGTCCTGGACAGACTGGAACCACCTGCCGGACATGCCTGGACCACCTGCCGAGCACGCCGGAACCACCTGCTCGACTCGCAGGACCCATGTGCCAGACACGCCAAAATGAACTGCCGGCTACACCAGAACCACTTACCAGACACTCCGGAATAACCTGCCCGGCATGCCAGAACCACCTCTCAGAAGTGCCAGAAGCACGTGCTGGACATGCCGGAACAACCTATCGGACAGAACGGAACAACCTGCCGGACACACCAAAATCACCTGCGGGCTACGCCAGAACTACTTGGAGGACTCTCCGGGAAAACCTGCCGGGCATGCTGGAACCACCTCTCAGACGCGCCTGAACCATGTGGCGGACACTCCGGAAACGCATGTCGGGCCGGCCGGAACCACATCTCAGACGTGCCAGAACCTCATGCCGGACACCCCAGAACCAGCTGCTGGACAGACCGGAAACACCTGCCGGACACGCCGGAACCACATGTTCGACTCGCTGGAACCACATTCTGGACATGGCAAAATCACCTGCCGCCTATGCCAGAACCGCTTGGCGAACACTCCGGAATCACCTGTCAGGCATGCCGGAACCACCTCTCAGACCTGCCAGAACCACATGCCAATGACACCGGAAGCACCTGCCGAGCATGCCGGAAGCACCTGCTCGACTCGCCAGAACCACCTGTCGGACACGCCAAAATCACCTGCCGGCTACGCCACAGCCAGTTGGTGAACACTCCGGAAACACCTGCCGGGCTGGCTGGAACCACCTGCCAGCTACGCCAGAACCACTTGGCGGAGACTCCAGAAACACCTGTTGGGCCAGCCGGAACCACCTCTCAGACGTGCCAGAACCATGTGCCTGAGATGCTGGAACCACACCCCGAACAGACCGAAACCACCTGCCAGACCCAACTGAACCACCTGCCGAGCACGCAGGAACAACCTGCTCGCCTCGCCGGAACCACCTGCCGGGCGCAGCGGAAGCACCTGCCGAGCGCGCCGGAGCCACCTGCTCGCCTCGCCGGAACCACGTGCCGGGCACTAACCCTAACCCTAACCCTAACCCTATCCCCAAACCCTAACCCCTAACCCTAAGCCTAACCCTAAACCCTAACCCAAACGTAACCCTAACCCTAACCCTACCCCTAACCCTAACCCCTAACCCCAAACCCTAAACCCTAACCCTAACCGTAACCCCTATACCTAACCCTAACCTGACGGACAGGCTGGAACCAGCTGCTCAACTCGCCGGAACCACCTGCCAGACATGCCAGAACCACCTGCCGAGCACGCCGGAGCCACCTGCTGGACTCACCAGAACCACCTGCCTGACAGGCCAAAATCAACAGCTGGCTATGAGAGAACCACCTGGCAGACAATCCGCAATAACCTGCCAGGCATGCAGGAACCACCTCTCAGACGTAAGAGAACCACGTGCCGGACACGCTGGAACCACGTCCTGGACAGACTGGAACCACCTGCCGGACATGCCTGGACCACCTGCCGAGCACGCCGGAACCACCTGCTCGACTCGCAGGACCCATGTGCCAGACACGCCAAAATGAACTGCCGGCTACACCAGAACCACTTACCGGACACTCCGGAATAACCTGCCCGGCATGCCAGAACCACCTCTCAGAAGTGCCAGAAGCACGTGCTGGACATGCCGGAACAACCTATCGGACAGAACGGAACAACCTGCCGGACACACCAAAATCACCTGCGGGCTACGCCAGAACCACTTGGAGGACTCTCCGGGAAAACCTGCCGGGCATGCTGGAACCACCTCTCAGACGTGCCTGAACCACGTGGCGGACACTCCGGAAACGCATGTCGGGCCGGCCGGAACCACCTCTCAGACGTGCCAGAACCTCATGCCGGACACCCCAGAACCACCTGCTGGACAGACCGGAAACACCTGCCGGACACGCCGGAACCACATGTTCGACTCGCTGGAACCACATTCTGGACATGGCAAAATCACCTGCCGCCTATGCCAGAACCGCTTGGCGAACACTCCGGAATCACCTGTCAGGCATGCCGGAACCACCTCTCAGACCTGCCAGAACCACATGCCAATGACACCGGAAGCACCTGCCGAGCATGCCGGAAGCACCTGCTCGACTCGCCAGAACCACCTGTCGGACACGCCAAAATCACCTGCCGGCTACGCCACAGCCAGTTGGTGAACACTCCGGAAACACCTGCCGGGCTGGCTGGAACCACCTGCCAGTCACGCCAACATCACCTGCCAGCTACGCCAGAACCACTTGGCGGAGACTCCAGAAACACCTGTTGGGCCAGCCGGAACCACCTCTCAGACGTGCCAGAACCATGTGCCTGAGATGCTGGAACCACACCCCGAACAGACCGAAACCACCTGCCAGACCCAACGGAACCACCTGCCGAGCACGCAGGAACAACCTGCTCGCCTCGCCGGAACCACCTGCCGGGCGCAGCGGAAGCACCTGCCGAGCGCGCCGGAGCCACCTGCTCGCCTCGCCGGAAACACCAGCCGGGCCCAGCGGAAGCACCTGCCGAGCGCGCCGGAGCCACCTGCTCGCCTCGCCGGAACCACCTGCCCGGCGCGCCGGAGCCACCTGCTCGCCTCGCCGGAACCACGCGCCGGGACCTAACCCTAACCCTAACCCTAACCCTAACCCTATCCCCAAACCCTAACCCTAACCCTAACCCCTAACCCTAAGCCTAACCCTAAACCCTAACCCAACCGTAACCCTAACCCTAACCCTAACCCTACCCCTAACCCTAACCCCTAACCCCAAACCCTAAACCCTAACCCTAACCGTAACCCTAACCCTATCCCTAACCCTAACCTGACGGACAGGCTGGAACCAGCTGCTCAACTCGCCGGAACCACCTGCCAGACATGCCAGAACCACCTGCCGAGCACGCCGGAGCCACCTGCTGGACTCACCAGAACCACCTGCCTGACAGGCCAAAATCAACAGCTGGCTATGAGAGAACCACCTGGCAGACAATCCGCAATAACCTGCCAGGCATGCAGGAACCACCTCTCAGACGTAAGAGAACCACGTGCCGGACACGCTGGAACCACGTCCTGGACAGACTGGAACCACCTGCCGGACATGCCTGGACCACCTGCCGAGCACGCCGGAACCACCTGCTCGACTCGCAGGACCCATGTGCCAGACACGCCAAAATGAACTGCCGGCTACACCAGAACCACTTACCGGACACTCCGGAATAACCTGCCCGGCATGCCAGAACCACCTCTCAGAAGTGCCAGAAGCACGTGCTGGACATGCCGGAACAACCTATCGGACAGAACGGAACAACCTGCCGGACACACCAAAATCACCTGCGGGCTACGCCAGAACCACTTGGAGGACTCTCCGGGAAAACCTGCCGGGCATGCTGGAACCACCTCTCAGACGTGCCTGAACCACGTGGCGGACACTCCGGAAACGCATGTCGGGCCGGCCGGAACCACCTCTCAGACGTGCCAGAACCTCATGCCGGACACCCCAGAACCACCTGCTGGACAGACCGGAAACACCTGCCGGACACGCCGGAACCACATGTTCGACTCGCTGGAACCACATTCTGGACATGGCAAAATCACCTGCCGCCTATGCCAGAACCGCTTGGCGAACACTCCGGAATCACCTGTCAGGCATGCCGGAACCAGCTCTCAGACATGCCAGAACCACATGCCAATGACACCGGAAGCACCTGCCGAGCATGCCGGAAGCACCTGCTCGACTCGCCAGAACCACCTGTCGGACACGCCAAAATCACCTGCCGGCTACGCCACAGCCAGTTGGTGAACACTCCGGAAACACCTGCCGGGCTGGCTGGAACCACCTGCCAGTCACGCCAACATCACCTGCCAGCTACGCCAGAACCACTTGGCGGAGACTCCAGAAACACCTGTTGGGCAAGCAGGAACCATCTCTCAGACGTGCCAGAACCATGTGCCTGAGATGCTGGAACCACACCCCGAACAGACCGAAACCACCTGCCAGACGCAACTGAAGCTCCTGCCGAGCACGCAGGAACAACCTGCTCGCCTCGCCGGAACCACCTGCCGGGCGCAGCGGAAGCACCTGCCGAGCGTGCCGGAGCCAGCTGATCGCCTCGCCGGAACCACCTGCCGGGTGCAGCGGAAGCACCTGCCGAGCGCGCCGGAGCCACCTGCTCGCCTCGCCGGAACCACCTGCCGGGCGCAGCGGAAGCCCCTGCCGGGCGCGCCGGAGCCACCTGCTCGGCTCGCCGGAACCACCTGCCGGGCCCTAACCCTAACTCTAACCCTAACCCTATCCCCAAACCCTAACCCTAACCGTAACCCCTAACCCTAAGCCTAACCCTAAACCCTAACCCAACCGTAACCCTAACCCTAACCCTACCCCTAACCCTAACCCCTAACCCCAAACCCTAAACCCTAACCCTAACCGTAACCCCTATACCTAACCCTAACCTGACGGACAGGCTGGAACCAGCTGCTCAACTCGCCGGAACCACCTGCCCGGCGCGCCGGAGCCACCTGCTCGCCTCGCCGGAACCACCTGCCAGGCCCAGCAGAAGCACCTGCCGGGCGCGCCGGAGCCACCTGCTCGCCTCGCCGGAACCACCTGCCGGGTGCAGCGGAAGCACCTGCCGAGCGCGCCGGAGCCGCCTGCTCGCACCGCCGGAACCACCTGCCGGGCCCAGCGGAAGCACGTGCCAAGCACGCAGGAGCCACCTGCTCGCCTCGCCGGAACCACCTGCCGGGCGCAGCGGAAGCACCTGCCGAGCGCGCCGGAGCCACCTGCTCGCCTCGCCGGAACCACGTGACGGGCCCTAACCCTAAACCTAACCCTAACCCTATCCCCAAACCCTAACCCTAACCCTAACCCCTAACCCTAAGCCTAACCCTAAACCCTAACCCAACCGTAACCCTAACCCTAACCCTACCCCTAACCCTAACCCCTAACCCCAAACCCTAAACCCTAACCCTAACCGTAACCCTAACCCTATCCCTAACCCTAACCTGACGGACAGGCTGGAACCAGCTGCTCAACTCGACGCAACCACCTGCCAGACATGCCAGAACCACCTGCCGAGCACGCCGGAGCCACCTGCTGGACTCACCAGAACCACCTGCCTGACAGGCCAAAATCAACAGCTGGCTATGAGAGAACCACCTGGCAGACAATCCGCAATAACCTGCCAGGCATGCAGGAACCACCTCTCAGACGTAAGAGAACCACGTGCCGGACACGCTGGAACCACGTCCTGGACAGACTGGAACCACCTGCCGGACATGCCTGGACCACCTGCCGAGCACGCCGGAACCACCTGCTCGACTCGCAGGACCCATGTGCCAGACACGCCAAAATGAACTGCCGGCTACACCAGAACCACTTACCGGACACTCCGGAATAACCTGCCCGGCATGCCAGAACCACCTCTCAGAAGTGCCAGAAGCACGTGCTGGACATGCCGGAACAACCTATCGGACAGAACGGAACAACCTGCCGGACACACCAAAATCACCTGCGGGCTACGCCAGAACCACTTGGAGGACTCTCCGGGAAAACCTGCCGGGCATGCTGGAACCACCTCTCAGACGTGCCTGAACCACGTGGCGGACACTCCGGAAACGCATGTCGGGCCGGCCGGAACCACCTCTCAGACGTGCCAGAACCTCATGCCGGACACCCCAGAACCACCTGCTGGACAGACCGGAAACACCTGCCGGACACGCCGGAACCACATGTTCGACTCGCTGGAACCACATTCTGGACATGGCAAAATCACCTGCCGCCTATGCCAGAACCGCTTGGCGAACACTCTGGAATCACCTGTCAGGCATGCCGGAACCACCTCTCAGACCTGCCAGAACCACATGCCAATGACACCGGAAGCACCTGCCGAGCATGCCGGAAGCACCTGCTCGACTCGCCAGAACCACCTGTCGGACACGCCAAAATCACCTGCCGGCTACGCCACAGCCAGTTGGTGAACACTCCGGAAACACCTGCCGGGCTGGCTGGAACCACCTGCCAGTCACGCCAACATCACCTGCCAGCTACGCCAGAACCACTTGGCGGAGACTCCAGAAACACCTGTTGGGCCAGCCGGAACCACCTCTCAGACGTGCCAGAACCATGTGCCTGAGATGCTGGAACCACACCCCGAACAGACCGAAACCACCTGCCAGACGCAACTGAAGCTCCTGCCGAGCACGCAGGAACAACCTGCTCGCCTCGCCGGAACCACCTGCCGGGCGCAGCAGAAGCACGTGCCGAGCGCGCCGGAGCCACCTGCTCGCCTCGCCGGAAACACCAGCCGGGCCCAGCGGAAGCACCTGCCGGGCGCGCCGGAGCCACCTGCTCGCCTCGGCGGAACCACGTGCCGGGCCCTAACCCTAAACCTAACCCTTACCCTATCCCCAAACCCTAACCCTAACCCTAACCCCTAACCCTAAGCCTAACCCTAAACCCTAACCCAACCGTAACCCTAACCCTAACCCTACCCCTAACCCTAACCCCTAACCCCAAACCCTAAACCCTAACCCTAACCGTAACCCTAACCCTATCCCTAACCCTAACCTGACGGACAGGCTGGAACCAGCTGCTCAACTCGCCGGAACCACCTGCCAGACATGCCAGAACCACCTGCCGAGCACGCCGGAGCCACCTGCTGGACTCACCAGAACCACCTGCCTGACAGGCCAAAATCAACAGCTGGCTATGAGAGAACCACCTGGCAGACAATCCGCAATAACCTGCCAGGCATGCAGGAACCACCTCTCAGACGTAAGAGAACCACGTGCCGGACACGCTGGAACCACGTCCTGGACAGACTGGAACCACCTGCCGGACATGCCTGGACCACCTGCCGAGCACGCCGGAACCACCTGCTCGACTCGCAGGACCCATGTGCCAGACACGCCAAAATGAACTGCCGGCTACACCAGAACCACTTACCGGACACTCCGGAATAACCTGCCCGGCATGCCAGAACCACCTCTCACAAGTGCCAGAAGCACGTGCTGGACATGCCGGAACAACCTATCGGACAGAACGGAACAACCTGCCGGACACACCAAAATCACCTGCGGGCTACGCCAGAACCACTTGGAGGACTCTCCGGGAAAACCTGCCGGGCATGCTGGAACCACCTCTCAGACGTGCCTGAACCACGTGGCGGACACTCCGGAAACGCATGTCGGGCCGGCCGGAACCACCTCTCAGACGTGCCAGAACCTCATGCCGGACACCCCAGAACCACCTGCTGGACAGACCGGAAACACCTGCCGGACACGCCGGAACCACATGTTCGACTCGCTGGAACCACATTCTGGACATGGCAAAATCACCTGCCGCCTATGCCAGAACCGCTTGGCGAACACTCCGGAATCACCTGTCAGGCATGCCGGAACCACCTCTCAGACCTGCCAGAACCACATGCCAATGACACCGGAAGCACCTGCCGAGCATGCCGGAAGCACCTGCTCGACTCGCCAGAACCACCTGTCGGACACGCCAAAATCACCTGCCGGCTACGCCACAGCCAGTTGGTGAACACTCCGGAAACACCTGCCGGGCTGGCTGGAACCACCTGCCAGTCACGCCAACATCACCTGCCAGCTACGCCAGAACCACTTGGCGGAGACTCCAGAAACACCTGTTGGGCCAGCCGGAACCACCTCTCAGACGTGCCAGAACCATGTGCCTGAGATGCTGGAACCACACCCCGAACAGACCGAAACCACCTGCCAGACCCAACGGAACCACCTGCCGAGCACGCAGGAACAACCTGCTCGCCTCGCCGGAACCACCTGCCGGGCGCAGCGGAAGCACCTGCCGAGCGCGCCGGAGCCACCTGCTCGCCTCGCCGGAAACACCAGCCGGGCCCAGCGGAAGCACCTGCCGAGCGCGCCGGAGCCACCTGCTCGCCTCGCCGGAACCACCTGCCCGGCGCGCCGGAGCCACCTGCTCGCCTCGCCGGAACCACGTGCCGGGCCCTAACCCTAACCCTAACCCTAACCCTATCCCCAAACCCTAACCCTAACCCTAACCCCTAACCCTAAGCCTAACCCTAAACCCTAACCCAACCGTAACCCTAAACCTAACCCTACCCCTAACCCTAACCCCTAACCCCAAACCCTAAACCCTAACCCTAACCGTAACCCTAACCCTATCCCTAACCCTAACCTGACGGACAGGCTGGAACCAGCTGCTCAACTCGCCGGAACCACCTGCCAGACATGCCAGAACCACCTGCCGAGCACGCCGGAGCCACCTGCTGGACTCACCAGAACCACCTGCCTGACAGGCCAAAATCAACAGCTGGCTATGAGAGAACCACCTGGCAGACAATCCGCAATAACCTGCCAGGCATGCAGGAACCACCTCTCAGACGTAAGAGAACCACGTGCCGGACACGCTGGAACCACGTCCTGGACAGACTGGAACCACCTGCCGGACATGCCTGGACCACCTGCCGAGCACGCCGGAACCACCTGCTCGACTCGCAGGACCCATGTGCCAGACACGCCAAAATGAACTGCCGGCTACACGAGAACCACTTACCGGACACTCCGGAATAACCTGCCCGGCATGCCAGAACCACCTCTCAGAAGTGCCAGAAGCACGTGCTGGACATGCCGGAACAACCTATCGGACAGAACGGAACAACCTGCCGGACACACCAAAATCACCTGCGGGCTACGCCAGAACCACTTGGAGGACTCTCCGGGAAAACCTGCCGGGCATGCTGGAACCACCTCTCAGACGTGCCTGAACCACGTGGCGGACACTCCGGAAACGCATGTCGGGCCGGCCGGAACCACCTCTCAGACGTGCCAGAACCTCATGCCGGACACCCCAGAACCACCTGCTGGACAGACCGGAAACACCTGCCGGACACGCCGGAACCACATGTTCGACTCGCTGGAACCACATTCTGGACATGGCAAAATCACCTGCCGCCTATGCCAGAACCGCTTGGCGAACACTCCGGAATCACCTGTCAGGCATGCCGGAACCAGCTCTCAGACATGCCAGAACCACATGCCAATGACACCGGAAGCACCTGCCGAGCATGCCGGAAGCACCTGCTCGACTCGCCAGAACCACCTGTCGGACACGCCAAAATCAGCTGCCGGCTACGCCACAGCCAGTTGGTGAACACTCCGGAAACACCTGCCGGGCTGGCTGGAACCACCTGCCAGTCACGCCAACATCACCTGCCAGCTACGCCAGAACCACTTGGCGGAGACTCCAGAAACACCTGTTGGGCCAGCCGGAACCACCTCTCAGACGTGCCAGAACCATGTGCCTGAGATGCTGGAACCACACCCCGAACAGACCGAAACCACCTGCCAGACGCAACTGAAGCTCCTGCCGAGCACGCAGGAACAACCTGCTCGCCTCGCCGGAACCACCTGCCGGGCGCAGCGGAAGCACCTGCCGAGCGTGCCGGAGCCAGCTGCTCGCCTCGCCGGAACCACCTGCCGGGTGCAGCGGAAGCACCTGCCGAGCGCGCCGGAGCCACCTGCTCGCCTCGCCGAAACCACCTGCCGGGCCCAGCAGAAGCACGTGCCAAGCACGCCGGAGCCACCTGCTCGCCTCGCCGGAACCACCTGCCGGGCAAAGCGGAAGCACCTGCCGGGCGCGCCGGAGACACCTGCTCGCCTCGGCGGAACCACGTGCCGGGCCCTAACCCTAAACCTAACCCTTACCCTATCCCCAAACCCTAACCCTAACCCTAACCCCTAACCCTAAGCCTAACCCTAAACCCTAACCCAACCGTAACCCTAACCCTAACCCTACCCCTAACCCTAACCCCTAACCCCAAACCCTAAACCCTAACCCTAACCGTAACCCTAACCCTATCCCTAACCCTAACCTGACGGACAGGCTGGAACCAGCTGCTCAACTCGCCGGAACCACCTGCCAGACATGCCAGAACCACCTGCCGAGCACGCCGGAGCCACCTGCTGGACTCACCAGAACCACCTGCCTGACAGGCCAAAATCAACAGCTGGCTATGAGAGAACCACCTGGCAGACAATCCGCAATAACCTGCCAGGCATGCAGGAACCACCTCTCAGACGTAAGAGAACCACGTGCCGGACACGCTGGAACCACGTCCTGGACAGACTGGAACCACCTGCCGGACATGCCTGGACCACCTGCCGAGCACGCCGGAACCACCTGCTCGACTCGCAGGACCCATGTGCCAGACACGCCAAAATGAACTGCCGGCTACACCAGAACCACTTACCGGACACTCCGGAATAACCTGCCCGGCATGCCAGAACCACCTCTCAGAAGTGCCAGAAGCACGTGCTGGACATGCCGGAACAACCTATCGGACAGAACGGAACAACCTGCCGGACACACCAAAATCACCTGCGGGCTACGCCAGAACCACTTGGAGGACTCTCCGGGAAAACCTGCCGGGCATGCTGGAACCACCTCTCAGACGTGCCTGAACCACGTGGCGGACACTCCGGAAACGCATGTCGGGCCGGCCGGAACCACCTCTCAGACGTGCCAGAACCTCATGCCGGACACCCCAGAACCACCTGCTGGACAGACCGGAAACACCTGCCGGACACGCCGGAACCACATGTTCGACTCGCTGGAACCACATTCTGGACATGGCAAAATCACCTGCCGCCTATGCCAGAACCGCTTGGCGAACACTCTGGAATCACCTGTCAGGCATGCCGGAACCACCTCTCAGACCTGCCAGAACCACATGCCAATGACACCGGAAGCACCTGCCGAGCATGCCGGAAGCACCTGCTCGACTCGCCAGAACCACCTGTCGGACACGCCAAAATCACCTGCCGGCTACGCCACAGCCAGTTGGTGAACACTCCGGAAACACCTGCCGGGCTGGCTGGAACCACCTGCCAGTCACGCCAACATCACCTGCCAGCTACGCCAGAACCACTTGGCGGAGACTCCAGAAACACCTGTTGGGCCAGCCGGAACCACCTCTCAGACGTGCCAGAACCATGTGCCTGAGATGCTGGAACCACACCCCGAACAGACCGAAACCACCTGCCAGACCCAACGGAACCACCTGCCGAGCACGCAGGAACAACCTGCTCGCCTCGCCGGAACCACCTGCCGGGCGCAGCGGAAGCACCTGCCGAGCGCGCCGGAGCCACCTGCTCGCCTCGCCGGAAACACCAGCCGGGCCCAGCGGAAGCACCTGCCGAGCGCGCCGGAGCCACCTGCTCGCCTCGCCGGAACCACCTGCCGGGCGCGCCGGAGCCACCTGCTCGCCTCGGCGGAACCACGTGCCGGGCCCTAACCCTAAACCTAACCCTTACCCTATCCCCAAACCCTAACCCTAACCCTAACCCCTAACCCTAAGCCTAACCCTAAACCCTAACCCAACCGTAACCCTAACCCTAACCCTACCCCTAACCCTAACCCCTAACCCCAAACCCTAAACCCTAACCCTAACCGTAACCCTAACCCTATCCCTAACCCTAACCTGACGGACAGGCTGGAACCAGCTGCTCAACTCGCCGGAACCACCTGCCAGACATGCCAGAACCACCTGCCGAGCACGCCGGAGCCACCTGCTGGACTCACCAGAACCACCTGCCTGACAGGCCAAAATCAACAGCTGGCTATGAGAGAACCACCTGGCAGACAATCCGCAATAACCTGCCAGGCATGCAGGAACCACCTCTCAGACGTAAGAGAACCACGTGCCGGACACGCTGGAACCACGTCCTGGACAGACTGGAACCACCTGCCGGACATGCCTGGACCACCTGCCGAGCACGCCGGAACCACCTGCTCGACTCGCAGGACCCATGTGCCAGACACGCCAAAATGAACTGCCGGCTACACCAGAACCACTTACCGGACACTCCGGAATAACCTGCCCGGCATGCCAGAACCACCTCTCACAAGTGCCAGAAGCACGTGCTGGACATGCCGGAACAACCTATCGGACAGAACGGAACAACCTGCCGGACACACCAAAATCACCTGCGGGCTACGCCAGAACCACTTGGAGGACTCTCCGGGAAAACCTGCCGGGCATGCTGGAACCACCTCTCAGACGTGCCTGAACCACGTGGCGGACACTCCGGAAACGCATGTCGGGCCGGCCGGAACCACCTCTCAGACGTGCCAGAACCTCATGCCGGACACCCCAGAACCACCTGCTGGACAGACCGGAAACACCTGCCGGACACGCCGGAACCACATGTTCGACTCGCTGGAACCACATTCTGGACATGGCAAAATCACCTGCCGCCTATGCCAGAACCGCTTGGCGAACACTCCGGAATCACCTGTCAGGCATGCCGGAACCACCTCTCAGACCTGCCAGAACCACATGCCAATGACACCGGAAGCACCTGCCGAGCATGCCGGAAGCACCTGCTCGACTCGCCAGAACCACCTGTCGGACACGCCAAAATCACCTGCCGGCTACGCCACAGCCAGTTGGTGAACACTCCGGAAACACCTGCCGGGCTGGCTGGAACCACCTGCCAGTCACGCCAACATCACCTGCCAGCTACGCCAGAACCACTTGGCGGAGACTCCAGAAACACCTGTTGGGCCAGCCGGAACCACCTCTCAGACGTGCCAGAACCATGTGCCTGAGATGCTGGAACCACACCCCGAACAGACCGAAACCACCTGCCAGACCCAACGGAACCACCTGCCGAGCACGCAGGAACAACCTGCTCGCCTCGCCGGAACCACCTGCCGGGCGCAGCGGAAGCACCTGCCGAGCGCGCCGGAGCCACCTGCTCGCCTCGCCGGAAACACCAGCCGGGCCCAGCGGAAGCACCTGCCGAGCGCGCCGGAGCCACCTGCTCGCCTCGCCGGAACCACCTGCCCGGCGCGCCGGAGCCACCTGCTCGCCTCGCCGGAACCACGTGCCGGGCCCTAACCCTAACCCTAACCCTAACCCTATCCCCAAACCCTAACCCTAACCCTAACCCCTAACCCTAAGCCTAACCCTAAACCCTAACCCAACCGTAACCCTAAACCTAACCCTACCCCTAACCCTAACCCCTAACCCCAAACCCTAAACCCTAACCCTAACCGTAACCCTAACCCTATCCCTAACCCTAACCTGACGGACAGGCTGGAACCAGCTGCTCAACTCGCCGGAACCACCTGCCAGACATGCCAGAACCACCTGCCGAGCACGCCGGAGCCACCTGCTGGACTCACCAGAACCACCTGCCTGACAGGCCAAAATCAACAGCTGGCTATGAGAGAACCACCTGGCAGACAATCCGCAATAACCTGCCAGGCATGCAGGAACCACCTCTCAGACGTAAGAGAACCACGTGCCGGACACGCTGGAACCACGTCCTGGACAGACTGGAACCACCTGCCGGACATGCCTGGACCACCTGCCGAGCACGCCGGAACCACCTGCTCGACTCGCAGGACCCATGTGCCAGACACGCCAAAATGAACTGCCGGCTACACGAGAACCACTTACCGGACACTCCGGAATAACCTGCCCGGCATGCCAGAACCACCTCTCAGAAGTGCCAGAAGCACGTGCTGGACATGCCGGAACAACCTATCGGACAGAACGGAACAACCTGCCGGACACACCAAAATCACCTGCGGGCTACGCCAGAACCACTTGGAGGACTCTCCGGGAAAACCTGCCGGGCATGCTGGAACCACCTCTCAGACGTGCCTGAACCACGTGGCGGACACTCCGGAAACGCATGTCGGGCCGGCCGGAACCACCTCTCAGACGTGCCAGAACCTCATGCCGGACACCCCAGAACCACCTGCTGGACAGACCGGAAACACCTGCCGGACACGCCGGAACCACATGTTCGACTCGCTGGAACCACATTCTGGACATGGCAAAATCACCTGCCGCCTATGCCAGAACCGCTTGGCGAACACTCCGGAATCACCTGTCAGGCATGCCGGAACCAGCTCTCAGACATGCCAGAACCACATGCCAATGACACCGGAAGCACCTGCCGAGCATGCCGGAAGCACCTGCTCGACTCGCCAGAACCACCTGTCGGACACGCCAAAATCAGCTGCCGGCTACGCCACAGCCAGTTGGTGAACACTCCGGAAACACCTGCCGGGCTGGCTGGAACCACCTGCCAGTCACGCCAACATCACCTGCCAGCTACGCCAGAACCACTTGGCGGAGACTCCAGAAACACCTGTTGGGCCAGCCGGAACCACCTCTCAGACGTGCCAGAACCATGTGCCTGAGATGCTGGAACCACACCCCGAACAGACCGAAACCACCTGCCAGACGCAACTGAAGCTCCTGCCGAGCACGCAGGAACAACCTGCTCGCCTCGCCGGAACCACCTGCCGGGCGCAGCGGAAGCACCTGCCGAGCGTGCCGGAGCCAGCTGCTCGCCTCGCCGGAACCACCTGCCGGGTGCAGCGGAAGCACCTGCCGAGCGCGCCGGAGCCACCTGCTCGCCTCGCCGAAACCACCTGCCGGGCCCAGCAGAAGCACGTGCCAAGCACGCCGGAGCCACCTGCTCGCCTCGCCGGAACCACCTGCCGGGCAAAGCGGAAGCACCTGCCGGGCGCGCCGGAGACACCTGCTCGCCTCGGCGGAACCACGTGCCGGGCCCTAACCCTAAACCTAACCCTTACCCTATCCCCAAACCCTAACCCTAACCCTAACCCCTAACCCTAAGCCTAACCCTAAACCCTAACCCAACCGTAACCCTAACCCTAACCCTACCCCTAACCCTAACCCCTAACCCCAAACCCTAAACCCTAACCCTAACCGTAACCCTAACCCTATCCCTAACCCTAACCTGACGGACAGGCTGGAACCAGCTGCTCAACTCGCCGGAACCACCTGCCAGACATGCCAGAACCACCTGCCGAGCACGCCGGAGCCACCTGCTGGACTCACCAGAACCACCTGCCTGACAGGCCAAAATCAACAGCTGGCTATGAGAGAACCACCTGGCAGACAATCCGCAATAACCTGCCAGGCATGCAGGAACCACCTCTCAGACGTAAGAGAACCACGTGCCGGACACGCTGGAACCACGTCCTGGACAGACTGGAACCACCTGCCGGACATGCCTGGACCACCTGCCGAGCACGCCGGAACCACCTGCTCGACTCGCAGGACCCATGTGCCAGACACGCCAAAATGAACTGCCGGCTACACCAGAACCACTTACCGGACACTCCGGAATAACCTGCCCGGCATGCCAGAACCACCTCTCAGAAGTGCCAGAAGCACGTGCTGGACATGCCGGAACAACCTATCGGACAGAACGGAACAACCTGCCGGACACACCAAAATCACCTGCGGGCTACGCCAGAACCACTTGGAGGACTCTCCGGGAAAACCTGCCGGGCATGCTGGAACCACCTCTCAGACGTGCCTGAACCACGTGGCGGACACTCCGGAAACGCATGTCGGGCCGGCCGGAACCACCTCTCAGACGTGCCAGAACCTCATGCCGGACACCCCAGAACCACCTGCTGGACAGACCGGAAACACCTGCCGGACACGCCGGAACCACATGTTCGACTCGCTGGAACCACATTCTGGACATGGCAAAATCACCTGCCGCCTATGCCAGAACCGCTTGGCGAACACTCTGGAATCACCTGTCAGGCATGCCGGAACCACCTCTCAGACCTGCCAGAACCACATGCCAATGACACCGGAAGCACCTGCCGAGCATGCCGGAAGCACCTGCTCGACTCGCCAGAACCACCTGTCGGACACGCCAAAATCACCTGCCGGCTACGCCACAGCCAGTTGGTGAACACTCCGGAAACACCTGCCGGGCTGGCTGGAACCACCTGCTAGTCACGCCAACATCACCTGCCAGCTACGCCAGAACCACTTGGCGGAGACTCCAGAAACACCTGTTGGGCCAGCCGGAACCACCTCTCAGACGTGCCAGAACCATGTGCCTGAGATGCTGGAACCACACCCCGAACAGACCGAAACCACCTGCCAGACCCAACTGAACCACCTGCCGAGCGCGCCGGAGCCACCTGCTCGCCTCGCCGGATCCACCTGCCGGGCGCAGCGGAAGCCCCTGCCGGGCGCGCCGGATCCACCTGCTCGGCTCGCCGGAACCACCTGCCGGGCCCTAACCCTAACCCTAACCCTAACCCTATCCCCAAACCCTAACCCTAACCGTAACCCCTAACCCTAAGCCTAACCCTAAACCATAACCCAACCGTAACCCTAACCCTAACCCTACCCCTAACCCTAACCCCTAACCCCAAGCCCTAAACCCTAACCCTAACCGTAACCCCTATACCTAACCCTAACCTGACGGACAGGCTGGAACCAGCTGATCAACTCGCCGGAACCACCTGCCGGGCGCGCCGGAGCCACCTGCTCGCCTCGCCGGAACCACCTGCCAGGCCCAGCAGAAGCACCTGCCGGGCGCGCCGGAGCCACCTGCTCGCCTCGCCGGAACCACCTGCCGGGTGCAGCGGAAGCACCTGCCGAGCGCGCCGGAGCCACCTGCTCGCCTCGCCGAAACCACCTGCCGGGCCCAGCGGAAGCACGTGCCAAGCACGCAGGAGCCACCTGCTCGCCTCGCCGGAACCACCTGCCGGGCCCAGCGGAATCACCTGCCGAGCGCGCCGGAGCCACCTGCTCGCCTCGCCGGAACCACGTGACGGGCCCTAACCCTAACCCTAACCCTAACCCTATCCCCAAACCCTAACCCTAACCCTAACCCCTAACCCTAAGCCTAACCCTAAACCCTAACCCAACCGTAACCCTAACCCTAACCCTACCCCTAACCCTAACCCCTAACCCCAAACCCTAAACCCTAACCCTAACCGTAACCCTAACCCTATCCCTAACCCTAACCTGACGGACAGGCTGGAACCAGCTGCTCAACTCGCCGGAACCACCTGCCAGACATGCCAGAACCACCTGCCGAGCACGCCGGAGCCACCTGCTGGACTCACCAGAACCACCTGCCTGACAGGCCAAAATCAACAGCTGGCTATGAGAGAACCACCTGGCAGACAATCCGCAATAACCTGCCAGGCATGCAGGAACCACCTCTCAGACGTAAGAGAACCACGTGCCGGACACGCTGGAACCACGTCCTGGACAGACTGGAACCACCTGCCGGACATGCCTGGACCACCTGCCGAGCACGCTGGAACCACCTGCTCGACTCGCAGGACCCATGTGCCAGACACGCCAAAATGAACTGCCGGCTACACCAGAACCACTTACCGGACACTCCGGAATAACCTGCCCGGCATGCCAGAACCACCTCTCAGAAGTGCCAGAAGCACGTGCTGGACATGCCGGAACAACCTATCGGACAGAACGGAACAACCTGCCGGACACACCAAAATCACCTGCGGGCTACGCCAGAACCACTTGGAGGACTCTCCGGGAAAACCTGCCGGGCATGCTGGAACCACCTCTCAGACGTGCCTGAACCACGTGGCGGACACTCCGGAAACGCATGTCGGGCCGGCCGGAACCACCTCTCAGACGTGCCAGAACCTCATGCCGGACACCCCAGAACCACCTGCTGGACAGACCGGAAACACCTGCCGGACACGCCGGAACCACATGTTCGACTCGCTGGAACCACATTCTGGACATGGCAAAATCACCTGCCGCCTATGCCAGAACCGCTTGGCGAACACTCCGGAATCACCTGTCAGGCATGCCGGAACCAGCTCTCAGACATGCCAGAACCACATGCCAATGACACCGGAAGCACCTGCCGAGCATGCCGGAAGCACCTGCTCGACTCGCCAGAACCACCTGTCGGACACGCCAAAATCACCTGCCGGCTACGCCACAGCCAGTTGGTGAACACTCCGGAAACACCTGCCGGGCTGGCTGGAACCACCTGCCAGTCACGCCAACATCACCTGCCAGCTACGCCAGAACCACTTGGCGGAGACTCCAGAAACACCTGTTGGGCCAGCCGGAACCACCTCTCAGACGTGCCAGAACCATGTGCCTGAGATGCTGGAACCACACACCGAACAGACCGAAACCACCTGCCAGACGCAACTGAAGCTCCTGCCGAGCACGCAGGAGCCACCTGCTCGCCTCGCCGGAACCACCTGCCGGGCCCAGCAGAAGCACGTGCCAAGCACGCCGGAGCCACCTGCTCGCCTCGCCGGAACCACCTGCCGGGCCAAGCGGAAGCACCTGCCGGGCGCGCCGGAGCCACCTGCTCGCCTCGGCGGAACCACGTGCCGGGCCCTAACCCTAAACCTAACCCTTACCCTATCCCCAAACCCTAACCCTAACCCTAACCCCTAACCCTAAGCCTAACCCTAAACCCTAACCCAACCGTAACCCTAACCCTAACCCTACCCCTAACCCTAACCCCTAACCCGAAACCCTAAACCCTAACCCTAACCGTAACCCTAACCCTATCCCTAACCCTAACCTGACGGACAGGCTGGAACCAGCTGCTCAACTCGCCGGAACCACCTGCCAGACATGCCAGAACCACCTGCCGAGCACGCCGGAGCCACCTGCTGGACTCACCAGAACCACCTGCCTGACAGGCCAAAATCAACAGCTGGCTATGAGAGAACCACCTGGCAGACAATCCGCAATAACCTGCCAGGCATGCAGGAACCACCTCTCAGACGTAAGAGAACCACGTGCCGGACACGCTGGAACCACGTCCTGGACAGACTGGAACCACCTGCCGGACATGCCTGGACCACCTGCCGAGCACGCCGGAACCACCTGCTCGACTCGCAGGACCCATGTGCCAGACACGCCAAAATGAACTGCCGGCTACACCAGAACCACTTACCGGACACTCCGGAATAACCTGCCCGGCATGCCAGAACCACCTCTCACAAGTGCCAGAAGCACGTGCTGGACATGCCGGAACAACCTATCGGACAGAACGGAACAACCTGCCGGACACACCAAAATCACCTGCGGGCTACGCCAGAACCACTTGGAGGACTCTCCGGGAAAACCTGCCGGGCATGCTGGAACCACCTCTCAGACGTGCCTGAACCACGTGGCGGACACTCCGGAAACGCATGTCGGGCCGGCCGGAACCACCTCTCAGACGTGCCAGAACCTCATGCCGGACACCCCAGAACCACCTGCTGGACAGACCGGAAACATCTGCCGGACACGCCGGAACCACATGTTCGACTCGCTGGAACCACATTCTGGACATGGCAAAATCACCTGCCGCCTATGCCAGAACCGCTTGGCGAACACTCCGGAATCACCTGTCAGGCATGCCGGAACCACCTCTCAGACCTGCCAGAACCACATGCCAATGACACCGGAAGCACCTGCCGAGCATGCCGGAAGCACCTGCTCGACTCGCCAGAACCACCTGTCGGACACGCCAAAATCACCTGCCGGCTACGCCACAGCCAGTTGGTGAACACTCCGGAAACACCTGCCGGGCTGGCTGGAACCACCTGCCAGTCACGCCAACATCACCTGCCAGCTACGCCAGAACCACTTGGCGGAGACTCCAGAAACACCTGTTGGGCCAGCCGGAACCACCTCTCAGACGTGCCAGAACCATGTGCCTGAGATGCTGGAACCACACCCCGAACAGACCGAAACCACCTGCCAGACCCAACGGAACCACCTGCCGAGCACGCAGGAACAACCTGCTCGCCTCGCCGGAACCACCTGCCGGGCGCAGCGGAAGCACCTGCCGAGCGCGCCGGAGCCACCTGCTCGCCTCGCCGGAAACACCAGCCGGGCCCAGCGGAAGCACCTGCCGAGCGCGCCGGAGCCACCTGCTCGCCTCGCCGGAACCACCTGCCCGGCGCGCCGGAGCCACCTGCTCGCCTCGCCGGAACCACGTGCCGGGCCCTAACCCTAACCCTAACCCTAACCCTATCCCCAAACCCTAACCCTAACCCTAACCCCTAACCCTAAGCCTAACCCTAAACCCTAACCCAACCGTAACCCTAAACCTAACCCTACCCCTAACCCTAACCCCTAACCCCAAACCCTAAACCCTAACCCTAACCGTAACCCTAACCCTATCCCTAACCCTAACCTGACGGACAGGCTGGAACCAGCTGCTCAACTCGCCGGAACCACCTGCCAGACATGCCAGAACCACCTGCCGAGCACGCCGGAGCCACCTGCTGGACTCACCAGAACCACCTGCCTGACAGGCCAAAATCAACAGCTGGCTATGAGAGAACCACCTGGCAGACAATCCGCAATAACCTGCCAGGCATGCAGGAACCACCTCTCAGACGTAAGAGAACCACGTGCCGGACACGCTGGAACCACGTCCTGGACAGACTGGAACCACCTGCCGGACATGCCTGGACCACCTGCCGAGCACGCCGGAACCACCTGCTCGACTCGCAGGACCCATGTGCCAGACACGCCAAAATGAACTGCCGGCTACACCAGAACCACTTACCGGACACTCCGGAATAACCTGCCCGGCATGCCAGAACCACCTCTCAGAAGTGCCAGAAGCACGTGCTGGACATGCCGGAACAACCTATCGGACAGAACGGAACAACCTGCCGGACACACCAAAATCACCTGCGGGCTACGCCAGAACCACTTGGAGGACTCTCCGGGAAAACCTGCCGGGCATGCTGGAACCACCTCTCAGACGTGCCTGAACCACGTGGCGGACACTCCGGAAACGCATGTCGGGCCGGCCGGAACCACCTCTCAGACGTGCCAGAACCTCATGCCGGACACCCCAGAACCACCTGCTGGACAGACCGGAAACACCTGCCGGACACGCCGGAACCACATGTTCGACTCGCTGGAACCACATTCTGGACATGGCAAAATCACCTGCCGCCTATGCCAGAACCGCTTGGCGAACACTCCGGAATCACCTGTCAGGCATGCCGGAACCAGCTCTCAGACATGCCAGAACCACATGCCAATGACACCGGAAGCACCTGCCGAGCATGCCGGAAGCACCTGCTCGACTCGCCAGAACCACCTGTCGGACACGCCAAAATCAGCTGCCGGCTACGCCACAGCCAGTTGGTGAACACTCCGGAAACACCTGCCGGGCTGGCTGGAACCACCTGCCAGTCACGCCAACATCACCTGCCAGCTACGCCAGAACCACTTGGCGGAGACTCCAGAAACACCTGTTGGGCCAGCCGGAACCACCTCTCAGACGTGCCAGAACCATGTGCCTGAGATGCTGGAACCACACCCCGAACAGACCGAAACCACCTGCCAGACGCAACTGAAGCTCCTGCCGAGCACGCAGGAACAACCTGCTCGCCTCGCCGGAACCACCTGCCGGGCGCAGCGGAAGCACCTGCCGAGCGTGCCGGAGCCAGCTGCTCGCCTCGCCGGAACCACCTGCCGGGTGCAGCGGAAGCACCTGCCGAGCGCGCCGGAGCCACCTGCTCGCCTCGCCGAAACCACCTGCCGGGCCCAGCAGAAGCACGTGCCAAGCACGCCGGAGCCACCTGCTCGCCTCGCCGGAACCACCTGCCGGGCAAAGCGGAAGCACCTGCCGGGCGCGCCGGAGACACCTGCTCGCCTCGGCGGAACCACGTGCCGGGCCCTAACCCTAAACCTAACCCTTACCCTATCCCCAAACCCTAACCCTAACCCTAACCCCTAACCCTAAGCCTAACCCTAAACCCTAACCCAACCGTAACCCTAACCCTAACCCTACCCCTAACCCTAACCCCTAACCCCAAACCCTAAACCCTAACCCTAACCGTAACCCTAACCCTATCCCTAACCCTAACCTGACGGACAGGCTGGAACCAGCTGCTCAACTCGCCGGAACCACCTGCCAGACATGCCAGAACCACCTGCCGAGCACGCCGGAGCCACCTGCTGGACTCACCAGAACCACCTGCCTGACAGGCCAAAATCAACAGCTGGCTATGAGAGAACCACCTGGCAGACAATCCGCAATAACCTGCCAGGCATGCAGGAACCACCTCTCAGACGTAAGAGAACCACGTGCCGGACACGCTGGAACCACGTCCTGGACAGACTGGAACCACCTGCCGGACATGCCTGGACCACCTGCCGAGCACGCCGGAACCACCTGCTCGACTCGCAGGACCCATGTGCCAGACACGCCAAAATGAACTGCCGGCTACACCAGAACCACTTACCGGACACTCCGGAATAACCTGCCCGGCATGCCAGAACCACCTCTCAGAAGTGCCAGAAGCACGTGCTGGACATGCCGGAACAACCTATCGGACAGAACGGAACAACCTGCCGGACACACCAAAATCACCTGCGGGCTACGCCAGAACCACTTGGAGGACTCTCCGGGAAAACCTGCCGGGCATGCTGGAACCACCTCTCAGACGTGCCTGAACCACGTGGCGGACACTCCGGAAACGCATGTCGGGCCGGCCGGAACCACCTCTCAGACGTGCCAGAACCTCATGCCGGACACCCCAGAACCACCTGCTGGACAGACCGGAAACACCTGCCGGACACGCCGGAACCACATGTTCGACTCGCTGGAACCACATTCTGGACATGGCAAAATCACCTGCCGCCTATGCCAGAACCGCTTGGCGAACACTCCGGAATCACATGTCAGGCATGCCGGAACCACCTCTCAGACCTGCCAGAACCACATGCCAATGACACCGGAAGCACCTGCCGAGCATGCCGGAAGCACCTGCTCGACTCGCCAGAACCACCTGTCGGACACGCCAAAATCACCTGCCGGCTACGCCACAGCCAGTTGGTGAACACTCCGGAAACACCTGCCGGGCTGGCTGGAACCACCTGCTAGTCACGCCAACATCACCTGCCAGCTACGCCAGAACCACTTGGCGGAGACTCCAGAAACACCTGTTGGGCCAGCCGGAACCACCTCTCAGACGTGCCAGAACCATGTGCCTGAGATGCTGGAACCACACCCCGAACAGACCGAAACCACCTGCCAGACCCAACTGAACCACCTGCCGAGCGCGCCGGAGCCACCTGCTCGCCTCGCCGGATCCACCTGCCGGGCGCAGCGGAAGCCCCTGCCGGGCGCGCCGGATCCACCTGCTCGGCTCGCCGGAACCACCTGCCGGGCCCTAACCCTAACCCTAACCCTAACCCTATCCCCAAACCCTAACCCTAACCGTAACCCCTAACCCTAAGCCTAACCCTAAACCATAACCCAACCGTAACCCTAACCCTAACCCTACCCCTAACCCTAACCCCTAACCCCAAGCCCTAAACCCTAACCCTAACCGTAACCCCTATACCTAACCCTAACCTGACGGACAGGCTGGAACCAGCTGATAAACTCGCCGGAACCACCTGCCGGGCGCGCCGGAGCCACCTGCTCGCCTCGCCGGAACCACCTGCCAGGCCCAGCAGAAGCACCTGCCGGGCGCGCCGGAGCCACCTGCTCGCCTCGCCGGAACCACCTGCCGGGTGCAGCGGAAGCACCTGCCGAGCGCGCCGGAGCCACCTGCTCGCCTCGCCGAAACCACCTGCCGGGCCCAGCGGAAGCACGTGCCAAGCACGCAGGAGCCACCTGCTCGCCTCGCCGGAACCACCTGCCGGGCCCAGCGGAATCACCTGCCGAGCGCGCCGGAGCCACCTGCTCGCCTCGCCGGAACCACGTGACGGGCCCTAACCCTAACCCTAACCCTAACCCTATCCCCAAACCCTAACCCTAACCCTAACCCCTAACCCTAAGCCTAACCCTAAACCCTAACCCAACCGTAACCCTAACCCTAACCCTACCCCTAACCCTAACCCCTAACCCCAAACCCTAAACCCTAACCCTAACCGTAACCCTAACCCTATCCCTAACCCTAACCTGACGGACAGGCTGGAACCAGCTGCTCAACTCGCCGGAACCACCTGCCAGACATGCCAGAACCACCTGCCGAGCACGCCGGAGCCACCTGCTGGACTCACCAGAACCACCTGCCTGACAGGCCAAAATCAACAGCTGGCTATGAGAGAACCACCTGGCAGACAATCCGCAATAACCTGCCAGGCATGCAGGAACCACCTCTCAGACGTAAGAGAACCACGTGCCGGACACGCTGGAACCACGTCCTGGACAGACTGGAACCACCTGCCGGACATGCCTGGACCACCTGCCGAGCACGCCGGAACAACCTGCTCGACTCGCAGGACCCATGTGCCAGACACGCCAAAATGAACTGCCGGCTACACCAGAACCACTTACCGGACACTCCGGAATAACCTGCCCGGCATGCCAGAACCACCTCTCAGAAGTGCCAGAAGCACGTGCTGGACATGCCGGAACAACCTATCGGACAGAACGGAACAACCTGCCGGACACACCAAAATCACCTGCGGGCTACGCCAGAACCACTTGGAGGACTCTCCGGGAAAACCTGCCGGGCATGCTGGAACCACCTCTCAGACGTGCCTGAACCACGTGGCGGACACTCCGGAAACGCATGTCGGGCCGGCCGGAACCACCTCTCAGACGTGCCAGAACCTCATGCCGGACACCCCAGAACCACCTGCTGGACAGACCGGAAACACCTGCCGGACACGCCGGAACCACATGTTCGACTCGCTGGAACCACATTCTGGACATGGCAAAATCACCTGCCGCCTATGCCAGAACCGCTTGGCGAACACTCCGGAATCACCTGTCAGGCATGCCGGAACCAGCTCTCAGACATGCCAGAACCACATGCCAATGACACCGGAAGCACCTGCCGAGCATGCCGGAAGCACCTGCTCGACTCGCCAGAACCACCTGTCGGACACGCCAAAATCACCTGCCGGCTACGCCACAGCCAGTTGGTGAACACTCCGGAAACACCTGCCGGGCTGGCTGGAACCACCTGCCAGTCACGCCAACATCACCTGCCAGCTACGCCAGAACCACTTGGCGGAGACTCCAGAAACACCTGTTGGGCCAGCCGGAACCACCTCTCAGACGTGCCAGAACCATGTGCCTGAGATGCTGGAACCACACACCGAACAGACCGAAACCACCTGCCAGACGCAACTGAAGCTCCTGCCGAGCACGCAGGAGCCACCTGCTCGCCTCGCCGGAACCACCTGCCGGGCCCAGCAGAAGCACGTGCCAAGCACGCCGGAGCCACCTGCTCGCCTCGCCGGAACCACCTGCCGGGCCAAGCGGAAGCACCTGCCGGGCGCGCCGGAGCCACCTGCTCGCCTCGGCGGAACCACGTGCCGGGCCCTAACCCTAAACCTAACCCTTACCCTATCCCCAAACCCTAACCCTAACCCTAACCCCTAACCCTAAGCCTAACCCTAAACCCTAACCCAACCGTAACCCTAACCCTAACCCTACCCCTAACCCTAACCCCTAACCCCAAACCCTAAACCCTAACCCTAACCGTAACCCTAACCCTATCCCTAACCCTAACCTGACGGACAGGCTGGAACCAGCTGCTCAACTCGCCGGAACCACCTGCCAGACATGCCAGAACCACCTGCCGAGCACGCCGGAGCCACCTGCTGGACTCACCAGAACCACCTGCCTGACAGGCCAAAATCAACAGCTGGCTATGAGAGAACCACCTGGCAGACAATCCGCAATAACCTGCCAGGCATGCAGGAACCACCTCTCAGACGTAAGAGAACCACGTGCCGGACACGCTGGAACCACGTCCTGGACAGACTGGAACCACCTGCCGGACATGCCTGGACCACCTGCCGAGCACGCCGGAACCACCTGCTCGACTCGCAGGACCCATGTGCCAGACACGCCAAAATGAACTGCCGGCTACACCAGAACCACTTACCGGACACTCCGGAATAACCTGCCCGGCATGCCAGAACCACCTCTCACAAGTGCCAGAAGCACGTGCTGGACATGCCGGAACAACCTATCGGACAGAACGGAACAACCTGCCGGACACACCAAAATCACCTGCGGGCTACGCCAGAACCACTTGGAGGACTCTCCGGGAAAACCTGCCGGGCATGCTGGAACCACCTCTCAGACGTGCCTGAACCACGTGGCGGACACTCCGGAAACGCATGTCGGGCCGGCCGGAACCACCTCTCAGACGTGCCAGAACCTCATGCCGGACACCCCAGAACCACCTGCTGGACAGACCGGAAACATCTGCCGGACACGCCGGAACCACATGTTCGACTCGCTGGAACCACATTCTGGACATGGCAAAATCACCTGCCGCCTATGCCAGAACCGCTTGGCGAACACTCCGGAATCACCTGTCAGGCATGCCGGAACCACCTCTCAGACCTGCCAGAACCACATGCCAATGACACCGGAAGCACCTGCCGAGCATGCCGGAAGCACCTGCTCGACTCGCCAGAACCACCTGTCGGACACGCCAAAATCACCTGCCGGCTACGCCACAGCCAGTTGGTGAACACTCCGGAAACACCTGCCGGGCTGGCTGGAACCACCTGCCAGTCACGCCAACATCACCTGCCAGCTACGCCAGAACCACTTGGCGGAGACTCCAGAAACACCTGTTGGGCCAGCCGGAACCACCTCTCAGACGTGCCAGAACCATGTGCCTGAGATGCTGGAACCACACCCCGAACAGACCGAAACCACCTGCCAGACCCAACGGAACCACCTGCCGGGCGCAGCGGAAGCACCTGCCGAGCGCGCCGGAGCCACCTGCTCGCCTCGCCGGAAACACCAGCCGGGCCCAGCGGAAGCACCTGCCGAGCGCGCCGGAGCCACCTGCTCGCCTCGCCGGAACCACCTGCCCGGCGCGCCGGAGCCACCTGCTCGCCTCGCCGGAACCACCTGCCGGGCGCAGCGGAAGCACCTGCCGAGCGTGCCGGAGCCAGCTGCTCGCCTCGCCGGAACCACCTGCCGGGTGCAGCGGAAGCACCTGCCGAGCGCGCCGGAGCCACCTGCTCGCCTCGCCGAAACCACCTGCCGGGCCCAGCAGAAGCACCTGCCGAGCGCGCCGGAGCCACCTGCTCGGCTCGCCGGAACCACCTGCCGGGCCCTAACCCTAACCCTAACCCTAACCCTATCCCCAAACCCTAACCCTAACCGTAACCCCTAACCCTAAGCCTAACCCTAAACCATAACCCAACCGTAACCCTAACCCTAACCCTACCCCTAACCCTAACCCCTAACCCCAAGCCCTAAACCCTAACCCTAACCGTAACCCCTATACCTAACCCTAACCTGACGGACAGGCTGGAACCAGCTGATCAACTCGCCGGAACCACCTGCCGGGCGCGCCGGAGCCACCTGCTCGCCTCGCCGGAACCACGTGACGGGCCCTAACCCTAACCCTAACCCTAACCCTATCCCCAAACCCTAACCCTAACCCTAACCCCTAACCCTAAGCCTAACCCTAAACCCTAACCCAACCGTAACCCTAAACCTAACCCTACCCCTAACCCTAACCCCTAACCCCAAACCCTAAACCCTAACCCTAACCGTAACCCTAACCCTATCCCTAACCCTAACCTGACGGACAGGCTGGAACCAGCTGCTCAACTCGCCGGAACCACCTGCCAGACATGCCAGAACCACCTGCCGAGCACGCCGGAGCCACCTGCTGGACTCACCAGAACCACCTGCCTGACAGGCCAAAATCAACAGCTGGCTATGAGAGAACCACCTGGCAGACAATCCGCAATAACCTGCCAGGCATGCAGGAACCACCTCTCAGACGTAAGAGAACCACGTGCCGGACACGCTGGAACCACGTCCTGGACAGACTGGAACCACCTGCCGGACATGCCTGGACCACCTGTCGAGCACGCCGGAACCACCTGCTCGACTCGCAGGACCCATGTGCCAGACACGCCAAAATGAACTGCCGGCTACACCAGAACCACTTACCGGACACTCCGGAATAACCTGCCCGGCATGCCAGAACCACCTCTCAGAAGTGCCAGAAGCACGTGCTGGACATGCCGGAACAACCTATCGGACAGAACGGAACAACCTGCCGGACACACCAAAATCACCTGCGGGCTATGCCAGAACCACTTGGAGGACTCTCCGGGAAAACCTGCCGGGCATGCTGGAACCACCTCTCAGACGTGCCTGAACCACGTGGCGGACACTCCGGAAACGCATGTCGGGCCGGCCGGAACCACCTCTCAGACGTGCCAGAACCTCATGCCGGACACCCCAGAACCACCTGCTGGACAGACCGGAAACACCTGCCAGACACGCCGGAACCACATGTTCGACTCGCTGGAACCACATTCTGAACATGGCAAAATCACCTGCCGCCTATGCCAGAACCGCTTGGCGAACACTCCGGAATCACCTGTCAGGCATGCCGGAACCAGCTCTCAGACATGCCAGAACCACATGCCAATGACACCGGAAGCACCTGCCGAGCATGCCGGAAGCACCTGCTCGACTCGCCAGAACCACCTGTCGGACACGCCAAAATCACCTGCCGGCTACGCCACAGCCAGTTGGTGAACACTCCGGAAACACCTGCCGGGCTGGCTGGAACCACCTGCCAGTCACGCCAACATCACCTGCCAGCTACGCCAGAACCACTTGGCGGAGACTCCAGAAACACCTGTTGGGCCAGCCGGAACCACCTCTCAGACGTGCCAGAACCATGTGCCTGAGATGCTGGAACCACACCCCAAACAGACCGAAACCACCTGCCAGACCCAACTGAACCACATGCTAAGCACGCAGGAACAACCTGCTCGCCTCGCCGGAACCACATGCCGGGCGCAGCGGAAGCACCTGCCGAGCGCGCCGGAGCCACCTGCTCGCCTCGCCGGAACCACCTGCCCGGCGCGCCGGAGCCACCTGCTCGCCTCGCCGGAACCACCTGCCGGGCCCAGCGGAAGCACGTGCCAAGCACGCCGGAGCCACCTGCTCGCCTCGCCGGAACCACCTGCCGGGCCCAGCGGAAGCACCTGCCGAGCGCGCCGGAGCCACCTGCTCGCCTCGCCGGAACCACGCGCCGGGCCCTAACCCTAACCCTAACCCTAACCCTATCCCCAAACCCTAACCCTAACCCTAACCCCTAACCCTAAGCCTAACCCTAAACCCTAACCCAACCGTAACCCTAACCCTAACCCTACCCCTAACCCTAACCCCTAACCCCAAACCCTAAACCCTAACCCTAACCGTAACCCTAACCCTATCCCTAACCCTAACCTGACGGACAGGCTGGAACCAGCTGCTCAACTCGCCGGAACCACCTGCCAGACATGCCAGAACCACCTGCCGAGCACGCCGGAGCCACCTGCTGGACTCACCAGAACCACCTGCCTGACAGGCCAAAATCAACAGCTGGCTATGAGAGAACCACCTGGCAGACAATCCGCAATAACCTGCCAGGCATGCAGGAACCACCTCTCAGACGTAAGAGAACCACGTGCCGGACACGCTGGAACCACGTCCTGGACAGACTGGAACCACCTGCCGGACATGCCTGGACCACCTGCCGAGCACGCCGGAACCACCTGCTCGACTCGCAGGACCCATGTGCCAGACACGCCAAAATGAACTGCCGGCTACACCAGAACCACTTACCGGACACTCCGGAATAACCTGCCCGGCATGCCAGAACCACCTCTCAGAAGTGCCAGAAGCACGTGCTGGACATGCCGGAACAACCTATCGGACAGAACGGAACAACCTGCCGGACACACCAAAATCACCTGCGGGCTACGCCAGAACCACTTGGAGGACTCTCCGGGAAAACCTGCCGGGCATGCTGGAACCACCTCTCAGACGTGCCTGAACCACGTGGCGGACACTCCGGAAACGCATGTCGGGCCGGCCGGAACCACCTCTCAGACGTGCCAGAACCTCATGCCGGACACCCCAGAACCACCTGCTGGACAGACCGGAAACACCTGCCGGACACGCCGGAACCACATGTTCGACTCGCTGGAACCACATTCTGGACATGGCAAAATCACCTGCCGCCTATGCCAGAACCGCTTGGCGAACACTCCGGAATCACATGTCAGGCATGCCGGAACCACATGCCAATGACACCGGAAGCACCTGCCGAGCATGCCGGAAGCACCTGCTCGACTCGCCAGAACCACCTGTCGGACACGCCAAAATCACCTGCCGGCTACGCCACAGCCAGTTGGTGAACACTCCGGAAACACCTGCCGGGCTGGCTGGAACCACCTGCCAGTCACGCCAACATCACCTGCCAGCTACGCCAGAACCACTTGGCGGAGACTCCAGAAACACCTGTTGGGCCAGCCGGAACCACCTCTCAGACGTGCCAGAACCATGTGCCTGAGATGCTGGAACCACACCCCAAACAGACCGAAACCACCTGCCAGACCCAACTGAACCACATGCTAAGCACGCAGGAACAACCTGCTCGCCTCGCCGGAACCACATGCCGGGCGCAGCGGAAGCACCTGCCGAGCGCGCCGGAGCCACCTGCTCGCCTCGCCGGAACCACGCGCCGGGCCCTAACCCTAACCCTAACCCTAACCCTATCCCCAAACCCTAACCCTAACCCTAACCCCTAACCCTAAGCCTAACCCTAAACCCTAACCCAACCGTAACCCTAACCCTAACCCTACCCCTAACCCTAACCCCTAACCCCAAACCCTAAACCCTAACCCTAACCGTAACCCTAACCCTATCCCTAACCCTAACCTGACGGACAGGCTGGAACCAGCTGCTCAACTCGCCGGAACCACCTGCCAGACATGCCAGAACCACCTGCCGAGCACGCCGGAGCCACCTGCTGGACTCACCAGAACCACCTGCCTGACAGGCCAAAATCAACAGCTGGCTATGAGAGAACCACCTGGCAGACAATCCGCAATAACCTGCCAGGCATGCAGGAACCACCTCTCAGACGTAAGAGAACCACGTGCCGGACACGCTGGAACCACGTCCTGGACAGACTGGAACCACCTGCCGGACATGCCTGGACCACCTGCCGAGCACGCCGGAACCACCTGCTCGACTCGCAGGACCCATGTGCCAGACACGCCAAAATGAACTGCCGGCTACACCAGAACCACTTACCGGACACTCCGGAATAACCTGCCCGGCATGCCAGAACCACCTCTCAGAAGTGCCAGAAGCACGTGCTGGACATGCCGGAACAACCTATCGGACAGAACGGAACAACCTGCCGGACACACCAAAATCACCTGCGGGCTACGCCAGAACCACTTGGAGGACTCTCCGGGAAAACCTGCCGGGCATGCTGGAACCACCTCTCAGACGTGCCTGAACCACGTGGCGGACACTCCGGAAACGCATGTCGGGCCGGCCGGAACCACCTCTCAGACGTGCCAGAACCTCATGCCGGACACCCCAGAACCACCTGCTGGACAGACCGGAAACACCTGCCGGACACGCCGGAACCACATGTTCGACTCGCTGGAACCACATTCTGGACATGGCAAAATCACCTGCCGCCTATGCCAGAACCGCTTGGCGAACACTCCGGAATCACATGTCAGGCATGCCGGAACCACATGCCAATGACACCGGAAGCACCTGCCGAGCATGCCGGAAGCACCTGCTCGACTCGCCAGAACCACCTGTCGGACACGCCAAAATCACCTGCCGGCTACGCCACAGCCAGTTGGTGAACACTCCGGAAACACCTGCCGGGCTGGCTGGAACCACCTGCCAGTCACGCCAACATCACCTGCCAGCTACGCCAGAACCACTTGGCGGAGACTCCAGAAACACCTGTTGGGCCAGCCGGAACCACCTCTCAGACGTGCCAGAACCATGTGCCTGAGATGCTGGAACCACACCCCAAACAGACCGAAACCACCTGCCAGACCCAACTGAACCACATGCTAAGCACGCAGGAACAACCTGCTCGCCTCGCCGGAACCACATGCCGGGCGCAGCGGAAGCACCTGCCGAGCGCGCCGGAGCCACCTGCTCGCCTCGCCGGAACCACCTGCCAGGCCCAGCAGAAGCACCTGCCGGGCGCGCCGGAGCCACCTGCTCGCCTCGCCGGAACCACCTGCCGGGCCCAGCGGAAGCACGTGCCAAGCACGCCGGAGCCACCTGCTCGCCTCGCCGGAACCACCTGCCGGGCCCAGCGGAAGCACCTGCCGAGCGCGCCGGAGCCACCTGCTCGCCTCGCCGGAACCACGCGCCGGGCCCTAACCCTAACCCTAACCCTAACCCTATCCCCAAACCCTAACCCTAACCCTAACCCCTAACCCTAAGCCTAACCCTAAACCCTAACCCAACCGTAACCCTAACCCTAACCCTACCCCTAACCCTAACCCCTAACCCCAAACCCTAAACCCTAACCCTAACCGTAACCCTAACCCTATCCCTAACCCTAACCTGACGGACAGGCTGGAACCAGCTGCTCAACTCGCCGGAACCACCTGCCAGACATGCCAGAACCACCTGCCGAGCACGCCGGAGCCACCTGCTGGACTCACCAGAACCACCTGCCTGACAGGCCAAAATCAACAGCTGGCTATGAGAGAACCACCTGGCAGACAATCCGCAATAACCTGCCAGGCATGCAGGAACCACCTCTCAGACGTAAGAGAACCACGTGCCGGACACGCTGGAACCACGTCCTGGACAGACTGGAACCACCTGCCGGACATGCCTGGACCACCTGCCGAGCACGCCGGAACCACCTGCTCGACTCGCAGGACCCATGTGCCAGACACGCCAAAATGAACTGCCGGCTACACCAGAACCACTTACCGGACACTCCGGAATAACCTGCCCGGCATGCCAGAACCACCTCTCAGAAGTGCCAGAAGCACGTGCTGGACATGCCGGAACAACCTATCGGACAGAACGGAACAACCTGCCGGACACACCAAAATCACCTGCGAGCTACGCCAGAACCACTTGGAGGACTCTCCGGGAAAACCTGCCAGGCATGCTGGAACCACCTCTAAAGACGTGCCTGAACCACGTGGCGGACACTCCGGAAACGCACGTCGGGCCGGCCGGAACCACCTCTCAGACGTGCCAGAACCTCATGCCGGACACCCCAGAACCACCTGCTGGACAGACCGGAAACACCTGCCGGACACGCCGGAACCACATGTTCGACTTGCTGGAACCACATTCTGGACATGGCAAAATCACCTGCCGCCTATGCCAGAACCGCTTGGCGAACACTCCGGAATCACCTGTCAGGCATGCCGGAACCACCTCTCAGACATGGCAGAACCACATGCCAATGACACCGGAAGCACCTGCCGAGCATGCCGGAAGCACCTGTTCGACTCGCCAGAACCACCTGTAGGACACGCCAAAATCACCTGCCGGCTACGCCACAGCCAGTTGGTGAACACTCCGGAAACACCTGCCGGGCTGGCTGGAACCACCTGCCAGTCACGCCAACATCACCTGCCAGCTACGCCAGAACCACTTGGCGGAGACTCCAGAAACACCTGTTGGGCCAGCCGGAACCACCTCTCAGACGTGCCAGAACCATGTGCCTGAGATGCTGGAACCACACCCCGAACAAACCGAAACCACCTGCCAGACCCAACTGAACCACCTGCCGAGCACGCAGGAACAACCTGCTCGCCTCGCCGGAACCACCTGCCGGGCGCAGCGGAAGCACCTGCCGAGCGCGCCGGAGCCACCTGCTCGCCTCGCCGGAACCACGTGCCGTGCCCTAACCCTAACCCTAACCCTAACCCTAACCCCAAACCCTAACCCTAACCCTAACCCCTAACCCTAAGCCTAACCCTAAACCCTAACCCAACCGTAACCCTAACCCTAACCCTACCCCTAACCCTAACCCCTAACCCCAAACCCTAAACCCTAACCCTAACCGTAACCCTAACCCTATCCCTAACCCTAACCTGACGGACAGGCTGGAACCAGCTGCTCAACTCGCCGGAACCACCTGCCAGACATGCCAGAACCACCTGCCGAGCACGCCGGAGCCACCTGCTGGACTCACCAGAACCACCTGCCTGACAGGCCAAAATCAACAGCTGGCTATGAGAGAACCACCTGGCAGACAATCCGCAATAACCTGCCAGGCATGCAGGAACCACCTCTCAGACGTAAGAGAACCACGTGCCGGACACGCTGGAACCACGTCCTGGACAGACTGGAACCACCTGCCGGACATGCCTGGACCACCTGCCGAGCACGCCGGAACCACCTGCTCGACTCGCAGGACCCATGTGCCAGACACGCCAAAATGAACTGCCGGCTACACCAGAACCACTTACCGGACACTCCGGAATAACCTGCCCGGCATGCCAGAACCACCTCTCAGAAGTGCCAGAAGCACGTGCTGGACATGCCGGAACAACCTATCGGACAGAACGGAACAACCTGCCGGACACACCAAAATCACCTGCGGGCTACGCCAGAACCACTTGGAGGACTCTCCGGGAAAACCTGCCGGGCATGCTGGAACCACCTCTCAGACGTGCCTGAACCACGTGGCGGACACTCCGGAAACGCATGTCGGGCCGGCCGGAACCACCTCTCAGACGTGCCAGAACCTCATGCCGGACACCCCAGAACCACCTGCTGGACAGACCGGAAACACCTGCCGGACACGCCGGAACCACATGTTCGACTCGCTGGAACCACATTCTGGACATGGCAAAATCACCTGCCGCCTATGCCAGAACCGCTTGGCAAACACTCCGGAATCACATGTCAGGCATGCCGGAACCACATGCCAATGACACCGGAAGCACCTGCCGAGCATGCCGGAAGCACCTGCTCGACTCGCCAGAACCACCTGTCGGACACGCCAAAATCACCTGCCGGCTACGCCACAGCCAGTTGGTGAACACTCCGGAAACACCTGCCGGGCTGGCTGGAACCACCTGCCAGTCACGCCAACATCACCTGCCAGCTACGCCAGAACCACTTGGCGGAGACTCCAGAAACACCTGTTGGGCCAGCCGGAACCACCTCTCAGACGTGCCAGAACCATGTGCCTGAGATGCTGGAACCACACCCCAAACAGACCGAAACCACCTGCCAGACCCAACTGAACCACATGCTAAGCACGCAGGAACAACCTGCTCGCCTCGCCGGAACCACATGCCGGGCGCAGCGGAAGCACCTGCCGAGCGCGCCGGAGCCACCTGCTCGCCTCGCCGGAACCACCTGCCCGGCGCGCCGGAGCCACCTGCTCGCCTCGCCGGAACCACCTGCCAGGCCCAGCAGAAGCACCTGCCGGGCGCGCCGGAGCCACCTGCTCGCCTCGCCGGAACCACCTGCCGGGCCCAGCGGAAGCACGTGCCAAGCACGCCGGAGCCACCTGCTCGCCTCGCCGGAACCACCTGCCGGGCCCAGCGGAAGCACCTGCCGAGCGCGCCGGAGCCACCTGCTCGCCTCGCCGGAACCACGCGCCGGGCCCTAACCCTAACCCTAACCCTAACCCTATCCCCAAACCCTAACCCTAACCCTAACCCCTAACCCTAAGCCTAACCCTAAACCCTAACCCAACCGTAACCCTAACCCTAACCCTACCCCTAACCCTAACCCCTAACCCCAAACCCTAAACCCTAACCCTAACCGTAACCCTAACCCTATCCCTAACCCTAACCTGACGGACAGGCTGGAACCAGCTGCTCAACTCGCCGGAACCACCTGCCAGACATGCCAGAACCACCTGCCGAGCACGCCGGAGCCACCTGCTGGACTCACCAGAACCACCTGCCTGACAGGCCAAAATCAACAGCTGGCTATGAGAGAACCACCTGGCAGACAATCCGCAATAACCTGCCAGGCATGCAGGAACCACCTCTCAGACGTAAGAGAACCACGTGCCGGACACGCTGGAACCACGTCCTGGACAGACTGGAACCACCTGCCGGACATGCCTGGCCCACCTGCCGAGCACACCGGAACCACCTGCTCGACTCGCAGGACCCATGTGCCAGACACGCCAAAATGAACTGCCGGCTACACCAGAACCACTTACCGGACACTCCGGAATAACCTGCCCGGCATGCCAGAACCACCTCTCAGAAGTGCCAGAAGCACGTGCTGGACATGCCGGAACAACCTATCGGACAGAACGGAACAACCTGCCGGACACACCAAAATCACCTGCGGGCTACGCCAGAACCACTTGGAGGACTCTCCGGGAAAACCTGCCGGGCATGCTGGAACCACCTCTCAGACGTGCCTGAACCACGTGGCGGACACTCCGGAAACGCATGTCGGGCCGGCCGGAACCACCTCTCAGACGTGCCAGAACCTCATGCCGGACACCCCAGAACCACCTGCTGGACAGACCGGAAACACCTGCCGGACACGCCGGAACCACATGTTCGACTCGCTGGAACCACATTCTGGACATGGCAAAATCACCTGCCGCCTATGCCAGAACCGCTTGGCGAACACTCCGGAATCACATGTCAGGCATGCCGGAACCACATGCCAATGACACCGGAAGCACCTGCCGAGCATGCCGGAAGCACCTGCTCGACTCGCCAGAACCACCTGTCGGACACGCCAAAATCACCTGCCGGCTACGCCACAGCCAGTTGGTGAACACTCCGGAAACACCTGCCGGGCTGGCTGGAACCACCTGCCAGTCACGCCAACATCACCTGCCAGCTACGCCAGAACCACTTGGCGGAGACTCCAGAAACACCTGTTGGGCCAGCCGGAACCACCTCTCAGACGTGCCAGAACCATGTGCCTGAGATGCTGGAACCACACCCCAAACAGACCGAAACCACCTGCCAGACCCAACTGAACCACATGCTAAGCACGCAGGAACAACCTGCTCGCCTCGCCGGAACCACATGCCGGGCGCAGCGGAAGCACCTGCCGAGCGCGCCGGAGCCACCTGCTCGCCTCGCCGGAACCACGCGCCGGGCCCTAACCCTAACCCTAACCCTAACCCTATCCCCAAACCCTAACCCTAACCCTAACCCCTAACCCTAAGCCTAACCCTAAACCCTAACCCAACCGTAACCCTAACCCTAACCCTACCCCTAACCCTAACCCCTAACCCCAAACCCTAAACCCTAACCCTAACCGTAACCCTAACCCTATCCCTAACCCTAACCTGACGGACAGGCTGGAACCAGCTGCTCAACTCGCCGGAACCACCTGCCAGACATGCCAGAACCACCTGCCGAGCACGCCGGAGCCACCTGCTGGACTCACCAGAACCACCTGCCTGACAGGCCAAAATCAACAGCTGGCTATGAGAGAACCACCTGGCAGACAATCCGCAATAACCTGCCAGGCATGCAGGAACCACCTCTCAGACGTAAGAGAACCACGTGCCGGACACGCTGGAACCACGTCCTGGACAGACTGGAACCACCTGCCGGACATGCCTGGACCACCTGCCGAGCACGCCGGAACCACCTGCTCGACTCGCAGGACCCATGTGCCAGACACGCCAAAATGAACTGCCGGCTACACCAGAACCACTTACCGGACACTCCGGAATAACCTGCCCGGCATGCCAGAACCACCTCTCAGAAGTGCCAGAAGCACGTGCTGGACATGCCGGAACAACCTATCGGACAGAACGGAACAACCTGCCGGACACACCAAAATCACCTGCGGGCTACGCCAGAACCACTTGGAGGACTCTCCGGGAAAACCTGCCGGGCATGCTGGAACCACCTCTCAGACGTGCCTGAACCACGTGGCGGACACTCCGGAAACGCATGTCGGGCCGGCCGGAACCACCTCTCAGACGTGCCAGAACCTCATGCCGGACACCCCAGAACCACCTGCTGGACAGACCGGAAACACCTGCCGGACACGCCGGAACCACATGTTCGACTCGCTGGAACCACATTCTGGACATGGCAAAATCACCTGCCGCCTATGCCAGAACCGCTTGGCGAACACTCCGGAATCACATGTCAGGCATGCCGGAACCACATGCCAATGACACCGGAAGCACCTGCCGAGCATGCCGGAAGCACCTGCTCGACTCGCCAGAACCACCTGTCGGACACGCCAAAATCACCTGCCGGCTACGCCACAGCCAGTTGGTGAACACTCCGGAAACACCTGCCGGGCTGGCTGGAACCACCTGCCAGTCACGCCAACATCACCTGCCAGCTACGCCAGAACCACTTGGCGGAGACTCCAGAAACACCTGTTGGGCCAGCCGGAACCACCTCTCAGACGTGCCAGAACCATGTGCCTGAGATGCTGGAACCACACCCCAAACAGACCGAAACCACCTGCCAGACCCAACTGAACCACATGCTAAGCACGCAGGAACAACCTGCTCGCCTCGCCGGAACCACATGCCGGGCGCAGCGGAAGCACCTGCCGAGCGCGCCGGAGCCACCTGCTCGCCTCGCCGGAACCACCTGCCCGGCGCGCCGGAGCCACCTGCTCGCCTCGCCGGAACCACCTGCCAGGCCCAGCAGAAGCACCTGCCGGGCGCGCCGGAGCCACCTGCTCGCCTCGCCGGAACCACCTGCCGGGCCCAGCGGAAGCACGTGCCAAGCACGCCGGAGCCACCTGCTCGCCTCGCCGGAACCACCTGCCGGGCCCAGCGGAAGCACCTGCCGAGCGCGCCGGAGCCACCTGCTCGCCTCGCCGGAACCACGCGCCGGGCCCTAACCCTAACCCTAACCCTAACCCTATCCCCAAACCCTAACCCTAACCCTAACCCCTAACCCTAAGCCTAACCCTAAACCCTAACCCAACCGTAACCCTAACCCTAACCCTACCCCTAACCCTAACCCCTAACCCCAAACCCTAAACCCTAACCCTAACCGTAACCCTAACCCTATCCCTAACCCTAACCTGACGGACAGGCTGGAACCAGCTGCTCAACTCGCCGGAACCACCTGCCAGACATGCCAGAACCACCTGCCGAGCACGCCGGAGCCACCTGCTGGACTCACCAGAACCACCTGCCTGACAGGCCAAAATCAACAGCTGGCTATGAGAGAACCACCTGGCAGACAATCCGCAATAACCTGCCAGGCATGCAGGAACCACCTCTCAGACGTAAGAGAACCACGTGCCGGACACGCTGGAACCACGTCCTGGACAGACTGGAACCACCTGCCGGACATGCCTGGACCACCTGCCGAGCACGCCGGAACCACCTGCTCGACTCGCAGGACCCATGTGCCAGACACGCCAAAATGAACTGCCGGCTACACCAGAACCACTTACCGGACACTCCGGAATAACCTGCCCGGCATGCCAGAACCACCTCTCAGAAGTGCCAGAAGCACGTGCTGGACATGCCGGAACAACCTATCGGACAGAACGGAACAACCTGCCGGACACACCAAAATCACCTGCGAGCTACGCCAGAACCACTTGGAGGACTCTCCGGGAAAACCTGCCAGGCATGCTGGAACCACCTCTAAAGACGTGCCTGAACCACGTGGCGGACACTCCGGAAACGCACGTCGGGCCGGCCGGAACCACCTCTCAGACGTGCCAGAACCTCATGCCGGACACCCCAGAACCACCTGCTGGACAGACCGGAAACACCTGCCGGACACGCCGGAACCACATGTTCGACTTGCTGGAACCACATTCTGGACATGGCAAAATCACCTGCCGCCTATGCCAGAACCGCTTGGCGAACACTCCGGAATCACCTGTCAGGCATGCCGGAACCACCTCTCAGACATGGCAGAACCACATGCCAATGACACCGGAAGCACCTGCCGAGCATGCCGGAAGCACCTGTTCGACTCGCCAGAACCACCTGTAGGACACGCCAAAATCACCTGCCGGCTACGCCACAGCCAGTTGGTGAACACTCCGGAAACACCTGCCGGGCTGGCTGGAACCACCTGCCAGTCACGCCAACATCACCTGCCAGCTACGCCAGAACCACTTGGCGGAGACTCCAGAAACACCTGTTGGGCCAGCCGGAACCACCTCTCAGACGTGCCAGAACCATGTGCCTGAGATGCTGGAACCACACCCCGAACAAACCGAAACCACCTGCCAGACCCAACTGAACCACCTGCCGAGCACGCAGGAACAACCTGCTCGCCTCGCCGGAACCACCTGCCGGGCGCAGCGGAAGCACCTGCCGAGCGCGCCGGAGCCACCTGCTCGCCTCGCCGGAACCACGTGCCGTGCCCTAACCCTAACCCTAACCCTAACCCTAACCCCAAACCCTAACCCTAACCCTAACCCCTAACCCTAAGCCTAACCCTAAACCCTAACCCAACCGTAACCCTAACCCTAACCCTACCCCTAACCCTAACCCCTAACCCCAAACCCTAAACCCTAACCCTAACCGTAACCCTAACCCTATCCCTAACCCTAACCTGACGGACAGGCTGGAACCAGCTGCTCAACTCGCCGGAACCACCTGCCAGACATGCCAGAACCACCTGCCGAGCACGCCGGAGCCACCTGCTGGACTCACCAGAACCACCTGCCTGACAGGCCAAAATCAACAGCTGGCTATGAGAGAACCACCTGGCAGACAATCCGCAATAACCTGCCAGGCATGCAGGAACCACCTCTCAGACGTAAGAGAACCACGTGCCGGACACGCTGGAACCACGTCCTGGACAGACTGGAACCACCTGCCGGACATGCCTGGACCACCTGCCGAGCACGCCGGAACCACCTGCTCGACTCGCAGGACCCATGTGCCAGACACGCCAAAATGAACTGCCGGCTACACCAGAACCACTTACCGGACACTCCGGAATAACCTGCCCGGCATGCCAGAACCACCTCTCAGAAGTGCCAGAAGCACGTGCTGGACATGCCGGAACAACCTATCGGACAGAACGGAACAACCTGCCGGACACACCAAAATCACCTGCGGGCTACGCCAGAACCACTTGGAGGACTCTCCGGGAAAACCTGCCGGGCATGCTGGAACCACCTCTCAGACGTGCCTGAACCACGTGGCGGACACTCCGGAAACGCATGTCGGGCCGGCCGGAACCACCTCTCAGACGTGCCAGAACCTCATGCCGGACACCCCAGAACCACCTGCTGGACAGACCGGAAACACCTGCCGGACACGCCGGAACCACATGTTCGACTCGCTGGAACCACATTCTGGACATGGCAAAATCACCTGCCGCCTATGCCAGAACCGCTTGGCAAACACTCCGGAATCACATGTCAGGCATGCCGGAACCACATGCCAATGACACCGGAAGCACCTGCCGAGCATGCCGGAAGCACCTGCTCGACTCGCCAGAACCACCTGTCGGACACGCCAAAATCACCTGCCGGCTACGCCACAGCCAGTTGGTGAACACTCCGGAAACACCTGCCGGGCTGGCTGGAACCACCTGCCAGTCACGCCAACATCACCTGCCAGCTACGCCAGAACCACTTGGCGGAGACTCCAGAAACACCTGTTGGGCCAGCCGGAACCACCTCTCAGACGTGCCAGAACCATGTGCCTGAGATGCTGGAACCACACCCCAAACAGACCGAAACCACCTGCCAGACCCAACTGAACCACATGCTAAGCACGCAGGAACAACCTGCTCGCCTCGCCGGAACCACATGCCGGGCGCAGCGGAAGCACCTGCCGAGCGCGCCGGAGCCACCTGCTCGCCTCGCCGGAACCACCTGCCCGGCGCGCCGGAGCCACCTGCTCGCCTCGCCGGAACCACCTGCCAGGCCCAGCAGAAGCACCTGCCGGGCGCGCCGGAGCCACCTGCTCGCCTCGCCGGAACCACCTGCCGGGCCCAGCGGAAGCACGTGCCAAGCACGCCGGAGCCACCTGCTCGCCTCGCCGGAACCACCTGCCGGGCCCAGCGGAAGCACCTGCCGAGCGCGCCGGAGCCACCTGCTCGCCTCGCCGGAACCACGCGCCGGGCCCTAACCCTAACCCTAACCCTAACCCTATCCCCAAACCCTAACCCTAACCCTAACCCCTAACCCTAAGCCTAACCCTAAACCCTAACCCAACCGTAACCCTAACCCTAACCCTACCCCTAACCCTAACCCCTAACCCCAAACCCTAAACCCTAACC
Organism: Equus asinus; assembly: GCF_041296235.1. NCBI lineage: Eukaryota > Metazoa > Chordata > Mammalia > Perissodactyla > Equidae > Equus > Equus asinus. The sequence continues at coordinate 42,997,769 of NC_091807.1, read as the reverse complement.
CTAACCGTAACCCTAACCCTATCCCTAACCCTAACCTGACGGACAGGCTGGAACCAGCTGCTCAACTCGCCGGAACCACCTGCCAGACATGCCAGAACCACCTGCCGAGCACGCCGGAGCCACCTGCTGGACTCACCAGAACCACCTGCCTGACAGGCCAAAATCAACAGCTGGCTATGAGAGAACCACCTGGCAGACAATCCGCAATAACCTGCCAGGCATGCAGGAACCACCTCTCAGACGTAAGAGAACCACGTGCCGGACACGCTGGAACCACGTCCTGGACAGACTGGAACCACCTGCCGGACATGCCTGGCCCACCTGCCGAGCACACCGGAACCACCTGCTCGACTCGCAGGACCCATGTGCCAGACACGCCAAAATGAACTGCCGGCTACACCAGAACCACTTACCGGACACTCCGGAATAACCTGCCCGGCATGCCAGAACCACCTCTCAGAAGTGCCAGAAGCACGTGCTGGACATGCCGGAACAACCTATCGGACAGAACGGAACAACCTGCCGGACACACCAAAATCACCTGCGGGCTACGCCAGAACCACTTGGAGGACTCTCCGGGAAAACCTGCCGGGCATGCTGGAACCACCTCTCAGACGTGCCTGAACCACGTGGCGGACACTCCGGAAACGCATGTCGGGCCGGCCGGAACCACCTCTCAGACGTGCCAGAACCTCATGCCGGACACCCCAGAACCACCTGCTGGACAGACCGGAAACACCTGCCGGACACGCCGGAACCACATGTTCGACTCGCTGGAACCACATTCTGGACATGGCAAAATCACCTGCCGCCTATGCCAGAACCGCTTGGCAAACACTCCGGAATCACATGTCAGGCATGCCGGAACCACATGCCAATGACACCGGAAGCACCTGCCGAGCATGCCGGAAGCACCTGCTCGACTCGCCAGAACCACCTGTCGGACACGCCAAAATCACCTGCCGGCTACGCCACAGCCAGTTGGTGAACACTCCGGAAACACCTGCCGGGCTGGCTGGAACCACCTGCCAGTCACGCCAACATCACCTGCCAGCTACGCCAGAACCACTTGGCGGAGACTCCAGAAACACCTGTTGGGCCAGCCGGAACCACCTCTCAGACGTGCCAGAACCATGTGCCTGAGATGCTGGAACCACACCCCAAACAGACCGAAACCACCTGCCAGACCCAACTGAACCACATGCTAAGCACGCAGGAACAACCTGCTCGCCTCGCCGGAACCACATGCCGGGCGCAGCGGAAGCACCTGCCGAGCGCGCCGGAGCCACCTGCTCGCCTCGCAGGAACCACCTGCCCGGCGCGCCGGAGCCACCTGCTCGCCTCGCCGGAACCACCTGCCAGGCCCAGCAGAAGCACCTGCCGGGCGCGCCGGAGCCACCTGCTCGCCTCGCCGGAACCACCTGCCGGGCCCAGCGGAAGCACGTGCCAAGCACGCCGGAGCCACCTGCTCGCCTCGCCGGAACCACCTGCCGGGCCCAGCGGAAGCACCTGCCGAGCGCGCCGGAGCCACCTGCTCGCCTCGCCGGAACCACGCGCCGGGCCCTAACCCTAACCCTAACCCTAACCCTATCCCCAAACCCTAACCCTAACCCTAACCCCTAACCCTAAGCCTAACCCTAAACCCTAACCCAACCGTAACCCTAACCCTAACCCTACCCCTAACCCTAACCCCTAACCCCAAACCCTAAACCCTAACCCTAACCGTAACCCTAACCCTATCCCTAACCCTAACCTGACGGACAGGCTGGAACCAGCTGCTCAACTCGCCGGAACCACCTGCCAGACATGCCAGAACCACCTGCCGAGCACGCCGGAGCCACCTGCTGGACTCACCAGAACCACCTGCCTGACAGGCCAAAATCAACAGCTGGCTATGAGAGAACCACCTGGCAGACAATCCGCAATAACCTGCCAGGCATGCAGGAACCACCTCTCAGACGTAAGAGAACCACGTGCCGGACACGCTGGAACCACGTCCTGGACAGACTGGAACCACCTGCCGGACATGCCTGGACCACCTGCCGAGCACGCCGGAACCACCTGCTCGACTCGCAGGACCCATGTGCCAGACACGCCAAAATGAACTGCCGGCTACACCAGAACCACTTACCGGACACTCCGGAATAACCTGCCCGGCATGCCAGAACCACCTCTCAGAAGTGCCAGAAGCACGTGCTGGACATGCCGGAACAACCTATCGGACAGAACGGAACAACCTGCCGGACACACCAAAATCACCTGCGGGCTACGCCAGAACCACTTGGAGGACTCTCCGGGAAAACCTGCCGGGCATGCTGGAACCACCTCTCAGACGTGCCTGAACCACGTGGCGGACACTCCGGAAACGCATGTCGGGCCGGCCGGAACCACCTCTCAGACGTGCCAGAACCTCATGCCGGACACCCCAGAACCACCTGCTGGACAGACCGGAAACACCTGCCGGACACGCCGGAACCACATGTTCGACTCGCTGGAACCACATTCTGGACATGGCAAAATCACCTGCCGCCTATGCCAGAACCGCTTGGCAAACACTCCGGAATCACATGTCAGGCATGCCGGAACCACATGCCAATGACACCGGAAGCACCTGCCGAGCATGCCGGAAGCACCTGCTCGACTCGCCAGAACCACCTGTCAGACACGCCAAAATCACCTGCCGGCTACGCCACAGCCAGTTGGTGAACACTCCGGAAACACCTGCCGGGCTGGCTGGAACCACCTGCCAGTCACGCCAACATCACCTGCCAGCTACGCCAGAACCACTTGGCGGAGACTCCAGAAACACCTGTTGGGCCAGCCGGAACCACCTCTCAGACGTGCCAGAACCATGTGCCTGAGATGCTGGAACCACACCCCAAACAGACCGAAACCACCTGCCAGACCCAACTGAACCACATGCTAAGCACGCAGGAACAACCTGCTCGCCTCGCCGGAACCACATGCCGGGCGCAGTGGAAGCACCTGCCGAGCGCGCCGGAGCCACCTGCTCGCCTCGCCGGAACCACCTGCCCGGCGCGCCGGAGCCACCTGCTCGCCTCGCCGGAACCACCTGCCAGGCCCAGCAGAAGCACCTGCCGGGCGCGCCGGAGCCACCTGCTCGCCTCGCCGGAACCACCTGCCGGGCCCAGCGGAAGCACGTGCCAAGCACGCCGGAGCCACCTGCTCGCCTCGCCGGAACCACCTGCCGGGCCCAGCGGAAGCACCTGCCGAGCGCGCCGGAGCCACCTGCTCGCCTCGCCGGAACCACGCGCCGGGCCCTAACCCTAACCCTAACCCTAACCCTATCCCCAAACCCTAACCCTAACCCTAACCCCTAACCCTAAGCCTAACCCTAAACCCTAACCCAACCGTAACCCTAACCCTAACCCTACCCCTAACCCTAACCCCTAACCCCAAACCCTAAACCCTAACCCTAACCGTAACCCTAACCCTATCCCTAACCCTAACCTGACGGACAGGCTGGAACCAGCTGCTCAACTCGCCGGAACCACCTGCCAGACATGCCAGAACCACCTGCCGAGCACGCCGGAGCCACCTGCTGGACTCACCAGAACCACCTGCCTGACAGGCCAAAATCAACAGCTGGCTATGAGAGAACCACCTGGCAGACAATCCGCAATAACCTGCCAGGCATGCAGGAACCACCTCTCAGACGTAAGAGAACCACGTGCCGGACACGCTGGAACCACGTCCTGGACAGACTGGAACCACCTGCCGGACATGCCTGGACCACCTGCCGAGCACGCCGGAACCACCTGCTCGACTCGCAGGACCCATGTGCCAGACACGCCAAAATGAACTGCCGGCTACACCAGAACCACTTACCGGACACTCCGGAATAACCTGCCCGGCATGCCAGAACCACCTCTCAGAAGTGCCAGAAGCACGTGCTGGACATGCCGGAACAACCTATCGGACAGAACGGAACAACCTGCCGGACACACCAAAATCACCTGCGGGCTACGCCAGAACCACTTGGAGGACTCTCCGGGAAAACCTGCCGGGCATGCTGGAACCACCTCTCAGACGTGCCTGAACCACGTGGCGGACACTCCGGAAACGCACGTCGGGCCGGCCGGAACCACCTCTCAGACGTGCCAGAACCTCATGCCGGACACCCCAGAACCACCTGCTGGACAGACCGGAAACACCTGCCGGACACGCCGGAACCACATGTTCGACTCGCTGGAACCACATTCTGGACATGGCAAAATCACCTGCCGCCTATGCCAGAACCGCTTGGCGAACACTCCGGAATCACCTGTCAGGCATGCCGGAACCACCTCTCAGACATGGCAGAACCACATGCCAATGACACCGGAAGCACCTGCCGAGCATGCCGGAAGCACCTGTTCGACTCGCCAGAACCACCTGTAGGACACGCCAAAATCACCTGCCGGCTACGCCACAGCCAGTTGGTGAACACTCCGGAAACACCTGCCGGGCTGGCTGGAACCACCTGCCAGTCACGCCAACATCACCTGCCAGCTACGCCAGAACCACTTGGCGGAGACTCCAGAAACACCTGTTGGGCCAGCCGGAACCACCTCTCAGACGTGCCAGAACCATGTGCCTGAGATGCTGGAACCACACCCCGAACAAACCGAAACCACCTGCCAGACCCAACTGAACCACCTGCCGAGCACGCAGGAACAACCTGCTCGCCTCGCCGGAACCACCTGCCGGGCGCAGCGGAAGCACCTGCCGAGCGCGCCGGAGCCACCTGCTCGCCTCGCCGGAACCACGCGCCGTGCCCTAACCCTAACCCTAACCCTAACCCTAACCCCAAACCCTAACCCTAACCCTAACCCCTAACCCTAAGCCTAACCCTAAACCCTAACCCAACCGTAACCCTAACCCTAACCCTACCCCTAACCCTAACCCCTAACCCCAAACCCTAAACCCTAACCCTAACCGTAACCCTAACCCTATCCCTAACCCTAACCTGACGGACAGGCTGGAACCAGCTGCTCAACTCGCCGGAACCACCTGCCAGACATGCCAGAACCACCTGCCGAGCACGCCGGAGCCACCTGCTGGACTCACCAGAACCACCTGCCTGACAGGCCAAAATCAACAGCTGGCTATGAGAGAACCACCTGGCAGACAATCCGCAATAACCTGCCAGGCATGCAGGAACCACCTCTCAGACGTAAGAGAACCACGTGCCGGACACGCTGGAACCACGTCCTGGACAGACTGGAACCACCTGCCGGACATGCCTGGACCACCTGCCGAGCACGCCGGAACCACCTGCTCGACTCGCAGGACCCATGTGCCAGACACGCCAAAATGAACTGCCGGCTACACCAGAACCACTTACCGGACACTCCGGAATAACCTGCCCGGCATGCCAGAACCACCTCTCAGAAGTGCCAGAAGCACGTGCTGGACATGCCGGAACAACCTATCGGACAGAACGGAACAACCTGCCGGACACACCAAAATCACCTGCGGGCTACGCCAGAACCACTTGGAGGACTCTCCGGGAAAACCTGCCGGGCATGCTGGAACCACCTCTCAGACGTGCCTGAACCACGTGGCGGACACTCCGGAAACGCACGTCGGGCCGGCCGGAACCACCTCTCAGACGTGCCAGAACCTCATGCCGGACACCCCAGAACCACCTGCTGGACAGACCGGAAACACCTGCCGGACACGCCGGAACCACATGTTCGACTCGCTGGAACCACATTCTGGACATGGCAAAATCACCTGCTGCCTATGCCAGAACCGCTTGGCGAACACTCCGGAATCACCTGTCAGGCATGCCGGAACCACCTCTCAGACATGGCAGAACCGCATGCCAATGACACCGGAAGCACCTGCCGAGCATGCCGGAAGCACCTGCTCGACTCGCCAGAACCACCTGTCGGACACGCCAAAATCACCTGCCGGCTACGCCACAGCCAGTTGGTGAACACTCCGGAAACACCTGCCGGGCTGGCTGGAACCACCTGCCAGTCACGCCAACCTCACATGCCAGCTACGCCAGAACCACTTGGCGGAGACTCCAGAAACACCTGTTGGGCCAGCCGGAACCACCTCTCAGACATGCCAGAACCATGTGCCTGAGATGCTGGAACCACACCCCAAACAGACCGAAACCACCTGCCAGACCCAACTGAACCACCTGCCAAGCACGCAGGAACAACCTGCTCGCCTCGCCGGAACCACCTGCCGGGCGCAGCGGAAGCACCTGCCGAGCTCGCCGGAGCCACCTGCTCGCCTCGACGGAACCACCTGCCCGGCGCGCCGGAGCCACCTGCTCGCCTCGCCGGAACCACGTGCCGGGCCCTAACCCTAACCCTAACCCTAACCCTATCCCCAAACCCTAACCCTAACCCTAACCCCTAACCCTAAGCCTAACCCTAAACCCTACCCCAACCGTAGCCCTAACCCTAACCCTACCCCTAACCCTAACCCCTAACCCCAAACCCTAAACCCTAACCCTAACCGTAACCCTAACCCTATCCCTAACCCTAACCTGACGGACAGGCTGGAACCAGCTGCTCAACTCGCCGGAACCACCTGCCAGACATGCCAGAACCACCTGCCGAGCACGCCGGAGCCACCTGCTGGACTCACCAGAACCACCTGCCTGACAGGCCAAAATCAACAGCTGGCTATGAGAGAACCACCTGGCAGACAATCCGCAATAACCTGCCAGGCATGCAGGAACCACCTCTCAGACGTAAGAGAACCACGTGCCGGACACGCTGGAACCACGTCCTGGACAGACTGGAACCACCTGCCGGACATGCCTGGACCACCTGCCGAGCACGCCGGAACCACCTGCTCGACTCGCAGGACCCATGTGCCAGACACGCCAAAATGAACTGCCGGCTACACCAGAACCACTTACCGGACACTCCGGAATAACCTGCCCGGCATGCCAGAACCACCTCTCAGAAGTGCCAGAAGCACGTGCTGGACATGCCGGAACAACCTATCGGACAGAACGGAACAACCTGCCGGACACACCAAAATCACCTGCGGGCTACGCCAGAACCACTTGGAGGACTCTCCGGGAAAACCTGCCGGGCATGCTGGAACCACCTCTCAGACGTGCCTGAACCACGTGGCGGACACTCCGGAAACGCATGTCGGGCCGGCCGGAACCACCTCTCAGACGTGCCAGAACCTCATGCCGGACACCCCAGAACCACCTGCTGGACAGACCGGAAACACCTGCCGGACACGCCGGAACCACATGTTCGACTCGCTGGAACCACATTCTGGACATGGCAAAATCACCTGCCGCCTATGCCAGAACCGCTTGGCGAACACTCCGGAATCACCTGTCAGGCATGCCGGAACCACCTCTCAGACCTGCCAGAACCACATGCCAATGACACCGGAAGCACCTGCCGAGCATGCCGGAAGCACCTGCTCGACTCGCCAGAACCACCTGTCGGACACGCCAAAATCACCTGCCGGCTACGCCACAGCCAGTTGGTGAACACTCCGGAAACACCTGCCGGGCTGGCTGGAACCACCTGCCAGTCACGCCAACATCACCTGCCAGCTACGCCAGAACCACTTGGCGGAGACTCCAGAAACACCTGTTGGGCCAGCCGGAACCACCTCTCAGACGTGCCAGAACCATGTGCCTGAGATGCTGGAACCACACCCCGAACAGACCGAAACCACCTGCCAGACGCAACTGAAGCACCTGCCGAGCACGCAGAAACAACCTGCTCGCCTCGCCAGAACCACCTGCCGGGCCCAGCGGAAGCACCTGCCGAGCGCGCCGGAGCCACCTGCTCGCCTCGCCGGAACCACCTGCCGGGCCCAGCGGAAGCACGTGCCAAGCACGCCGGAGCCACCTGCTCGCCTCGCCGGAACCACCTGCCGGGCGCGCCGGAGCCACCTGCTCGCCTCGGCGGAACCACGTGCCGGGCCCTAACCATAAGACTAACCCTTACCCTATCCCCAAACCCTAACCCTAACCCTAACCCCTAACCCTAAGCCTAACCCTATACCCTAACCCAACCGTAACCCTAACCCTAACCCTACCCCTAACCCTAACCCCTAACCCCAAACCCTAAACCCTAACCCTAACCGTAACCCTAACCCTATCCCTAACCCTAACCTGACGGACAGGCTGGAACCAGCTGCTCAACTCGCCGGAACCACCTGCCAGACATGCCAGAACCACCTGCCGAGCACGCCGGAGCCACCTGCTGGACTCACCAGAACCACCTGCCTGACAGGCCAAAATCAACAGCTGGCTATGAGAGAACCACCTGGCAGACAATCCGCAATAACCTGCCAGGCATGCAGGAACCACCTCTCAGACGTAAGAGAACCACGTGCCGGACACGCTGGAACCACGTCCTGGACAGACTGGAACCACCTGCCGGACATGCCTGGACCACCTGCCGAGCACGCCGGAACCACCTGCTCGACTCGCAGGACCCATGTTTCAGACACGCCAAAATGAACTGCCGGCTACACCAGAACCACTTACCGGACACTCCGGAATAACCTGCCCGGCATGCCAGAACCACCTCTCAGAAGTGCCAGAAGCACGTGCTGGACATGCCGGAACAACCTATCGGACAGAACGGAACAACCTGCCGGACACACCAAAATCACCTGCGGGCTACGCCAGAACCACTTGGAGGACTCTCCGGGAAAACCTGCCGGGCATGCTGGAACCACCTCTCAGACGTGCCTGAACCACGTGGCGGACACTCCGGAAACGCATGTCGGGCCGGCCGGAACCACCTCTCAGACGTGCCAGAACCTCATGCCGGACACCCCAGAACCACCTGCTGGACAGACCGGAAACACCTGCCGGACACGCCGGAACCACATGTTCGACTCGCTGGAACCACATTCTGGACATGGCAAAATCACCTGCCGCCTATGCCAGAACCGCTTGGCGAACACTCCGGAATCACCTGTCAGGCATGCCGGAACCACCTCTCAGACCTGCCAGAACCACATGCCAATGACACCGGAAGAACCTGCCGAGGATGCCGGAAGCACCTGCTCGACTCGCCAGAACCACCTGTCGGACACGCCAAAATCACCTGCCGGCTACGCCACAGCCAGTTGGTGAACACTCCGGAAACACCTGCCGGGCTGGCTGGAACCACCTGCCAGTCACGCCAACATCACCTGCCAGCTACGCCAGAACCACTTGGCGGAGACTCCAGAAACACCTGTTGGGCCAGCCGGAACCACCTCTCAGACGTGCCAGAACCATGTGCCTGAGATGCTGGAACCACACCCCGAACAGACCGAAACCACCTGCCAGACCCAACTGAACCACCTGCCTAGCACGCAGGAACAACCTGCTCGCCTCGCTGGAACCACCTGCCGGGCGCAGCGGAAGCACCTGCCGAGCGCGCCGGAGCCACCTGCTCGCCTCGCCGGAACCACCTGCCGGGCCCAGCGGAAGCACCTGCCGGGCGCGCCGGAGCCACCTCCTCGGCTCGCCGGAACCACCTGCCGGGCCCTAACCCTAACCCTAACCCTAACCCTATCCCCAAACCCTAACCCTAACCCTAACCCCTAACCCTAAGCCTAACCCTAAACCCTAACCCAACCGTAACCCTAACCCTAACCCTACCCCTAACCCTAACCCCTAACCCCAAACCCTAAACCCTAACCCTAACCGTAACCCTAACCCTATCCCTAACCCTAACCTGACGGACAGGCTGGAACCAGCTGCTCAACTCGCCGGAACCACCTGCCAGACATGCCAGAACCACCTGCCGAGCACGCCGGAGCCACCTGCTGGACTCACCAGAACCACCTGCCTGACAGGCCAAAATCAACAGCTGGCTATGAGAGAACCACCTGGCAGACAATCCGCAATAACCTGCCAGGCATGCAGGAACCACCTCTCAGACGTAAGAGAACCACGTGCCGGACACGCTGGAACCACGTCCTGGACAGACTGGAACCACCTGCCGGACATGCCTGGACCACCTGCCGAGCACGCCGGAACCACCTGCTCGACTCGCAGGACCCATGTTTCAGACACGCCAAAATGAACTGCCGGCTACACCAGAACCACTTACCGGACACTCCGGAATAACCTGCCCGGCATGCCAGAACCACCTCTCAGAAGTGCCAGAAGCACGTGCTGGACATGCCGGAACAACCTATCGGACAGAACGGAACAACCTGCCGGACACACCAAAATCACCTGCGGGCTACGCCAGAACCACTTGGAGGACTCTCCGGGAAAACCTGCCGGGCATGCTGGAACCACCTCTCAGACGTGCCTGAACCACGTGGCGGACACTCCGGAAACGCATGTCGGGCCGGCCGGAACCACCTCTCAGACGTGCCAGAACCTCATGCCGGACACCCCAGAACCACCTGCTGGACAGACCGGAAACACCTGCCGGACACGCCGGAACCACATGTTCGACTCGCTGGAACCACATTCTGGACATGGCAAAATCACCTGCCGCCTATGCCAGAACCGCTTGGCGAACACTCCGGAATCACCTGTCAGGCATGCCGGAACCACCTCTCAGACCTGCCAGAACCACATGCCAATGACACCGGAAGAACCTGCCGAGGATGCCGGAAGCACCTGCTCGACTCGCCAGAACCACCTGTCGGACACGCCAAAATCACCTGCCGGCTACGCCACAGCCAGTTGGTGAACACTCCGGAAACACCTGCCGGGCTGGCTGGAACCACCTGCCAGTCACGCCAACATCACCTGCCAGCTACGCCAGAACCACTTGGCGGAGACTCCAGAAACACCTGTTGGGCCAGCCGGAACCACCTCTCAGACGTGCCAGAACCATGTGCCTGAGATGCTGGAACCACACCCCGAACAGACCGAAACCACCTGCCAGACCCAACTGAACCACCTGCCTAGCACGCAGGAACAACCTGCTCGCCTCGCTGGAACCACCTGCCGGGCGCAGCGGAAGCACCTGCCGAGCGCGCCGGAGCCACCTGCTCGCCTCGCCGGAACCACCTGCCGGGCCCAGCGGAAGCACCTGCCGGGCGCGCCGGAGCCACCTCCTCGGCTCGCCGGAACCACCTGCCGGGCCCTAACCCTAACCCTAACCCTAACCCTATCCCCAAACCCTAACCCTAACCCTAACCCCTAACCCTAAGCCTAACCCTAAACCCTAACCCAACCGTAACCCTAACCCTAACCCTACCCCTAACCCTAACCCCTAACCCCAAACCCTAAACCCTAACCCTAACCGTAACCCTAACCCTATCCCTAACCCTAACCTGACGGACAGGCTGGAACCAGCTGCTCAACTCGCCGGAACCACCTGCCAGACATGCCAGAACCACCTGCCGAGCACGCCGGAGCCACCTGCTGGACTCACCAGAACCACCTGCCTGACAGGCCAAAATCAACAGCTGGCTATGAGAGAACCACCTGGCAGACAATCCGCAATAACCTGCCAGGCATGCAGGAACCACCTCTCAGACGTAAGAGAACCACGTGCCGGACACGCTGGAACCACGTCTTGGACAGACTGGAACCACCTGCCGGACATGCCTGGACCACCTGCCGAGCACGCCGGAACAACCTGCTCGACTCGCAGGACCCATGTTTCAGACACGCCAAAATGAACTGCCGGCTACACCAGAACCACTTACCGGACACTCCGGAATAACCTGCCCGGCATGCCAGAACCACCTCTCAGAAGTGCCAGAAGCACGTGCTGGACATGCCGGAACAACCTATCGGACAGAACGGAACAACCTGCCGGACACACCAAAATCACCTGCGGGCTACGCCAGAACCACTTGGAGGACTCTCCGGGAAAACCTGCCGGGCATGCTGGAACCACCTCTCAGACGTGCCTGAACCACGTGGCGGACACTCCGGAAACGCATGTCGGGCCGGCCGGAACCACCTCTCAGACGTGCCAGAACCTCATGCCGGACACCCCAGAACCACCTGCTGGACAGACCGGAAACACCTGCCGGACACGCCGGAACCACATGTTCGACTCGCTGGAACCACATTCTGGACATGGCAAAATCACCTGCCGCCTATGCCAGAACCGCTTGGCGAACACTCCGGAATCACCTGTCAGGCATGCCGGAACCACCTCTCAGACCTGCCAGAACCACATGCCAATGACACCGGAAGCACCTGCCGAGCATGCCGGAAGCACCTGCTCGACTCGCCAGAACCACCTGTCGGACACGCCAAAATCACCTGCCGGCTACGCCACAGCCAGTTGGTGAACACTCCGGAAACACCTGCCGGGCTGGCTGGAACCACCTGCCAGTCACGCCAACATCACCTGCCAGCTACGCCAGAACCACTTGGCGGAGACTCCAGAAACACCTGTTGGGCCAGCCGGAACCACCTCTCAGACGTGCCAGAACCATGTGCCTGAGATGCTGGAACCACACCCCGAACAGACCGAAACCACCTGCCAGACCCAACTGAACCACCTGCCTAGCACGCAGGAACAACCTGCTCGCCTCGCTGGAACCACCTGCCGGGCGCAGCGGAAGCACCTGCCGAGCGCGCTGGAGCCACCTGCTCGCCTCGCCGGAACCACCTGCCGGGCCCAGCGGAAGCACCTGCCGGGCGCGCCGGAGCCACCTCCTCGGCTCGCCGGAACCACCTGCCAGGCCCTAACCCTAACCCTAACCCTAACCCTATCCCCAAACCCTAACCCTAACCCTAACCCCTAACCCTAAGCCTAACCCTAAACCCTAACCCAACCGTAACCCTAACCCTAACCCTACCCCTAACCCTAACCCCTAACCCCAAACCCTAAACCCTAACCCTAACCGTAACCCTAACCCTATCCCTAACCCTAACCTGACGGACAGGCTGGAACCAGCTGCTCAACTCGCCGGAACCACCTGCCAGACATGCCAGAACCACCTGCCGAGCACGCCGGAGCCACCTGCTGGACTCACCAGAACCACCTGCCTGACAGGCCAAAATCAACAGCTGGCTATGAGAGAACCACCTGGCAGACAATCCGCAATAACCTGCCAGGCATGCAGGAACCACCTCTCAGACGTAAGAGAACCACGTGCCGGACACGCTGGAACCACGTCTTGGACAGACTGGAACCACCTGCCGGACATGCCTGGACCACCTGCCGAGCACGCCGGAACCACCTGCTCGACTCGCAGGACCCATGTTTCAGACACGCCAAAATGAACTGCCGGCTACACCAGAACCACTTACCGGACACTCCGGAATAACCTGCCCGGCATGCCAGAACCACCTCTCAGAAGTGCCAGAAGCACGTGCTGGACATGCCGGAACAACCTATCGGACAGAACGGAACAACCTGCCGGACACACCAAAATCACCTGCGGGCTACGCCAGAACCACTTGGAGGACTCTCCGGGAAAACCTGCCGGGCATGCTGGAACCACCTCTCAGACGTGCCTGAACCACGTGGCGGACACTCCGGAAACGCATGTCGGGCCGGCCGGAACCACCTCTCAGACGTGCCAGAACCTCATGCCGGACACCCCAGAACCACCTGCTGGACAGACCGGAAACACCTGCCGGACACGCCGGAACCACATGTTCGACTCGCTGGAACCACATTCTGGACATGGCAAAATCACCTGCCGCCTATGCCAGAACCGCTTGGCGAACACTCCGGAATCACCTGTCAGGCATGCCGGAACCACCTCTCAGACCTGCCAGAACCACATGCCAATGACACCGGAAGCACCTGCCGAGCATGCCGGAAGCACCTGCTCGACTCGCCAGAACCACCTGTCGGACACGCCAAAATCACCTGCCGGCTACGCCACAGCCAGTTGGTGAACACTCCGGAAACACCTGCCGGGCTGGCTGGAACCACCTGCCAGTCACGCCAACATCACCTGCCAGCTACGCCAGAACCACTTGGCGGAGACTCCAGAAACACCTGTTGGGCCAGCCGGAACCACCTCTCAGACGTGCCAGAACCATGTGCCTGAGATGCTGGAACCACACCCCGAACAGACCGAAACCACCTGCCAGACCCAACTGAACCACCTGCCGAGCACGCAGGAACAACCTGCTCGCCTCGCCGGAACCACCTGCCGGGCGCAGCGGAAGCACCTGCCGAGCGCGCCGGAGCCACCTGCTCGCCTCGACGGAACCACCTGCCCGGCGCGCCGGAGCCCCCTGCTCGCCTCGCCGGAACCACGTGCCGGGCCCTAACCCTAACCCTAACCCTAACCCTATCCCCAAACCCTAACCCTAACCCTAACCCCTAACCCTAAGCCTAACCCTAAACCCTAACCCAACCGTAACCCTAACCCTAACCCTACCCCTAACCCTAACCCCTAACCCCAAACCCTAAACCCTAACCCTAACCGTAACCCTAACCCTATCCCTAACCCTAACCTGACGGACAGGCTGGAACCAGCTGCTCAACTCGCCGGAACCACCTGCCAGACATGCCAGAACCACCTGCCGAGCACGCCGGAGCCACCTGCTGGACTCACCAGAACCACCTGCCTGACAGGCCAAAATCAACAGCTGGCTATGAGAGAACCACCTGGCAGACAATCCGCAATAACCTGCCAGGCATGCAGGAACCACCTCTCAGACGTAAGAGAACCACGTGCCGGACACGCTGGAACCACGTCCTGGACAGACTGGAACCACCTGCCGGACATGCCTGGACCACCTGCCGAGCACGCCGGAACCACCTGCTCGACTCGCAGGACCCATGTTTCAGACACGCCAAAATGAACTGCCGGCTACACCAGAACCACTTACCGGACACTCCGGAATAACCTGCCCGGCATGCCAGAACCACCTCTCAGAAGTGCCAGAAGCACGTGCTGGACATGCCGGAACAACCTATCGGACAGAACGGAACAACCTGCCGGACACACCAAAATCACCTGCGGGCTACGCCAGAACCACTTGGAGGACTCTCCGGGAAAACCTGCCGGGCATGCTGGAACCACCTCTCAGACGTGCCTGAACCACGTGGCGGACACTCCGGAAACGCATGTCGGGCCGGCCGGAACCACCTCTCAGACGTGCCAGAACCTCATGCCGGACACCCCAGAACCACCTGCTGGACAGACCGGAAACACCTGCCGGACACGCCGGAACCACATGTTCGACTCGCTGGAACCACATTCTGGACATGGCAAAATCACCTGCCGCCTATGCCAGAACCGCTTGGCGAACACTCCGGAATCACCTGTCAGGCATGCCGGAACCACCTCTCAGACCTGCCAGAACCACATGCCAATGACACCGGAAGAACCTGCCGAGGATGCCGGAAGCACCTGCTCGACTCGCCAGAACCACCTGTCGGACACGCCAAAATCAGCTGCCGGCTACGCCACAGCCAGTTGGTGAACACTCCGGAAACACCTGCCGGGCTGGCTGGAACCACCTGCCAGTCACGCCAACATCACCTGCCAGCTACGCCAGAACCACTTGGCGGAGACTCCAGAAACACCTGTTGGGCCAGCCGGAACCACCTCTCAGACGTGCCAGAACCATGTGCCTGAGATGCTGGAACCACACCCCGAACAGACCGAAACCACCTGCCAGACCCAACTGAACCACCTGCCTAGCACGCAGGAACAACCTGCTCGCCTCGCTGGAACCACCTGCCGGGCGCAGCGGAAGCACCTGCCGAGCGCGCCGGAGCCACCTGCTCGCCTCGCCGGAACCACCTGCCGGGCCCAGCGGAAGCACCTGCCGGGCGCGCCGGAGCCACCTCCTCGGCTCGCCGGAACCACCTGCCGGGCCCTAACCCTAACCCTAACCCTAACCCTATCCCCAAACCCTAACCATAACCCTAACCCCTAACCCTAAGCCTAACCCTAAACCCTAACCCAACCGTAACCCTAACCCTAACCCTACCCCTAACCCTAACCCCTAACCCCAAACCCTAAACCCTAACCCTAACCGTAACCCTAACCCTATCCCTAACCCTAACCTGACGGACAGGCTGGAACCAGCTGCTCAACTCGCCGGAACCACCTGCCAGACATGCCAGAACCACCTGCCGAGCACGCCGGAGCCACCTGCTGGACTCACCAGAACCACCTGCCTGACAGGCCAAAATCAACAGCTGGCTATGAGAGAACCACCTGGCAGACAATCCGCAATAACCTGCCAGGCATGCAGGAACCACCTCTCAGACGTAAGAGAACCACGTGCCGGACACGCTGGAACCACGTCCTGGACAGACTGGAACCACCTGCCGGACATGCCTGGACCACCTGCCGAGCACGCCGGAACCACCTGCTCGACTCGCAGGACCCATGTGCCAGACACGCCAAAATGAACTGCCGGCTACACCAGAACCACTTACCGGACACTCCGGAATAACCTGCCCGGCATGCCAGAACCACCTCTCAGAAGTGCCAGAAGCACGTGCTGGACATGCCGGAACAACCTATCGGACAGAACGGAACAACCTGCCGGACACACCAAAATCACCTGCGGGCTACGCCAGAACCACTTGGAGGACTCTCCGGGAAAACCTGCCGGGCATGCTGGAGCCACCTCTCAGACGTGCCTGAACCACGTGGCGGACACTCCGGAAACGCATGTCGGGCCGGCCGGAACCACCTCTCAGACGTGCCAGAACCTCATGCCGGACACCCCAGAACCACCTGCTGGACAGACCGGAAACACCTGCCGGACACGCCGGAACCACATGTTCGACTCGCTGGAACCACATTCTGGACATGGCAAAATCACCTGCCGCCTATGCCAGAACCGCTTGGCGAACACTCCGGAATCACCTGTCAGGCATGCCGGAACCACCTCTCAGACCTGCCAGAACCACATGCCAATGACACCGGAAGCACCTGCCGAGCATGCCGGAAGCACCTGCTCGACTCGCCAGAACCACCTGTCGGACACGCCAAAATCACCTGCCGGCTACGCCACAGCCAGTTGGTGAACACTCCGGAAACACCTGCCGGGCTGGCTGGAACCACCTGCCAGTCACGCCAACATCACCTGCCAGCTACGCCAGAACCACTTGGCGGAGACTCCAGAAACACCTGTTGGGCCAGCCGGAACCACCTCTCAGACGTGCCAGAACCATGTGCCTGAGATGCTGGAACCACACCCCGAACAGACCGAAACCACCTGCCAGACCCAACTGAACCACCTGCCTAGCACGCAGGAACAACCTGCTCGCCTCGCTGGAACCACCTGCCGGGCGCAGCGGAAGCACCTGCCGAGCGCGCTGGAGCCACCTGCTCGCCTCGCCGGAACCACCTGCCGGGCCCAGCGGAAGCACCTGCCGGGCGCGCCGGAGCCACCTCCTCGGCTCGCCGGAACCACCTGCCAGGCCCTAACCCTAACCCTAACCCTAACCCTATCCCCAAACCCTAACCCTAACCCTAACCCCTAACCCTAAGCCTAACCCTAAACCCTAACCCAACCGTAACCCTAACCCTAACCCTACCCCTAACCCTAACCCCTAACCCCAAACCCTAAACCCTAACCCTAACCGTAACCCTAACCCTATCCCTAACCCTAACCTGACGGACAGGCTGGAACCAGCTGCTCAACTCGCCGGAACCACCTGCCAGACATGCCAGAACCACCTGCCGAGCACGCCGGAGCCACCTGCTGGACTCACCAGAACCACCTGCCTGACAGGCCAAAATCAACAGCTGGCTATGAGAGAACCACCTGGCAGACAATCCGCAATAACCTGCCAGGCATGCAGGAACCACCTCTCAGACGTAAGAGAACCACGTGCCGGACACGCTGGAACCACGTCCTGGACAGACTGGAACCACCTGCCGGACATGCCTGGACCACCTGCCGAGCACGCTGGAACCACCTGCTCGACTCGCAGGACCCATGTTTCAGACACGCCAAAATGAACTGCCGGCTACACCAGAACCACTTACCGGACACTCCGGAATAACCTGCCCGGCATGCCAGAACCACCTCTCAGAAGTGCCAGAAGCACGTGCTGGACATGCCGGAACAACCTATCGGACAGAACGGAACAACCTGCCGGACACACCAAAATCACCTGCGGGCTACGCCAGAACCACTTGGAGGACTCTCCGGGAAAACCTGCCGGGCATGCTGGAACCACCTCTCAGACGTGCCTGAACCACGTGGCGGACACTCCGGAAACGCATGTCGGGCCGGCCGGAACCACCTCTCAGACGTGCCAGAACCTCATGCCGGACACCCCAGAACCACCTGCTGGACAGACCGGAAACACCTGCCGGACACGCCGGAACAACATGTTCGACTCGCTGGAACCACATTCTGGACATGGCAAAATCACCTGCCGCCTATGCCAGAACCGCTTGGCGAACACTCCGGAATCACCTGTCAGGCATGCCGGAACCACCTCTCAGACCTGCCAGAACCACATGCCAATGACACCGGAAGAACCTGCCGAGGATGCCGGAAGCACCTGCTCGACTCGCCAGAACCACCTGTCGGACACGCCAAAATCACCTGCCGGCTACGCCACAGCCAGTTGGTGAACACTCCGGAAACACCTGCCGGGCTGGCTGGAACCACCTGCCAGTCACGCCAACATCACCTGCCAGCTACGCCAGAACCACTTGGCGGAGACTCCAGAAACACCTGTTGGGCCAGCCGGAACCACCTCTCAGACGTGCCAGAACCATGTGCCTGAGATGCTGGAACCACACCCCGAACAGACCGAAACCACCTGCCAGACCCAACTGAACCACCTGCCTAGCACGCAGGAACAACCTGCTCGCCTCGCTGGAACCACCTGCCGGGCGCAGCGGAAGCACCTGCCGAGCGCGCCGGAGCCACCTGCTCGCCTCGCCGGAACCACCTGCCGGGCCCAGCGGAAGCACCTGCCGGGCGCGCCGGAGCCACCTCCTCGGCTCGCCGGAACCACCTGCCGGGCCCTAACCCTAACCCTAACCCTAACCCTATCCCCAAACCCTAACCCTAACCCTAACCCCTAACCCTAAGCCTAACCCTAAACCCTAACCCAACCGTAACCCTAACCCTAACCCTACCCCTAACCCTAACCCCTAACCCCAAACCCTAAACCCTAACCCTAACCGTAACCCTAACCCTATCCCTAACCCTAACCTGACGGACAGGCTGGAACCAGCTGCTCAACTCGCCGGAACCACCTGCCAGACATGCCAGAACCACCTGCCGAGCACGCCGGAGCCACCTGCTGGACTCACCAGAACCACCTGCCTGACAGGCCAAAATCAACAGCTGGCTATGAGAGAACCACCTGGCAGACAATCCGCAATAACCTGCCAGGCATGCAGGAACCACCTCTCAGACGTAAGAGAACCACGTGCCGGACACGCTGGAACCACGTCCTGGACAGACTGGAACCACCTGCCGGACATGCCTGGACCACCTGCCGAGCACGCCGGAACCACCTGCTCGACTCGCAGGACCCATGTGCCAGACACGCCAAAATGAACTGCCGGCTACACCAGAACCACTTACCGGACACTCCGGAATAACCTGCCCGGCATGCCAGAACCACCTCTCAGAAGTGCCAGAAGCACGTGCTGGACATGCCGGAACAACCTATCGGACAGAACGGAACAACCTGCCGGACACACCAAAATCACCTGCGGGCTACGCCAGAACCACTTGGAGGACTCTCCGGGAAAACCTGCCGGGCATGCTGGAGCCACCTCTCAGACGTGCCTGAACCACGTGGCGGACACTCCGGAAACGCATGTCGGGCCGGCCGGAACCACCTCTCAGACGTGCCAGAACCTCATGCCGGACACCCCAGAACCACCTGCTGGACAGACCGGAAACACCTGCCGGACACGCCGGAACCACATGTTCGACTCGCTGGAACCACATTCTGGACATGGCAAAATCACCTGCCGCCTATGCCAGAACCGCTTGGCGAACACTCCGGAATCACCTGTCAGGCATGCCGGAACCACCTCTCAGACCTGCCAGAACCACATGCCAATGACACCGGAAGCACCTGCCGAGCATGCCGGAAGCACCTGCTCGACTCGCCAGAACCACCTGTCGGACACGCCAAAATCACCTGCCGGCTACGCCACAGCCAGTTGGTGAACACTCCGGAAACACCTGCCGGGCTGGCTGGAACCACCTGCCAGTCACGCCAACATCACCTGCCAGCTACGCCAGAACCACTTGGCGGAGACTCCAGAAACACCTGTTGGGCCAGCCGGAACCACCTCTCAGACGTGCCAGAACCATGTGCCTGAGATGCTGGAACCACACCCCGAACAGACCGAAACCACCTGCCAGACCCAACTGAACCACCTGCCTAGCACGCAGGAACAACCTGCTCGCCTCGCTGGAACCACCTGCCGGGCGCAGCGGAAGCACCTGCCGAGCGCGCCGGAGCCACCTGCTCGCCTCGCCGGAACCACCTGCCGGGCCCAGCGGAAGCACCTGCCGGGCGCGCCGGAGCCACCTCCTCGGCTCGCCGGAACCACCTGCCAGGCCCTAACCCTAACCCTAACCCTAACCCTATCCCCAAACCCTAACCCTAACCCTAACCCCTAACCCTAAGCCTAACCCTAAACCCTAACCCAACCGTAACCCTAACCCTAACCCTACCCCTAACCCTAACCCCTAACCCCAAACCCTAAACCCTAACCCTAACCGTAACCCTAACCCTATCCCTAACCCTAACCTGACGGACAGGCTGGAACCAGCTGCTCAACTCGCCGGAACCACCTGCCAGACATGCCAGAACCACCTGCCGAGCACGCCGGAGCCACCTGCTGGACTCACCAGAACCACCTGCCTGACAGGCCAAAATCAACAGCTGGCTATGAGAGAACCACCTGGCAGACAATCCGCAATAACCTGCCAGGCATGCAGGAACCACCTCTCAGACGTAAGAGAACCACGTGCCGGACACGCTGGAACCACGTCCTGGACAGACTGGAACCACCTGCCGGACATGCCTGGACCACCTGCCGAGCACGCCGGAACCACCTGCTCGACTCGCAGGACCCATGTGCCAGACACGCCAAAATGAACTGCCGGCTACACCAGAACCACTTACCGGACACTCCGGAATAACCTGCCCGGCATGCCAGAACCACCTCTCAGAAGTGCCAGAAGCACGTGCTGGACATGCCGGAACAACCTATCGGACAGAACGGAACAACCTGCCGGACACACCAAAATCACCTGCGGGCTACGCCAGAACCACTTGGAGGACTCTCCGGGAAAACCTGCCGGGCATGCTGGAACCACCTCTCAGACGTGCCTGAACCACGTGGCAGACACTCCGGAAACGCATGTAGGGCCGGCCGGAACCACCTCTCAGACGTGCCAGAACCTCATGCCGGACACCCCAGAACCACCTGCTGGACAGACCGGAAACACCTGCCGGACACGCCGGAACCACATGTTCGACTCGCTGGAACCACATTCTGGACATGGCAAAATCACCTGCCGCCTATGCCAGAACCGCTTGGCGAACACTCCGGAATCACCTGTCAGGCATGCCGGAACCACCTCTCAGACATGGCAGAACCACATGCCAATGACACAGGAAGCACCTGCCGAGCATGCCGGAAGCACCTGCTCGACTCGCCAGAACCACCTGTCGGACACGCCAAAATCACCTGCCGGCTACGCCACAGCCAGTTGGTGAACACTCCGGAAACACCTGCCGGGCTGGCTGGAACCACCTGCCAGTCACGCCAACATCACCTGCCAGCTACGCCAGAACCACTTGGCGGAGACTCCAGAAACACCTGTTGGGCCAGCCGGAACCACCTCTCAGACGTGCCAGAACCATGTGCCTGAGATGCTGGAACCACAGCCCGAACAGACCGAAACCACCTGCCAGACCCAACTGAACCACCTGCCGAGCACGCAGGAACAACCTGCTCGCCTCGCCGGAACCACGTGCCGGGCCCTAACCCTAACCCTAACCCTAACCCTATCCCCAAACCCTAACCCTAACCCTAACCCCTAACCCTAAGCCTAACCCTAAACCCTAACCCAACCGTAACCCTAACCCTAACCCTACCCCTAACCCTAACCCCTAACCCCAAACCCTAAACCCTAACCCTAACCGTAACCCTAACCCTATCCCTAACCCTAACCTGACGGACAGGCTGGAACCAGCTGCTCAACTCGCCGGAACCACCTGCCAGACATGCCAGAACCACCTGCCGAGCACGCCGGAGCCACCTGCTGGACTCACCAGAACCACCTGCCTGACAGGCCAAAATCAACAGCTGGCTATGAGAGAACCACCTGGCAGACAATCCGCAATAACCTGCCAGGCATGCAGGAACCACCTCTCAGACGTAAGAGAACCACGTGCCGGACACGCTGGAACCACGTCCTGGACAGACTGGAACCACCTGCCGGACATGCCTGGACCACCTGCCGAGCACGCCGGAACCACCTGCTCGACTCGCAGGACCCATGTTTCAGACACGCCAAAATGAACTGCCGGCTACACCAGAACCACTTACCGGACACTCCGGAATAACCTGCCCGGCATGCCAGAACCACCTCTCAGAAGTGCCAGAAGCACGTGCTGGACATGCCGGAACAACCTATCGGACAGAACGGAACAACCTGCCGGACACACCAAAATCACCTGCGGGCTACGCCAGAACCACTTGGAGGACTCTCCGGGAAAACCTGCCGGGCATGCTGGAACCACCTCTCAGACGTGCCTGAACCACGTGGCGGACACTCCGGAAACGCATGTCGGGCCGGCCGGAACCACCTCTCAGACGTGCCAGAACCTCATGCCGGACACCCCAGAACCACCTGCTGGACAGACCGGAAACACCTGCCGGACACGCCGGAACCACATGTTCGACTCGCTGGAACCACATTCTGGACATGGCAAAATCACCTGCCGCCTATGCCAGAACCGCTTGGCGAACACTCCGGAATCACCTGTCAGGCATGCCGGAACCACCTCTCAGACCTGCCAGAACCACATGCCAATGACACCGGAAGAACCTGCCGAGGATGCCGGAAGCACCTGCTCGACTCGCCAGAACCACCTGTCGGACACGCCAAAATCACCTGCCGGCTACGCCACAGCCAGTTGGTGAACACTCCGGAAACACCTGCCGGGCTGGCTGGAACCACCTGCCAGTCACGCCAACATCACCTGCCAGCTACGCCAGAACCACTTGGCGGAGACTCCAGAAACACCTGTTGGGCCAGCCGGAACCACCTCTCAGACGTGCCAGAACCATGTGCCTGAGATGCTGGAACCACACCCCGAACAGACCGAAACCACCTGCCAGACCCAACTGAACCACCTGCCTAGCACGCAGGAACAACCTGCTCGCCTCGCTGGAACCACCTGCCGGGCGCAGCGGAAGCACCTGCCGAGCGCGCCGGAGCCACCTGCTCGCCTCGCCGGAACCACCTGCCGGGCCCAGCGGAAGCACCTGCCGGGCGCGCCGGAGCCACCTCCTCGGCTCGCCGGAACCACCTGCCGGGCCCTAACCCTAACCCTAACCCTAACCCTATCCCCAAACCCTAACCCTAACCCTAACCCCTAACCCTAAGCCTAACCCTAAACCCTAACCCAACCGTAACCCTAACCCTAACCCTACCCCTAACCCTAACCCCTAACCCCAAACCCTAAACCCTAACCCTAACCGTAACCCTAACCCTATCCCTAACCCTAACCTGACGGACAGGCTGGAACCAGCTGCTCAACTCGCCGGAACCACCTGCCAGACATGCCAGAACCACCTGCCGAGCACGCCGGAGCCACCTGCTGGACTCACCAGAACCACCTGCCTGACAGGCCAAAATCAACAGCTGGCTATGAGAGAACCACCTGGCAGACAATCCGCAATAACCTGCCAGGCATGCAGGAACCACCTCTCAGACGTAAGAGAACCACGTGCCGGACACGCTGGAACCACGTCCTGGACAGACTGGAACCACCTGCCGGACATGCCTGGACCACCTGCCGAGCACGCCGGAACCACCTGCTCGACTCGCAGGACCCATGTGCCAGACACGCCAAAATGAACTGCCGGCTACACCAGAACCACTTACCGGACACTCCGGAATAACCTGCCCGGCATGCCAGAACCACCTCTCAGAAGTGCCAGAAGCACGTGCTGGACATGCCGGAACAACCTATCGGACAGAACGGAACAACCTGCCGGACACACCAAAATCACCTGCGGGCTACGCCAGAACCACTTGGAGGACTCTCCGGGAAAACCTGCCGGGCATGCTGGAACCACCTCTCAGACGTGCCTGAACCACGTGGCGGACACTCCGGAAACGCATGTAGGGCCGGCCGGAACCACCTCTCAGACGTGCCAGAACCTCATGCCGGACACCCCAGAACCACCTGCTGGACAGACCGGAAACACCTGCCGGACACGCCGGAACCACATGTTCGACTCGCTGGAACCACATTCTGGACATGGCAAAATCACCTGCCGCCTATGCCAGAACCGCTTGGCGAACACTCCGGAATCACCTGTCAGGCATGCCGGAACCACCTCTCAGACCTGCCAGAACCACATGCCAATGACACCGGAAGCACCTGCCGAGCATGCCGGAAGCACCTGCTCGACTCGCCAGAACCACCTGTAGGACACGCCAAAATCACCTGCCGGCTACGCCACAGCCAGTTGGTGAACACTCCGGAAACACCTGCCGGGCTGGCTGGAACCACCTGCCAGTCACGCCAACATCACCTGCCAGCTACGCCAGAACCACTTGGCGGAGACTCCAGAAACACCTGTTGGGCCAGCCGGAACCACCTCTCAGACGTGCCAGAACCATGTGCCTGAGATGCTGGAACCACACCCCGAACAGACCGAAACCACCTGCCAGACCCAACTGAACCACCTGCCGAGCACGCAGGAACAACCTGCTCGCCCCGCCGGAACCACCTGCCGGGCGCAGCGGAAGCACCTGCCGAGCGCGCCGGAGCCACCTGCTCGCCTCGACGGAACCACCTGCCCGGCGCGCCGGAGCCCCCTGCTCGCCTCGCCGGAACCACGTGCCGGGCCCTAACCCTAACCCTAACCCTAACCCTATCCCCAAACCCTAACCCTAACCCTAACCCCTAACCCTAAGCCTAACCCTAAACCCTAACCCAACCGTAACCCTAACCCTAACCCTACCCCTAACCCTAACCCCTAACCCCAAACCCTAAACCCTAACCCTAACCGTAACCCTAACCCTATCCCTAACCCTAACCTGACGGACAGGCTGGAACCAGCTGCTCAACTCGCCGGAACCACCTGCCAGACATGCCAGAACCACCTGCCGAGCACGCCGGAGCCACCTGCTGGACTCACCAGAACCACCTGCCTGACAGGCCAAAATCAACAGCTGGCTATGAGAGAACCACCTGGCAGACAATCCGCAATAACCTGCCAGGCATGCAGGAACCACCTCTCAGACGTAAGAGAACCACGTGCCGGACACGCTGGAACCACGTCCTGGACAGACTGGAACCACCTGCCGGACATGCCTGGACCACCTGCCGAGCACGCCGGAACCACCTGCTCGACTCGCAGGACCCATGTGCCAGACACGCCAAAATGAACTGCCGGCTACACCAGAACCACTTACCGGACACTCCGGAATAACCTGCCCGGCATGCCAGAACCACCTCTCAGAAGTGCCAGAAGCACGTGCTGGACATGCCGGAACAACCTATCGGACAGAACGGAACAACCTGCCGGACACACCAAAATCACCTGCGGGCTACGCCAGAACCACTTGGAGGACTCTCCGGGAAAACCTGCCGGGCATGCTGGAACCACCTCTCAGACGTGCCTGAACCACGTGGCGGACACTCCGGAAACGCACGTCGGGCCGGCCGGAACCACCTCTCAGACGTGCCAGAACCTCATGCCGGACACCCCAGAACCACCTGCTGGACAGACCGGAAACACCTGCCGGACACGCCGGAACCACATGTTCGACTCGCTGGAACCACATTCTGGACATGGCAAAATCACCTGCCGCCTATGCCAGAACCGCTTGGCGAACACTCCGGAATCACCTGTCAGGCATGCCGGAACCACCTCTCAGACATGGCAGAACCGCATGCCAATGACACCGGAAGCACCTGCCGAGCATGCCGGAAGCACCTGCTCGACTCGCCAGAACCACCTGTCGGACACGCCAAAATCACCTGCCGGCTACGCCACAGCCAGTTGGTGAACACTCCGGAAACACCTGCCGGGCTGGCTGGAACCACCTGCCAGTCACGCCAACATCACATGCCAGCTACGCCAGAACCACTTGGCGGAGACTCCAGAAACACCTGTTGGGCCAGCCGGAACCACCTCTCAGACATGCCAGAACCATGTGCCTGAGATGCTGGAACCACACCCCAAACAGACCGAAACCACCTGCCAGACCCAACTGAACCACCTGCCAAGCACGCAGGAACAACCTGCTCGCCTCGCCGGAACCACCTGCCGGGCGCAGCGGAAGCACCTGCCGAGCGCGCCGGAGCCACCTGCTCGCCTCGACGGAACCACCTGCCCGGCGCGCCGGAGCCACCTGCTCGCCTCGCCGGAACCACGCGCCGGGCCCTAACCCTAACCCTAACCCTAACCCTATCCCCAAACCCTAACCCTAACCCTAACCCCTAACCCTAAGCCTAACCCTAAACCCTAACCCAACCGTAACCCTAACCCTAACCCTACCCCTAACCCTAACCCCTAACCCCAAACCCTAAACCCTAACCCTAACCGTAACCCTAACCCTATCCCTAACCCTAACCTGACGGACAGGCTGGAACCAGCTGCTCAACTCGCCGGAACCACCTGCCAGACATGCCAGAACCACCTGCCGAGCACGCCGGAGCCACCTGCTGGACTCACCAGAACCACCTGCCTGACAGGCCAAAATCAACAGCTGGCTATGAGAGAACCACCTGGCAGACAATCCGCAATAACCTGCCAGGCATGCAGGAACCACCTCTCAGACGTAAGAGAACCACGTGCCGGACACGCTGGAACCACGTCCTGGACAGACTGGAACCACCTGCCGGACATGCCTGGACCACCTGCCGAGCACGCCGGAACCACCTGCTCGACTCGCAGGACCCATGTGCCAGACACGCCAAAATGAACTGCCGGCTACACCAGAACCACTTACCTGACACTCCGGAATAACCTGCCCGGCATGCCAGAACCACCTCTCAGAAGTGCCAGAAGCACGTGCTGGACATGCCGGAACAACCTATCGGACAGAACGGAACAACCTGCCGGACACACCAAAATCACCTGCGGGCTACGCCAGAACCACTTGGAGGACTCTCCGGGAAAACCTGCCGGGCATGCTGGAACCACCTCTCAGACGTGCCTGAACCACGTGGCGGACACTCCGGAAACGCATGTCGGGCCGGCCGGAACCACCTCTCAGACGTGCCAGAACCTCATGCCGGACACCCCAGAACCACCTGCTGGACAGACCGGAAACACCTGCCGGACACGCCGGAACCACATGTTCGACTCGCTGGAACCACATTCTGGACATGGCAAAATCACCTGCCGCTTATGCCAGAACCGCTTGGCGAACACTCCGGAATCACCTGTCAGGCATGCCGGAACCACCTCTCAGACATGGCAGAACCACATGCCAATGACACCGGAAGCACCTGCCGAGCATGCCGGAAGCACCTGCTCGACTCGCCAGAACCACCTGTCGGACACGCCAAAATCACCTGCCGGCTACGCCACAGCCAGTTGGTGAACACTCCGGAAACACCTGCCGGGCTGGCTGGAACCACCTGCCAGTCACGCCAACATCACCTGCCAGCTACGCCAGAACCACTTGGCGGAGACTCCAGAAACACCTGTTGGGCCAGCCGGAACCACCTCTCAGACGTGCCAGAACCATGTGCCTGAGATGCTGGAACCACACCCAGAACAGACCGAAACCACCTGCCAGACCCAACTGAACCACCTGCCGAGCACGCAGGAACAACCTGCTCGCCTCGCCGGAACCACCTGCCTGGCGCAGCGGAAGCACCTGCCGAGCGCGCCGGAGCCACCTGCTCGCCTCGACGGAACCACCTGCCCGGCGCGCCGGAGCCACCTGCTCGCCTCGCCGGAACCACGTGCCGGGCCCTAACCCTAACCCTAACCCTAACCCTATCCCCAAACCCTAACCCTAACCCTAACCCCTAACCCTAAGCCTAACCCTAAACCCTAACCCAACCGTAACCCTAACCCTAACCCTACCCCTAACCCTAACCCCTAACCCCAAACCCTAAACCCTAACCCTAACCGTAACCCTAACCCTATCCCTAACCCTAACCTGACGGACAGGCTGGAACCAGCTGCTCAACTCGCCGGAACCACCTGCCAGACATGCCAGAACCACCTGCCGAGCACGCCGGAGCCACCTGCTGGACTCACCAGAACCACCTGCCTGACAGGCCAAAATCAACAGCTGGCTATGAGAGAACCACCTGGCAGACAATCCGCAATAACCTGCCAGGCATGCAGGAACCACCTCTCAGACGTAAGAGAACCACGTGCCGGACACGCTGGAACCACGTCCTGGACAGACTGGAACCACCTGCCGGACATGCCTGGACCACCTGCCGAGCACGCCGGAACCACCTGCTCGACTCGCAGGACCCATGTTTCAGACACGCCAAAATGAACTGCCGGCTACACCAGAACCACTTACCGGACACTCCGGAATAACCTGCCCGGCATGCCAGAACCACCTCTCAGAAGTGCCAGAAGCACGTGCTGGACATGCCGGAACAACCTATCGGACAGAACGGAACAACCTGCCGGACACACCAAAATCACCTGCGGGCTACGCCAGAACCACTTGGAGGACTCTCCGGGAAAACCTGCCGGGCATGCTGGAACCACCTCTCAGACGTGCCTGAACCACGTGGCGGACACTCCGGAAACGCATGTCGGGCCGGCCGGAACCACCTCTCAGACGTGCCAGAACCTCATGCCGGACACCCCAGAACCACCTGCTGGACAGACCGGAAACACCTGCCGGACACGCCGGAACCACATGTTCGACTCGCTGGAACCACATTCTGGACATGGCAAAATCACCTGCCGCCTATGCCAGAACCGCTTGGCGAACACTCCGGAATCACCTGTCAGGCATGCCGGAACCACCTCTCAGACCTGCCAGAACCACATGCCAATGACACCGGAAGAACCTGCCGAGGATGCCGGAAGCACCTGCTCGACTCGCCAGAACCACCTGTCGGACACGCCAAAATCACCTGCCGGCTACGCCACAGCCAGTTGGTGAACACTCCGGAAACACCTGCCGGGCTGGCTGGAACCACCTGCCAGTCACGCCAACATCACCTGCCAGCTACGCCAGAACCACTTGGCGGAGACTCCAGAAACACCTGTTGGGCCAGCCGGAACCACCTCTCAGACGTGCCAGAACCATGTGCCTGAGATGCTGGAACCACACCCCGAACAGACCGAAACCACCTGCCAGACCCAACTGAACCACCTGCCTAGCACGCAGAAACAACCTGCTCGCCTCGCTGGAACCACCTGCCGGGCGCAGCGGAAGCACCTGCCGATCGCGCCGGAGCCACCAGCTCGCCTCGCCGGAACCACCTGCCGGGCCCAGCGGAAGCACCTGCCGGGCGCGCCGGAGCCACCTCCTCGGCTCGCCGGAACCACCTGCCGGGCCCAGCGGAAGCACCTGCCGGGCGCGCCGGAGCCACCTGCTCGGTTCGCCAGAACCACCTGCCGGGCCCTAACCCTAACCCTAACCCTAACCCTATCCCCAAACCCTAACCCTAACCCTAACCCCTAACCCTAAGCCTAACCCTAAACCCTAACCCAACCGTAACCCTAACCCTAACCCTACCCCTAACCCTAACCCCTAACCCCAAACCCTAAACCCTAACCCTAACCGTAACCCTAACCCTATCCCTAACCCTAACCTGACGGACAGGCTGGAACCAGCTGCTCAACTCGCCGGAACCACCTGCCAGACATGCCAGAACCACCTGCCGAGCACGCCGGAGCCACCTGCTGGACTCACCAGAACCACCTGCCTGACAGGCCAAAATCAACAGCTGGCTATGAGAGAACCACCTGGCAGACAATCCGCAATAACCTGCCAGGCATGCAGGAACCACCTCTCAGACGTAAGAGAACCACGTGCCGGACACGCTGGAACCACGTCCTGGACAGACTGGAACCACCTGCCGGACATGCCTGGACCACCTGCCGAGCACGCCGGAACCACCTGCTCGACTCGCAGGACCCATGTGCCAGACACGCCAAAATGAACTGCCGGCTACACCAGAACCACTTACCGGACACTCCGGAATAACCTGCCCGGCATGCCAGAACCACCTCTCAGAAGTGCCAGAAGCACGTGCTGGACATGCCGGAACAACCTATCGGACAGAACGGAACAACCTGCCGGACACACTAAAATCACCTGCGGGCTACGCCAGAACCACTTGGAGGACTCTCCGGGAAAACCCGCCGGGCATGCTGGAACCACCTCTCAGACGTGCCTGAACCACGTGGCAGACACTACGGAAACGCACGTCGGGCCGGCCGGAACCACCTCTCACACGTGCCAGAACCTCATGCCGGACACCCCAGAACCACCTGCTGGACAGACCAGAAACACCTGCCGGACACGCCGGAACCACATGTTCGACTCGCTGGAACCACATGCTGGACATGGCAAAATCACCTGCCGCCTATGCCAGAACCGCTTGGCGAACACTCCGGAATCACCTGTCAGGCATGCCGGAACCACCTCTCAGACCTGCCAGAACCACATGCCAATGACACCGGAAGCACCTGCCGAGCATGCCGGAAGCACCTGCTCGACTCGCCAGAACCACCTGTCGGACACGCCAAAATCACCTGCCGGCTACGCCACAGCCAGTTGGTGAACACTCCGGAAACACCTGCCGGGCTGGCTGGAACCACCTGCCAGTCACGCCAACATCACCTGCCAGCTACGCCAGAACCACTTGGCGGAGACTCCAGAAACACCTGTTGGGCCAGCCGGAACCACCTCTCAGACGTGCCAGAACCATGTGCCTGAGATGCTGGAACCACACCCCGAACAGACCGAAACCACCTGCCAGACCCAACTGAACCACCTGCCTAGCACGCAGAAACAACCTGCTCGCCTCGCTGGAACCACCTGCCGGGCGCAGCGGAAGCACCTGCCGATCGCGCCGGAGCCACCAGCTCGCCTCGCCGGAACCACCTGCCGGGCCCAGCGGAAGCACCTGCCGGGCGCGCCGGAGCCACCTCCTCGGCTCGCCGGAACCACCTGCCGGGCCCAGCGGAAGCACCTGCCGGGCGCGCCGGAGCCACCTGCTCGGTTCGCCAGAACCACCTGCCGGGCCCTAACCCTAACCCTAACCCTAACCCTATCCCCAAACCCTAACCCTAACCCTAACCCCTAACCCTAAGCCTAACCCTAAACCCTAACCCAACCGTAACCCTAACCCTAACCCTACCCCTAACCCTAACCCCTAACCCCAAACCCTAAACCCTAACCCTAACCGTAACCCTAACCCTATCCCTAACCCTAACCTGACGGACAGGCTGGAACCAGCTGCTCAACTCGCCGGAACCACCTGCCAGACATGCCAGAACCACCTGCCGAGCACGCCGGAGCCACCTGCTGGACTCACCAGAACCACCTGCCTGACAGGCCAAAATCAACAGCTGGCTATGAGAGAACCACCTGGCAGACAATCCGCAATAACCTGCCAGGCATGCAGGAACCACCTCTCAGACGTAAGAGAACCACGTGCCGGACACGCTGGAACCACGTCCTGGACAGACTGGAACCACCTGCCGGACATGCCTGGACCACCTGCCGAGCACGCCGGAACCACCTGCTCGACTCGCAGGACCCATGTGCCAGACACGCCAAAATGAACTGCCGGCTACACCAGAACCACTTACCGGACACTCCGGAATAACCTGCCCGGCATGCCAGAACCACCTCTCAGAAGTGCCAGAAGCACGTGCTGGACATGCCGGAACAACCTATCGGACAGAACGGAACAACCTGCCGGACACACTAAAATCACCTGCGGGCTACGCCAGAACCACTTGGAGGACTCTCCGGGAAAACCTGCCGGGCATGCTGGAACCACCTCTCAGACGTGCCTGAACCACGTGGCAGACACTACGGAAACGCACGTCGGGCCGGCCGGAACCACCTCTCACACGTGCCAGAACCTCATGCCGGACACCCCAGAACCACCTGCTGGACAGACCAGAAACACCTGCCGGACACGCCGGAACCACATGTTCGACTCGCTGGAACCACATGCTGGACATGGCAAAATCACCTGCCGCCTATGCCAGAACCGCTTGGCGAACACTCCGGAATCACCTGTCAGGCATGCCGGAACCACCTCTCAGACCTGCCAGAACCACATGCCAATGACACCGGAAGCACCTGCCGAGCATGCCGGAAGCACCTGCTCGACTCGCCAGAACCACCTGTCGGACACGCCAAAATCACCTGCCGGCTACGCCACAGCCAGTTGGTGAACACTCCGGAAACACCTGCCGGGCTGGCTGGAACCACCTGCCAGTCACGCCAACATCACCTGCCAGCTACGCCAGAACCACTTGGCGGAGACTCCAGAAACACCTGTTGGGCCAGCCGGAACCACCTCTCAGACGTGCCAGAACCATGTGCCTGAGATGCTGGAACCACACCCCGAACAG
The DNA here is from genome assembly GCF_041296235.1 of Equus asinus. Lineage (NCBI taxonomy): Eukaryota > Metazoa > Chordata > Mammalia > Perissodactyla > Equidae > Equus > Equus asinus. The sequence goes on along the minus strand of NC_091807.1, from coordinate 42,965,123 downwards.
ACCGAAACCACCTGCCAGACCCAACTGAACCACCTGCATAGCACGCAGGAACAACCTGCTCGCCTCGCTGGAACCACCTGCCGGGCGCAGCGGAAGCACCTGCCGAGCGCGCCGGAGCCACCTGCTCGCCTCGCCGGAACCACCTGCCGGGCCCAGCGGAAGCACCTGCCGGGCGCGCCGGAGCCACCTCCTCGGCTCGCCGGAACCACCTGCCGGGCCCTAACCCTAACCCTAACCCTAACCCTATCCCCAAACCCTTACCCTAACCCTAACCCCTAACCCTAAGCCTAACCCTAAACCCTAACCCAACCGTAACCCTAACCCTAACCCTACCCCTAACCCTAACCCCTAACCCCAAACCCTAAACCCTAACCCTAACCGTAACCCTAACCCTATCCCTAACCCTAACCTGACGGACAGGCTGGAACCAGCTGCTCAACTCGCCGGAACCACCTGCCAGACATGCCAGAACCACCTGCCGAGCACGCCGGAGCCACCTGCTGGACTCACCAGAACCACCTGCCTGACAGGCCAAAATCAACAGCTGGCTATGAGAGAACCACCTGGCAGACAATCCGCAATAACCTGCCAGGCATGCAGGAACCACCTCTCAGACGTAAGAGAACCACGTGCCGGACACGCTGGAACCACGTCCTGGACAGACTGGAACCACCTGCCGGACATGCCTGGACCACCTGCCGAGCACGCCGGAACCACCTGCTCGACTCGCAGGACCCATGTGCCAGACACGCCAAAATGAACTGCCGGCTACACCAGAACCACTTACCGGACACTCCGGAATAACCTGCCCGGCATGCCAGAACCACCTCTCAGAAGTGCCAGAAGCATGTGCTGGACATGCCGGAACAACCTATCGGACAGAACGGAACAACCTGCCGGACACACCAAAATCACCTGCGGGCTACGCCAGAACCACTTGGAGGACTCTCCGGGAAAACCTGCCGGGCATGCTGGAACCACCTCTCAGACGTGCCTGAACCACGTGGCGGACACTCCGGAAACGCATGTCGGGCCGGCCGGAACCACCTCTCAGACGTGCCAGAACCTCATGCCGGACACCCCAGAACCACCTGCTGGACAGACCGGAAACACCTGCCGGACACGCCGGAACCACATGTTCGACTCGCTGGAACCACATTCTGGACATGGCAAAATCACCTGCCGCCTATGCCAGAACCGCTTGGCGAACACTCCGGAATCACCTGTCAGGCATGCCGGAACCACCTCTCAGACCTGCCAGAACCACATGCCAATGACACCGGAAGCACCTGCCGAGCATGCCGGAAGCACCTGCTCGACTCGCCAGAACCACCTGTCGGACACGCCAAAATCACCTGCCGGCTACGCCACAGCCAGTTGGTGAACACTCCGGAAACACCTGCCGGGCTGGCTGGAACCACCTGCCAGTCACGCCAACATCACCTGCCAGCTACGCCAGAACCACTTGGCGGAGACTCCAGAAACACCTGTTGGGCCAGCCGGAACCACCTCTCAGACGTGCCAGAACCATGTGCCTGAGATGCTGGAACCACACCCCGAACAGACCGAAACCACCTGCCAGACCCAACTGAACCACCTGCCGAGCACGCAGGAACAACCTGCTCGCCTCGCCGGAACCACCTGCCTGGCGCAGCGGAAGCACCTGCCGAGCGCGCCGGAGCCACCTGCTCGCCTCGCCGGAACCATCTCCCGGGCCCAGCGGAAGCACCTGCCGGGCGCACCGGAGCCACGTGCTCGGCTCGCCGGAACCACCTGACGGGCCCTAACCCTAACCCTAACCCTAACCCTATCCCCAAACCCTAACCCTAACCCTAACCCCTAACCCTAAGCCTAACCCTAAACCCTAACCCAACCGTAACCCTAACCCTAACCCTACCCCTAACCCTAACCCCTAACCCCAAACCCTAAACCCTAACCCTAACCGTAACCCTAACCCTATCCCTAACCCTAACCTGACGGACAGGCTGGAACCAGCTGCTCAACTCGCCGGAACCACCTGCCAGACATGCCAGAACCACCTGCCGAGCACGCCGGAGCCACCTGCTGGACTCACCAGAACCACCTGCCTGACAGGCCAAAATCAACAGCTGGCTATGAGAGAACCACCTGGCAGACAATCCGCAATAACCTGCCAGGCATGCAGGAACCACCTCTCAGACGTAAGAGAACCACGTGCCGGACACGCTGGAACCACGTCCTGGACAGACTGGAACCACCTGCCGGACATGCCTGGACCACCTGCCGAGCACGCCGGAACCACCTGCTCGACTCGCAGGACCCATGTGCCAGACACGCCAAAATGAACTGCCGGCTACACCAGAACCACTTACCGGACACTCCGGAATAACCTGCCCGGCATGCCAGAACCACCTCTCAGAAGTGCCAGAAGCACGTGCTGGACATGCCGGAACAACCTATCGGACAGAACGGAACAACCTGCCGGACACACCAAAATCACCTGCGGGCTACGCCAGAACCACTTGGAGGACTCTCCGGGAAAACCTGCCGGGCATGCTGGAACCACCTCTCAGACGTGCCTGAACCACGTGGCGGACACTCCGGAAACGCATGTCGGGCCGGCCGGAACCACCTCTCAGACGTGCCAGAACCTCATGCCGGACACCCCAGAACCACCTGCTGGACAGACCGGAAACACCTGCCGGACACGCCGGAACCACATGTTCGACTCGCTGGAACCACATTCTGGACATGGCAAAATCACCTGCCGCCTATGCCAGAACCGCTTGGCGAACACTCCGGAATCACCTGTCAGGCATGCCGGAACCAGCTCTCAGACATGCCAGAACCACATGTCAATGACACCGGAAGCACCTGCCGAGCATGCCGGAAGCACCTGCTCGACTCGCCAGAACCACCTGTCGGACACGCCAAAATCACCTGCCGGCTACGCCACAGCCAGTTGGTGAACACTCCGGAAACACCTGCCGGGCTGGCTGGAACCACCTGCCAGTCACGCCAACATCACCTGCCAGCTACGCCAGAACCACTTGGCGGAGACTCCAGAAACACCTGTTGGGCCAGCCGGAACCACCTCTCAGACGTGCCAGAACCATGTGCCTGAGATGCTGGAACCACACCCCAAACAGACCGAAACCACCTGCCAGACCCAACTGAACCACCTGCCAAGCACGCAGGAACAACCTGCTCGCCTCACCGGAACCACATGCCGGGCGCAGCGGAAGCACCTGCCGTGCGCGCCGGAGCCACCTGCTCGCCTCGCCGGAACCACCTGCCCGGCGCGCCGGAGCCACCTGCTCGCCTCGCCGGAACCACCTGCCAGGCCCAGCAGAAGCACCTGCCGGGCGCGCCGGAGCCACCTGCTCGCCTCGCCGGAACCACGTGCCGGGCCCTAACCCTAACCCTAACCCTAACCCTATCCCCAAACCCTAACCCTAACCCTAACCCCTAACCCTAAGCCTAACCCTAAACCCTAACCCAACCGTAACCCTAACCCTAACCCTACCCCTAACCCTAACCCCTAACCCCAAACCCTAAACCCTAACCCTAACCGTAACCCTAACCCTATCCCTAACCCTAACCTGACGGACAGGCTGGAACCAGCTGCTCAACTCGCCGGAACCACCTGCCAGACATGCCAGAACCACCTGCCGAGCACGCCGGAGCCACCTGCTGGACTCACCAGAACCACCTGCCTGACAGGCCAAAATCAACAGCTGGCTATGAGAGAACCACCTGGCAGACAATCCGCAATAACCTGCCAGGCATGCAGGAACCACCTCTCAGACGTAAGAGAACCACGTGCCGGACACGCTGGAACCACGTCCTGGACAGACTGGAACCACCTGCCGGACATGCCTGGACCACCTGCCGAGCACGCCGGAACCACCTGCTCGACTCGCAGGACCCATGTGCCAGACACGCCAAAATGAACTGCCGGCTACACCAGAACCACTTACCGGACACTCCGGAATAACCTGCCCGGCATGCCAGAACCACCTCTCAGAAGTGCCAGAAGCACGTGCTGGACATGCCGGAACAACCTATCGGACAGAACGGAACAACCTGCCGGACACACCAAAATCACCTGCGGGCTACGCCAGAACCACTTGGAGGACTCTCCGGGAAAACCTGCCGGGCATGCTGGAACCACCTCTCAGACGTGCCTGAACCACGTGGTGGACACTCCGGAAACGCATGTCGGGCCGGCCGGAACCACCTCTCAGACGTGCCAGAACCTCATGCCGGACACCCCAGAACCACCTGCTGGACAGACCGGAAACACCTGCCGGACACGCCGGAACCACATGTTCGACTCGCTGGAACCACATTCTGGACATGGCAAAATCACCTGCCGCCTATGCCAGAACCGCTTGGCGAACACTCCGGAATCACCTGTCAGGCATGCCGGAACCATCTCTCAGACATGCCAGAACCACATGCCAATGACACCGGAAGCACCTGCCGAGCATGCCGGAAGCACCTGCTCGACTCGCCAGAACCACCTGTCGGACACGCCAAAATCACCTGCCGGCTACGCCACAGCCAGTTGGTGAACACTCCGGAAACACCTGCCGGGCTGGCTGGAACCACCTGCCAGTCACGCCAACATCACCTGCCAGCTACGCCAGAACCACTTGGCGGAGACTCCAGAAACACCTGTTGGGCCAGCCGGAACCACCTCTCAGACGTGCCAGAACCATGTGCCTGAGATGCTGGAACCACACCCCGAACAGACCGAAACCACCTGCCAGACCCAACTGAACCACCTGCCGAGCACGCAGGAACAACCTGCTCGCCTCGCCGGAACCACCTGCCTGGCGCAGCGGAAGCACCTGCCGAGCGCGCCGGAGCCACCTGCTCGCCTCGCCGGAACCATCTGCCGGGCCCAGCGGAAGCACCTGCCGGGCGCACCGGAGCCACGTGCTCGGCTCGCCGGAACCACCTGCCGGGCCCTAACCCTAACCCTAACCCTAACCCTATCCCCAAACCCTAACCCTAACCCTAACCCCTAACCCTAAGCCTAACCCTAAACCCTAACCCAACCGTAACCCTAACCCTAACCCTACCCCTAACCCTAACCCCTAACCCCAAACCCTAAACCCTAACCCTAACCGTAACCCTAACCCTATCCCTAACCCTAACCTGACGGACAGGCTGGAACCAGCTGCTCAACTCGCCGGAACCACCTGCCAGACATGCCAGAACCACCTGCCGAGCACGCCGGAGCCACCTGCTGGACTCACCAGAACCACCTGCCTGACAGGCCAAAATCAACAGCTGGCTATGAGAGAACCACCTGGCAGACAATCCGCAATAACCTGCCAGGCATGCAGGAACCACCTCTCAGACGTAAGAGAACCACGTGCCGGACACGCTGGAACCACGTCCTGGACAGACTGGAACCACCTGCCGGACATGCCTGGACCACCTGCCGAGCACGCCGGAACCACCTGCTCGACTCGCAGGACCCATGTGCCAGACACGCCAAAATGAACTGCCGGCTACACCAGAACCACTTACCGGACACTCCGGAATAACCTGCCCGGCATGCCAGAACCACCTCTCAGAAGTGCCAGAAGCACGTGCTGGACATGCCGGAACAACCTATCGGACAGAACGGAACAACCTGCCGGACACACCAAAATCACCTGCGGGCTACGCCAGAACCACTTGGAGGACTCTCCAGGAAAACCTGCCGGGCATGCTGGAACCACCTCTCAGACGTGCCTGAACCACGTGGCGGACACTCCGGAAACGCATGTCGGGCCGGCCGGAACCACCTCTCAGACGTGCCAGAACCTCATGCCGGACACCCCAGAACCACCTGCTGGACAGACCGGAAACACCTGCCGGACACGCCGGAACCACATGTTCGACTCGCTGGAACCACATTCTGGACATGGCAAAATCACCTGCCGCCTATGCCAGAACCGCTTGGCGAACACTCCGGAATCACCTGTCAGGCATGCCGGAACCATCTCTCAGACCTGCCAGAACCACATGCCAATGACACCGGAAGCACCTGCCGAGCATGCCGGAAGCACCTGCTCGACTCGCCAGAACCACCTGTCGGACACGCCAAAATCACCTGCTGGCTACGCCACAGCCAGTTGGTGAACACTCCGGAAACACCTGCCGGGCTGGCTGGAACCACCTGCCAGTCACGCCAACATCACCTGCCAGCTACGCCAGAACCACTTGGCGGAGACTCCAGAAACACCTGTTGGGCCAGCCGGAACCACCTCTCAGACGTGCCAGAACCATGTGCCTGAGATGCTGGAACCACACCCCGAACAGACCGAAACCACCTGCCAGACCCAACTGAACCACCTGCCGAGCACGCAGGAACAACCTGCTCGCCTCGCCGGAACCACCTGCCTGGCGCAGCGGAAGCACCTGCCGAGCGCGCCGGAGCCACCTGCTCGCCTCGCCGGAACCATCTGCCGGGCCCAGCGGAAGCACCTGCCGGGCGCACCGGAGCCACCTGCTCGGCTCGCCGGAACCACCTGCCCGGCGCGCCAGAGCCACCTGCTCGCCTCGCCGGAACCACCTGCCGGGCCCAGCGGAAGCACTTGCCGAGCGCGCCGGAGCCACCTGCTCGCCTCGCCGGAACCACGTGCCGGGCCCTAACCCTAACCCTAACCCTAACCCTATCCCCAAACCCTAACCCTAACCCTAACCCCTAACCCTAAGCCTAACCCTAAACCCTAACCCAACCGTAACCCTAACCCTAACCCTACCCCTAACCCTAACCCCTAACCCCAAACCCTAAACCCTAACCCTAACCGTAACCCTAACCCTATCCCTAACCCTAACCTGACGGACAGGCTGGAACCAGCTGCTCAACTCGCCGGAACCACCTGCCAGACATGCCAGAACCACCTGCCGAGCACGCCGGAGCCACCTGCTGGACTCACCAGAACCACCTGCCTGACAGGCCAAAATCAACAGCTGGCTATGAGAGAACCACCTGGCAGACAATCCGCAATAACCTGCCAGGCATGCAGGAACCACCTCTCAGACGTAAGAGAACCACGTGCCGGACACGCAGGAACCACGTCCTGGACAGACTGGAACCACCTGCCGGACATGCCTGGACCACCTGCCGAGCACGCCGGAACCACCTGCTCGACTCGCAGGACCCATGTGCCAGACACGCCAAAATGAACTGCCGGCTACACCAGAACCACTTACCGGACACTCCGGAATAACCTGCCCGGCATGCCAGAACCACCTCTCAGAAGTGCCAGAAGCACGTGCTGGACATGCCGGAACAACCTATCGGACAGAACGGAACAACCTGCCGGACACACCAAAATCACCTGCGGGCTACGCCAGAACCACTTGGAGGACTCTCCGGGAAAACCTGCCGGGCATGCTGGAACCACCTCTCAGACGTGCCTGAACCACGTGGCGGACACTCCGGAAACGCATGTCGGGCCGGCCGGAACCACCTCTCAGACGTGCCAGAACCTCATGCCGGACACCCCAGAACCACCTGCTGGACAGACCGGAAACACCTGCCGGACACGCCGGAACCACATGTTCGACTCGCTGGAACCACATTCTGGACATGGCAAAATCACCTGCCGCCTATGCCAGAACCGCTTGGCGAACACTCCGGAATCACCTGTCAGGCATGCCGGAACCACCTCTCAGACCTGCCAGAACCACATGCCAATGACACCGGAAGCACCTGCCGAGCATGCCGGAAGCACCTGCTCGACTCGCCAGAACCACCTGTCGGACACGCCAAAATCACCTGCCGGCTACGCCACAGCCAGTTGGTGAACACTCCGGAAACACCTGCCGGGCTGGCTGGAACCACCTGCCAGTCACGCCAACATCACCTGCCAGCTACGCCAGAACCACTTGGCGGAGACTCCAGAAACACCTGCTGGGCCAGCCGGAACCACCTCTCAGACGTGCCAGAACCATGTGCCTGAGATGCTGGAACCACAGCCCGAACAGACCGAAACCACCTGCCAGACCCAACTGAACCACCTGCCGAGCACGCAGGAACAACCTGCTCGCCTCGCCGGAACCACCTGCCGGGCGCAGCGGAAGCACCTGCCGAGCGCGCCGGAGCCACCTGCTCGCCTCGCCGTAACCACCTGCTCGGCGCGCCGGAGCCACCTGCTCGCCTCGCCGGAACCACCTGCCAGGCCCAGCAGAAGCACCTGCCGGGCGCGCCGGAGCCACCTGCTCGCATCGCCGGAACCACCTGCCGGGCGCAGCGGAAGCACCTGCCGAGCGCGCCGGAGCCACCTGCTCGCCTCGCCGGAAACACCAGCCGGGCCCAGCGGAAGCACCTGCCGAGCGCACGGGAGCCACCTGCTCGCCTCGCCGGAACCACCTGCCCGGCGCGCCGGAGCCACCTGCTCTCCTCGCCGGAACCACCTGCCGGGCGCAGCGGAAGCACCTGCCAGGCGCGCCGGAGCCACCTGCTCGCCTCGCCGGAACCACCTGCCACGCCCAGCGGAAGCACCTGCCAGGCGCGCCGGAGCCACCTGCTCGCCTCGCCGGAACCACCTGCCGGGCCCAGCGGAAGCACGTGCCAAGCACGCCGGAGCCACCTGCTCGCCTCGCCGGAACCACCTGCCGGGCCCAGCGGAAGCACCTGCCGAGCGCGCCGGAGCCACCTGCTCGCCTCGCCGGAACCACGCGCCGGGCCCTAACCCTAACCCTAACCCTAACCCTATCCCCAAACCCTAACCCTAACCCTAACCCCTAACCCTAAGCCTAACCCTAAACCCTAACCCAACCGTAACCCTAACCCTAACCCTACCCCTAACCCTAACCCCTAACCCCAAACCCTAAACCCTAACCCTAACCGTAACCCTAACCCTATCCCTAACCCTAACCTGACGGACAGGCTGGAACCAGCTGCTCAACTCGCCGGAACCACCTGCCAGACATGCCAGAACCACCTGCCGAGCACGCCGGAGCCACCTGCTGGTCTCACCAGAACCACCTGCCTGACAGGCCAAAATCAACAGCTGGCTATGAGAGAACCACCTGGCAGACAATCCGCAATAACCTGCCAGGCATGCAGGAACCACCTCTCAGACGTAAGAGAACCACGTGCCGGACACGCTGGAACCACGTCCTGGACAGACTGGAACCACCTGCCGGACATGCCTGGACCACCTGCCGAGCACGCCGGAACCACCTGCTCGACTCGCAGGACCCATGTGCCAGACACGCCAAAATGAACTGCCGGCTACACCAGAACCACTTACCGGACACTCCGGAATAACCTGCCCGGCATGCCAGAACCACCTCTCACAAGTGCCAGAAGCACGTGCTGGACATGCCGGAACAACCTATCGGACAGAACGGAACAACCTGCCGGACACACCAAAATCACCTGCGGGCTACGCCAGAACCACTTGGAGGACTCTCCGGGAAAACCTGCCGGGCATGCTGGAACCACCTCTCAGACGTGCCTGAACCACGTGGCGGACACTCCGGAAACGCATGTCGGGCCGGCCGGAACCACCTCTCAGACGTGCCAGAACCTCATGCCGGACACCCCAGAACCACCTGCTGGACAGACCGGAAACACCTGCCGGACACGCCGGAACCACATGTTCGACTCGCTGGAACCACATTCTGGACATGGCAAAATCACCTGCCGCCTATGCCAGAACCGCTTGGCGAACACTCCGGAATCACCTGTCAGGCATGCCGGAACCACCTCTCAGACCTGCCAGAACCACATGCCAATGACACCGGAAGCACCTGCCGAGCATGCCGGAAGCACCTGCTCGACTCGCCAGAACCACCTGTCGGACACGCCAAAATCACCTGCCGGCTACGCCACAGCCAGTTGGTGAACACTCCGGAAACACCTGCCGGGCTGGCTGGAACCACCTGCCAGTCACGCCAACATCACCTGCCAGCTACGCCAGAACCACTTGGCGGAGACTCCAGAAACACCTGTTGGGCCAGCCGGAACCACCTCTCAGACGTGCCAGAACCATGTGCCTGAGATGCTGGAACCGCACCCCGAACAGACCGAAACCACCTGCCAGACCCAACTGAACCACCTGCCGAGCACGCAGGAACAACCTGCTCGCCTCGCCGGAACCACCTGCCGGGCGCAGCGGAAGCACCTGCCGAGCGCGCCGGAGCCACCTGCTCGCCTCGCCGGAAACACCAGCCGGGCCCAGCGGAAGCACCTGCCGAGCGCACGGGAGCCACCTGCTCGCCTCGCCGGAACCACCTGCCCGGCGCGCCGGAGCCACCTGCTCTCCTCGCCGGAACCACCTGCCGGGCGCAGCGGAAGCACCTGCCGGGCGCGCCGGAGCCACCTGCTCGGCTCGCCGGAACCACCTGCCGGGCCCTAACCCTAACCCTAACCCTAACCCTATCCCCAAACCCTAACCCTAACCCTAACCCCTAACCCTAAGCCTAACCCTAAACCCTAACCCAACCGTAACCCTAACCCTAACCCTACCCCTAACCCTAACTCCTAACCCCAAACCCTAAACCCTAACCCTAACCGTAACCCTAACCCTATCCCTAACCCTAACCTGACGGACAGGCTGGAACCAGCTGCTCAACTCGCCGGAACCACCTGCCAGACATGCCAGAACCACCTGCCGAGCACGCCGGAGCCACCTGCTGGTCTCACCAGAACCACCTGCCTGACAGGCCAAAATCAACAGCTGGCTATGAGAGAACCACCTGGCAGACAATCCGCAATAACCTGCCAGGCATGCAGGAACCACCTCTCAGACGTAAGAGAACCACGTGCCGGACACGCTGGAACCACGTCCTGGACAGACTGGAACCACCTGCCGGACATGCCTGGACCACCTGCCGAGCACGCCGGAACCACCTGCTCGACTCGCAGGACCCATGTGCCAGACACGCCAAAATGAACTGCCGGCTACACCAGAACCACTTACCGGACACTCCGGAATAACCTGCCCGGCATGCCAGAACCACCTCTCAGAAGTGCCAGAAGCACGTGCTGGACATGCCGGAACAACCTATCGGACAGAACGGAACAACCTGCCGGACACACCAAAATCACCTGCGGGCTACGCCAGAACCACTTGGAGGACTCTCCGGGAAAACCTGCCGGGCATGCTGGAACCACCTCTCAGACGTGCCTGAACCACGTGGCGGACACTCCGGAAACACATGTCGGGCCGGCTGGAACCACCTCTCAGACGTGCCAGAACCTCATGCCGGACACCCCAGAACCACCTGCTGGACAGACCGGAAACACCTGCCGGACACGCCGGAACCACATGTTCGACTCGCTGGAACCACATTCTGGACATGGCAAAATCACCTGCCGCCTATGCCAGAACCTCTTGGCGAACACTCCGGAATCACTTGTCAGGCATGCCGGAACCACCTCTCAGACCTGCCAGAACCACATGCCAGTGACACCGGAAGCACCTGCCGAGCATGCCGGAAGCACCTGCTCGGCTCGCCAGAACCACCAGTCGGACACGCCAAAATCACCTGCCGGCTACGTCACAGCCAGTTGGTGAACACTCCGGAAACACCTGCCGGGCTGGCTGGAACCACCTGCCAGTCACGCCAACATCACCTGCCAGCTACGCCAGAACCACTTGGCGGAGACTCCAGAAACACCTGTTGGGCCAGCCGGAACCACCTCTCAGACGTGCCAGAACCATGTGCCTGAGATGCTGGAACCGCACCCCGAACAGACCGAAACCACCTGCCAGACCCAACTGAACCACCTGCCGAGCACGCAGGAACAACCTGCTCGCATCGCCGGAACCACCTGCCGGGCGCAGCGGAAGCACCTGCCGAGCGCGCCGGAGCCACCTGCTCGCCTCGCCGGAAACACCAGCCGGGCCCAGCGGAAGCACCTGCCGAGCGCACGGGAGCCACCTGCTCGCCTCGCCGGAACCACCTGCCCGGCGCGCCGGAGCCACCTGCTCTCCTCGCCGGAACCACCTGCCGGGCGCAGCGGAAGCACCTGCCGGGCGCGCCGGAGCCACCTGCTCGGCTCGCCGGAACCACCTGCCGGGCCCTAACCCTAACCCTAACCCTAACCCTATCCCCAAACCCTAACCCTAACCCTAACCCCTAACCCTAAGCCTAACCCTAAACCCTAACCCAACCGTAACCCTAACCCTAACCCTACCCCTAACCCTAACCCCTAACCCCAAACCCTAAACCCTAACCCTAACCGTAACCCTAACCCTATCCCTAACCCTAACCTGACGGACAGGCTGGAACCAGCTGCTCAACTCGCCGGAACCACCTGCCAGACATGCCAGAACCACCTGCCGAGCACGCCGGAGCCACCTGCTGGTCTCACCAGAACCACCTGCCTGACAGGCCAAAATCAACAGCTGGCTATGAGAGAACCACCTGGCAGACAATCCGCAATAACCTGCCAGGCATGCAGGAACCACCTCTCAGACGTAAGAGAACCACGTGCCGGACACGCTGGAACCACGTCCTGGACAGACTGGAACCACCTGCCGGACATGCCTGGACCACCTGCCGAGCACGCCGGAACCACCTGCTCGACTCGCAGGACCCATGTGCCAGACACGCCAAAATGAACTGCCGGCTACACCAGAACCACTTACCGGACACTCCGGAATAACCTGCCCGGCATGCCAGAACCACCTCTCAGAAGTGCCAGAAGCACGTGCTGGACATGCCGGAACAACCTATCGGACAGAACGGAACAACCTGCCGGACACACCAAAATCACCTGCGGGCTACGCCAGAACCACTTGGAGGACTCTCCGGGAAAACCTGCCGGGCATGCTGGAACCACCTCTCAGACGTGCCTGAACCACGTGGCGGACACTCCGGAAACGCATGTCGGGCCGGCCGGAACCACCTCTCAGACGTGCCAGAACCTCATGCCGGACACCCCAGAACCACCTGCTGGACAGACCGGAAACACCTGCCGGACACGCCGGAACCACATGTTCGACTCGCTGGAACCACATTCTGGACATGGCAAAATCACCTGCCGCCTATGCCAGAACCGCTTGGCGAACACTCCGGAATCACCTGTCAGGCATGCCGGAACCACCTCTCAGACCTGCCAGAACCACATGCCAATGACACCGGAAGCACCTGCCGAGCATGCCGGAAGCACCTGCTCGACTCGCCAGAACCACCTGTCGGACACGCCAAAATCACCTGCCGGCTACGCCACAGCCAGTTGGTGAACACTCCGGAAACACCTGCCGGGCTGGCTGGAACCACCTGCCAGTCACGCCAACATCACCTGCCAGCTACGCCAGAACCACTTGGCGGAGACTCCAGAAACACCTGTTGGGCCAGCCGGAACCACCTCTCAGACGTGCCAGAACCATGTGCCTGAGATGCTGGAACCGCACCCCGAACAGACCGAAACCACCTGCCAGACCCAACTGAACCACCTGCCGAGCACGCAGGAACAACCTGCTCGCATCGCCGGAACCACCTGCCGGGCGCAGCGGAAGCACCTGCCGAGCGCGCCGGAGCCACCTGCTCGCCTCGCCGGAAACACCAGCCGGGCCCAGCGGAAGCACCTGCCGAGCGCACGGGAGCCACCTGCTCGCCTCGCCGGAACCACCTGCCCGGCGCGCCGGAGCCACCTGCTCTCCTCGCCGGAACCACCTGCCGGGCGCAGCGGAAGCACCTGCCGGGCGCGCCGGAGCCACCTGCTCGGCTCGCCGGAACCACCTGCCGGGCCCTAACCCTAACCCTAACCCTAACCCTATCCCCAAACCCTAACCCTAACCCTAACCCCTAACCCTAAGCCTAACCCTAAACCCTAACCCAACCGTAACCCTAACCCTAACCCTACCCCTAACCCTAACCCCTAACCCCAAACCCTAAACCCTAACCCTAACCGTAACCCTAACCCTATCCCTAACCCTAACCTGACGGACAGGCTGGAACCAGCTGCTCAACTCGCCGGAACCACCTGCCAGACATGCCAGAACCACCTGCCTGACAGGCCAAAATCAACAGCTGGCTATGAGAGAACCACCTGGCAGACAATCCGCAATAACCTGCCAGGCATGCAGGAACCACCTCTCAGACGTAAGAGAACCACGTGCCGGACACGCTGGAACCACGTCCTGGAAAGACTGGAACCACCTGCCGGACATGCCTGGACCACCTGCCGAGCACGCCGGAACCACCTGCTCGACTCGCAGGACCCATGTGCCAGACACGCCAAAATGAACTGCCGGCTACACCAGAACCACTTACCGGACACTCCGGAATAACCTGCCCGGCATGCCAGAACCACCTCTCAGAAGTGCCAGAAGCACGTGCTGGACATGCCGGAACAACCTATCGGACAGAACGGAACAACCTGCCGGACACACCAAAATCACCTGCGGGCTACGCCAGAACCACTTGGAGGACTCTCCGGGAAAACCTGCCGGGCATGCTGGAACCACCTCTCAGACGTGCCTGAACCACGTGGCGGACACTCCGGAAACGCATGTCGGGCCGGCCGGAACCACCTCTCAGACGTGCCAGAACCTCATGCCGGACACCCCAGAACCACCTGCTGGACAGACCGGAAACACCTGCCGGACACGCCGGAACCACATGTTCGACTCGCTGGAACCACATTCTGGACATGGCAAAATCACCTGCCGCCTATGCCAGAACCGCTTGGCGAACACTCCGGAATCACCTGTCAGGCATGCCGGAACCACCTCTCAGACCTGCCAGAACCACATGCCAATGACACCGGAAGCACCTGCCGAGCATGCCGGAAGCACCTGCTCGACTCGCCGAACCACTTGTCGGACACGCCAAAATCACCTGCCGGCTACGCCACAGCCAGTTGGTGAACACTCCGGAAACACCTGCCGGGCTGGCTGGAACCACCTGCCAGTCACGCCAACATCACCTGCCAGCTACGCCAGAACCACTTGGCGGAGACTCCAGAAACACCTGTTGGGCCAGCCGGAACCACCTCTCAGACGTGCCAGAACCATGTGCCTGAGATGCTGGAACCGCACCCCGAACAGACCGAAACCACCTGCCAGACCCAACTGAACCACCTGCCGAGCACGCAGGAACAACCTGCTCGCATCGCCGGAACCACCTGCCGGGCGCAGCGGAAGCACCTGCCGAGCGCGCCGGAGCCACCTGCTCGCCTCGCCGGAAACACCAGCCGGGCCCAGCGGAAGCACCTGCCGAGCGCACGGGAGCCACATGCTCGCCTCGCCGGAACCACCTGCCCGGCGCGCCGGAGCCACCTGCTCTCCTCGCCGGAACCACCTGCCGGGCGCAGCGGAAGCACCTGCCGGGCGCGCCGGAGCCACCTGCTCGGCTCGCCGGAACCACCTGCCGGGCCCTAACCCTAACCCTAACCCTAACCCTATCCCCAAACCCTAACCCTAACCCTAACCCCTAATCCTAAGCCTAACCCTAAACCCTAACCCAACCGTAACCCTAACCCTAACCCTACCCCTAACCCTAACCCCTAACCCCAAACCCTAAACCCTAACCCTAACCGTAACCCTAACCCTATCCCTAACCCTAACCTGACGGACAGGCTGGAACCAGCTGCTCAACTCGCCGGAACCACCTGCCAGACATGCCAGAACCACCTGCCGAGCACGCCGGAGCCACCTGCTGGACTCACCAGAACCACCTGCCTGACAGGCCAAAATCAACAGCTGGCTATGAGAGAACCACCTGGCAGACAATCCGCAATAACCTGCCAGGCATGCAGGAACCACCTCTCAGACGTAAGAGAACCACGTGCCGGACACGCTGGAACCACGTCCTGGACAGACTGGAACCACCTGCCGGACATGCCTGGACCACCTGCCGAGCACGCCGGAACCACCTGCTCGACTCGCAGGACCCATGTGCCAGACACGCCAAAATGAACTGCCGGCTACACCAGAACCACTTACCGGACACTCCGGAATAACCTGCCCGGCATGCCAGAACCACCTCTCACAAGTGCCAGAAGCACGTGCTGGACATGCCGGAACAACCTATCGGACAGAACGGAACAACCTGCCGGACACACCAAAATCACCTGCGGGCTACGCCAGAACCACTTGGAGGACTCTCCGGGAAAACCTGCCGGGCATGCTGGAACCACCTCTCAGACGTGCCTGAACCACGTGGCGGACACTCCGGAAACGCATGTCGGGCCGGCCGGAACCACCTCTCAGACGTGCCAGAACCTCATGCCGGACACCCCAGAACCACCTGCTGGACAGACCGGAAACACCTGCCGGACACGCCGGAACCACATGTTCGACTCGCTGGAACCACATTCTGGACATGGCAAAATCACCTGCCGCCTATGCCAGAACCGCTTGGCGAACACTCCGGAATCACCTGTCAGGCATGCCGGAACCACCTCTCAGACCTGCCAGAACCACATGCCAATGACACCGGAAGCACCTGCCGAGCATGCCGGAAGCACCTGCTCGACTCGCCAGAACCACCTGTCGGACACGCCAAAATCACCTGCCGGCTACGCCACAGCCAGTTGGTGAACACTCCGGAAACACCTGCCGGGCTGGCTGGAACCACCTGCCAGTCACGCCAACATCACCTGCCAGCTACGCCAGAACCACTTGGCGGAGACTCCAGAAACACCTGTTGGGCCAGCCGGAACCACCTCTCAGACGTGCCAGAACCATGTGCCTGAGATGCTGGAACCGCACCCCGAACAGACCGAAACCACCTGCCAGACCCAACTGAACCACCTGCCGAGCACGCAGGAACAACCTGCTCGCATCGCCGGAACCACCTGCCGGGCGCAGCGGAAGCACCTGCCGAGCGCGCCGGAGCCACCTGCTCGCCTCGCCGGAAACACCAGCCGGGCCCAGCGGAAGCACCTGCCGAGCGCACGGGAGCCACCTGCTCGCCTCGCCGGAACCACCTGCCCGGCGCGCCGGAGCCACCTGCTCTCCTCGCCGGAACCACCTGCCGGGCGCAGCGGAAGCACCTGCCGGGCGCGCCGGAGCCACCTGCTCGGCTCGCCGGAACCACCTGCCGGGCCCTAACCCTAACCCTAACCCTAACCCTATCCCCAAACCCTAACCCTAACCCTAACCCCTAACCCTAAGCCTAACCCTAAACCCTAACCCAACCGTAACCCTAACCCTAACCCTACCCCTAACCCTAACCCCTAACCCCAAACCCTAAACCCTAACCCTAACCGTAACCCTAACCCTATCCCTAACCCTAACCTGACGGACAGGCTGGAACCAGCTGCTCAACTCGCCGGAACCACCTGCCAGACATGCCAGAACCACCTGCCGAGCACGCCGGAGCCACCTGCTGGTCTCACCAGAACCACCTGCCTGACAGGCCAAAATCAACAGCTGGCTATGAGAGAACCACCTGGCAGACAATCCGCAATAACCTGCCAGGCATGCAGGAACCACCTCTCAGACGTAAGAGAACCACGTGCCGGACACGCTGGAACCACGTCCTGGACAGACTGGAACCACCTGCCGGACATGCCTGGACCACCTGCCGAGCACGCCGGAACCACCTGCTCGACTCGCAGGACCCATGTGCCAGACACGCCAAAATGAACTGCCGGCTACACCAGAACCACTTACCGGACACTCCGGAATAACCTGCCCGGCATGCCAGAACCACCTCTCAGAAGTGCCAGAAGCACGTGCTGGACATGCCGGAACAACCTATCGGACAGAACGGAACAACCTGCCGGACACACCAAAATCACCTGCGGGCTACGCCAGAACCACTTGGAGGACTCTCCGGGAAAACCTGCCGGGCATGCTGGAACCACCTCTCAGACGTGCCTGAACCACGTGGCGGACACTCCGGAAACACATGTCGGGCCGGCTGGAACCACCTCTCAGACGTGCCAGAACCTCATGCCGGACACCCCAGAACCACCTGCTGGACAGACCGGAAACACCTGCCGGACACGCCGGAACCACATGTTCGACTCGCTGGAACCACATTCTGGACATGGCAAAATCACCTGCCGCCTATGCCAGAACCTCTTGGCGAACACTCCGGAATCACTTGTCAGGCATGCCGGAACCACCTCTCAGACCTGCCAGAACCACATGCCAGTGACACCGGAAGCACCTGCCGAGCATGCCGGAAGCACCTGCTCGGCTCGCCAGAACCACCAGTCGGACACGCCAAAATCACCTGCCGGCTACGTCACAGCCAGTTGGTGAACACTCCGGAAACACCTGCCGGGCTGGCTGGAACCACCTGCCAGTCACGCCAACATCACCTGCCAGCTACGCCAGAACCACTTGGCGGAGACTCCAGAAACACCTGTTGGGCCAGCCGGAACCACCTCTCAGACGTGCCAGAACCATGTGCCTGAGATGCTGGAACCGCACCCCGAACAGACCGAAACCACCTGCCAGACCCAACTGAACCACCTGCCGAGCACGCAGGAACAACCTGCTCGCATCGCCGGAACCACCTGCCGGGCGCAGCGGAAGCACCTGCCGAGCGCACGGGAGCCACCTGCTCGCCTCGCCGGAACCACCTGCCCGGCGCGCCGGAGCCACCTGCTCTCCTCGCCGGAACCACCTGCCGGGCGCAGCGGAAGCACCTGCCGGGCGCGCCGGAGCCACCTGCTCGGCTCGCCGGAACCACCTGCCGGGCCCTAACCCTAACCCTAACCCTAACCCTATCCCCAAACCCTAACCCTAACCCTAACCCCTAACCCTAAGCCTAACCCTAAACCCTAACCCAACCGTAACCCTAACCCTAACCCTACCCCTAACCCTAACCCCTAACCCCAAACCCTAAACCCTAACCCTAACCGTAACCCTAACCCTATCCCTAACCCTAACCTGACGGACAGGCTGGAACCAGCTGCTCAACTCGCCGGAACCACCTGCCAGACATGCCAGAACCACCTGCCGAGCACGCCGGAGCCACCTGCTGGTCTCACCAGAACCACCTGCCTGACAGGCCAAAATCAACAGCTGGCTATGAGAGAACCACCTGGCAGACAATCCGCAATAACCTGCCAGGCATGCAGGAACCACCTCTCAGACGTAAGAGAACCACGTGCCGGACACGCTGGAACCACGTCCTGGACAGACTGGAACCACCTGCCGGACATGCCTGGACCACCTGCCGAGCACGCCGGAACCACCTGCTCGACTCGCAGGACCCATGTGCCAGACACGCCAAAATGAACTGCCGGCTACACCAGAACCACTTACCGGACACTCCGGAATAACCTGCCCAGCATGCCAGAACCACCTCTCAGAAGTGCCAGAAGCACGTGCTGGACATGCCGGAACAACCTATCGGACAGAACGGAACAACCTGCCGGACACACCAAAATCACCTGCGGGCTACGCCAGAACCACTTGGAGGACTCTCCGGGAAAACCTGCCGGGCATGCTGGAACCACCTCTCAGACGTGCCTGAACCACGTGGCGGACACTCCGGAAACGCATGTCGGGCCGGCCGGAACCACCTCTCAGACGTGCCAGAACCTCATGCCGGACACCCCAGAACCACCTGCTGGACAGACCGGAAACACCTGCCGGACACGCCGGAACCACATGTTCGACTCGCTGGAACCACATTCTGGACATGGCAAAATCACCTGCCGCCTATGCCAGAACCGCTTGGCGAACACTCCGGAATCACCTGTCAGGCATGCCGGAACCACCTCTCAGACCTGCCAGAACCACATGCCAATGACACCGGAAGCACCTGCCGAGCATGCCGGAAGCACCTGCTCGACTCGCCAGAACCACCTGTCGGACACGCCAAAATCAGCTGCCGGCTACGCCACAGCCAGTTGGTGAACACTCCGGAAACACCTGCCGGGCTGGCTGGAACCACCTGCCAGTCACGCCAACATCACCTGCCAGCTACGCCAGAACCACTTGGCGGAGACTCCAGAAACACCTGTTGGGCCAGCCGGAACCACCTCTCAGACGTGCCAGAACCATGTGCCTGAGATGCTGGAACCGCACCCCGAACAGACCGAAACCACCTGCCAGACCCAACTGAACCACCTGCCGAGCACGCAGGAACAACCTGCTCGCATCGCCGGAACCACCTGCCGGGCGCAGCGGAAGCACCTGCCGAGCGCGCCGGAGCCACCTGCTCGCCTCGCCGGAAACACCAGCCGGGCCCAGCGGAAGCACCTGCCGAGCGCACGGGAGCCACCTGCTCGCCTCGCCGGAACCACCTGCCCGGCGCGCCGGAGCCACCTGCTCTCCTCGCCGGAACCACCTGCCGGGCGCAGCGGAAGCACCTGCCGGGCGCGCCGGAGCCACCTGCTCGGCTCGCCGGAACCACCTGCCGGGCCCTAACCCTAACCCTAACCCTAACCCTATCCCCAAACCCTAACCCTAACCCTAACCCCTAACCCTAAGCCTAACCCTAAACCCTAACCCAACCGTAACCCTAACCCTAACCCTACCCCTAACCCTAACCCCTAACCCCAAACCCTAAACCCTAACCCTAACCGTAACCCTAACCCTATCCCTAACCCTAACCTGACGGACAGGCTGGAACCAGCTGCTCAACTCGCCGGAACCACCTGCCAGACATGCCAGAACCACCTGCCGAGCACGCCGGAGCCACCTGCTGGACTCACCAGAACCACCTGCCTGACAGGCCAAAATCAACAGCTGGCTATGAGAGAACCACCTGGCAGACAATCCGCAATAACCTGCCAGGCATGCAGGAACCACCTCTCAGACGTAAGAGAACCACGTGCCGGACACGCTGGAACCACGTCCTGGACAGACTGGAACCACCTGCCGGACATGCCTGGACCACCTGCCGAGCACGCCGGAACCACCTGCTCGACTCGCAGGACCCATGTGCCAGACACGCCAAAATGAACTGCCGGCTACACCAGAACCACTTACCGGACACTCCGGAATAACCTGCCCGGCATGCCAGAACCACCTCTCACAAGTGCCAGAAGCACGTGCTGGACATGCCGGAACAACCTATCGGACAGAACGGAACAACCTGCCGGACACACCAAAATCACCTGCGGGCTACGCCAGAACCACTTGGAGGACTCTCCGGGAAAACCTGCCGGGCATGCTGGAACCACCTCTCAGACGTGCCTGAACCACGTGGCGGACACTCCGGAAACGCATGTCGGGCCGGCCGGAACCACCTCTCAGACGTGCCAGAACCTCATGCCGGACACCCCAGAACCACCTGCTGGACAGACCGGAAACACCTGCCGGACACGCCGGAACCACATGTTCGACTCGCTGGAACCACATTCTGGACATGGCAAAATCACCTGCCGCCTATGCCAGAACCGCTTGGCGAACACTCCGGAATCACCTGTCAGGCATGCCGGAACCACCTCTCAGACCTGCCAGAACCACATGCCAATGACACCGGAAGCACCTGCCGAGCATGCCGGAAGCACCTGCTCGACTCGCCAGAACCACCTGTCGGACACGCCAAAATCACCTGCCGGCTACGCCACAGCCAGTTGGTGAACACTCCGGAAACACCTGCCGGGCTGGCTGGAACCACCTGCCAGTCACGCCAACATCACCTGCCAGCTACGCCAGAACCACTTGGCGGAGACTCCAGAAACACCTGTTGGGCCAGCCGGAACCACCTCTCAGACGTGCCAGAACCATGTGCCTGAGATGCTGGAACCGCACCCCGAACAGACCGAAACCACCTGCCAGACCCAACTGAACCACCTGCCGAGCACGCAGGAACAAGCTGCTCGCATCGCCGGAACCACCTGCCGGGCGCAGCGGAAGCACCTGCCGAGCGCGCCGGAGCCACCTGCTCGCCTCGCCGGAAACACCAGCCGGGCCCAGCGGAAGCACCTGCCGAGCGCACGGGAGCCACCTGCTCGCCTCGCCGGAACCACCTGCCCGGCGCGCTGGAGCCACCTGCTCTCCTCGCCGGAACCACCTGCCGGGCGCAGCGGAACCACCTGCCGGGCGCGCCGGAGCCACCTGCTCGGCTCGCCGGAACCACCTGCCGGGCCCTAACCCTAACCCTAACCCTAACCCTATCCCCAAACCCTAACCCTAACCCTAACCCCTAACCCTAAGCCTAACCCTAAACCCTAACCCAACCGTAACCCTAACCCTAACCCTACCCCTAACCCTAACCCCTAACCCCAAACCCTAAACCCTAACCCTAACCGTAACCCTAACCCTATCCCTAACCCTAACCTGACGGACAGGCTGGAACCAGCTGCTCAACTCGCCGGAACCACCTGCCAGACATGCCAGAACCACCTGCCGAGCACGCCGGAGCCACCTGCTGGTCTCACCAGAACCACCTGCCTGACAGGCCAAAATCAACAGCTGGCTATGAGAGAACCACCTGGCAGACAATCCGCAATAACCTGCCAGGCATGCAGGAACCACCTCTCAGACGTAAGAGAACCACGTGCCGGACACGCTGGAACCACGTCCTGGACAGACTGGAACCACCTGCCGGACATGCCTGGACCACCTGCCGAGCACGCCGGAACCACCTGCTCGACTCGCAGGACCCATGTGCCAGACACGCCAAAATGAACTGCCGGCTACACCAGAACCACTTACCGGACACTCCGGAATAACCTGCCCGGCATGCCAGAACCACCTCTCAGAAGTGCCAGAAGCACGTGCTGGACATGCCGGAACAACCTATCGGACAGAACGGAACAACCTGCCGGACACACCAAAATCACCTGCGGGCTACGCCAGAACCACTTGGAGGACTCTCCGGGAAAACCTGCCGGGCATGCTGGAACCACCTCTCAGACGTGCCTGAACCACGTGGCGGACACTCCGGAAACGCATGTCGGGCCGGCCGGAACCACCTCTCAGACGTGCCAGAACCTCATGCCGGACACCCCAGAACCACCTGCTGGACAGACCGGAAACACCTGCCGGACACGCCGGAACCACATGTTCGACTCGCTGGAACCACATTCTGGACATGGCAAAATCACCTGCCGCCTATGCCAGAACCGCTTGGCGAACACTCCGGAATCACCTGTCAGGCATGCCGGAACCACCTCTCAGACCTGCCAGAACCACATGCCAATGACACCGGAAGCACCTGCCGAGCATGCCGGAAGCACCTGCTCGACTCGCCAGAACCACCTGTCGGACACGCCAAAATCACCTGCCGGCTACGCCACAGCCAGTTGGTGAACACTCCGGAAACACCTGCCGGGCTGGCTGGAACCACCTGCCAGTCACGCCAACATCACCTGCCAGCTACGCCAGAACCACTTGGCGGAGACTCCAGAAACACCTGTTGGGCCAGCCGGAACCACCTCTCAGACGTGCCAGAACCATGTGCCTGAGATGCTGGAACCGCACCCCGAACAGACCGAAACCACCTGCCAGACCCAACTGAACCACCTGCCGAGCACGCAGGAACAACCTGCTCGCCTCGCCGGAACCACCTGCCGGGCGCAGCGGAAGCACCTGCCGAGCGCGCCGGAGCCACCTGCTCGCCTCGCCGGAAACACCAGCCAGGCCCAGCGGAAGCACCTGCCGAGCGCGCCGGAGCCACCTGCTCGCCTCGCCGGAACCACCTGCCGGGCCCAGCGGAAGCACGTGCCAAGCACGCCGGAGCCACCTGCTCGCCTCGCCGGAACCACCAGCCGGGCGCAGCGGAAGCACCTGCGGAGCGCGCCGGAGACACCTGCTCGCCTCGCCGGAACCACCTGCCGGGCCCAGCGGAAGCACCTGCCGGGCCCTAACCCTAACCCTAACCCTAACCCTATCCCCAAACCCTAACCCTAACCCTAACCCCTAACCCTAAGCCTAACCCTAAACCCTAACCCAACCGTAACCCTAACCCTAACCCTACCCCTAACCCTAACCCCTAACCCCAAACCCTAAACCCTAACCCTAACCGTAACCCTAACCCTATCCCTAACCCTAACCTGACGGACAGGCTGGAACCAGCTGCTCAACTCGCCGGAACCACCTGCCAGACATGCCAGAACCACCTGCCGAGCACGCCGGAGCCACCTGCTGGTCTCACCAGAACCACCTGCCTGACAGGCCAAAATCAACAGCTGGCTATGAGAGAACCACCTGGCAGACAATCCGCAATAACCTGCCAGGCATGCAGGAACCACCTCTCAGACGTAAGAGAACCACGTGCCGGACACGCTGGAACCACGTCCTGGACAGACTGGAACCACCTGCCGGACATGCCTGGACCACCTGCCGAGCACGCCGGAACCACCTGCTCGACTCGCAGGACCCATGTGCCAGACACGCCAAAATGAACTGCCGGCTACACCAGAACCACTTACCGGACACTCCGGAATAACCTGCCCGGCATGCCAGAACCACCTCTCAGAAGTGCCAGAAGCACGTGCTGGACATGCCGGAACAACCTATCGGACAGAACGGAACAACCTGCCGGACACACCAAAATCACCTGCGGGCTACGCCAGAACCACTTGGAGGACTCTCCGGGAAAACCTGCCGGGCATGCTGGAACCACCTCTCAGACGTGCCTGAACCACGTGGCGGACACTCCGGAAACGCATGTCGGGCCGGCCGGAACCACCTCTCAGACGTGCCAGAACCTCATGCCGGACACCCCAGAACCACCTGCTGGACAGACCGGAAACACCTGCCGGACACGCCGGAACCACATGTTCGACTCGCTGGAACCACATTCTGGACATGGCAAAATCACCTGCCGCCTATGCCAGAACCGCTTGGCGAACACTCCGGAATCACCTGTCAGGCATGCCGGAACCACCTCTCAGACCTGCCAGAACCACATGCCAATGACACCGGAAGCACCTGCCGAGCATGCCGGAAGCACCTGCTCGACTCGCCAGAACCACCTGTCGGACACGCCAAAATCACCTGCCGGCTACGCCACAGCCAGTTGGTGAACACTCCGGAAACACCTGCCGGGCTGGCTGGAACCACCTGCCAGTCACGCCAACATCACCTGCCAGCTACGCCAGAACCACTTGGCGGAGACTCCAGAAACACCTGTTGGGCCAGCCGGAACCACCTCTCAGACGTGCCAGAACCATGTGCCTGAGATGCTGGAACCGCACCCCGAACAGACCGAAACCACCTGCCAGACCCAACTGAACCACCTGCCGAGCACGCAGGAACAACCTGCTCGCCTCGCCGGAACCACCTGCCGGGCGCAGCGGAAGCACCTGCCGAGCGCGCCGGAGCCACCTGCTCGCCTCGCCGGAAACACCAGCCAGGCCCAGCGGAAGCACCTGCCGAGCGCGCCGGAGCCACCTGCTCGCCTCGCCGGAACCACCTGCCGGGCCCAGCGGAAGCACGTGCCAAGCACGCCGGAGCCACCTGCTCGCCTCGCCGGAACCACCAGCCGGGCGCAGCGGAAGCACCTGCGGAGCGCGCCGGAGACACCTGCTCGCCTCGCCGGAACCACCTGCCGGGCCCAGCGGAAGCACCTGCCGGGCCCTAACCCTAACCCTAACCCTAACCCTATCCCCAAACCCTAACCCTAACCCTAACCCCTAACCCTAAGCCTAACCCTAAACCCTAACCCAACCGTAACCCTAACCCTAACCCTACCCCTAACCCTAACCCCTAACCCCAAACCCTAAACCCTAACCCTAACCGTAACCCTAACCCTATCCCTAACCCTAACCTGACGGACAGGCTGGAACCAGCTGCTCAACTCGCCGGAACCACCTGCCAGACATGCCAGAACCACCTGCCGAGCACGCCGGAGCCACCTGCTGGACTCACCAGAACCACCTGCCTGACAGGCCCAAATCAACAGCTGGCTATGAGAGAACCACCTGGCAGACAATCCGCAATAACCTGCCAGGCATGCAGGAACCACCTCTCAGACGTAAGAGAACCACGTGCCGGACACGCTGGAACCACGTCCTGGACAGACTGGAACCACCTGCCGGACATGCCTGGACCACCTGCCGAGCACGCCGGAACCACCTGCTCGACTCGCAGGACCCATGTGCCAGACACGCCAAAATGAACTGCCGGCTACACCAGAACCACTTACCGGACACTCCGGAATAACCTGCCCAGCATGCCAGAACCACCTCTCAGAAGTGCCAGAAGCACGTGCTGGACATGCCGGAACAACCTATCGGACAGAACGGAACAACCTGCCGGACACACCAAAATCACCTGCGGGCTACGCCAGAACCACTTGGAGGACTCTCCGGGAAAACCTGCCGGGCATGCTGGAACCACCTCTCAGACGTGCCTGAACCACGTGGCGGACACTCCGGAAACGCATGTCGGGCCGGCCGGAACCACCTCTCAGACGTGCCAGAACCTCATGCCGGACACCCCAGAACCACCTGCTGGACAGACCGGAAACACCTGCCGGACACGCCGGAACCACATGTTCGACTCGCTGGAACCACATTCTGGACATGGCAAAATCACCTGCCGCCTATGCCAGAACCGCTTGGCGAACACTCCGGAATCACCTGTCAGGCATGCCGGAACCACCTCTCAGACCTGCCAGAACCACATGCCAATGACACCGGAAGCACCTGCCGAGCATGCCGGAAGCACCTGC
This sequence comes from Equus asinus, assembly GCF_041296235.1. Classification (NCBI taxonomy): domain Eukaryota; kingdom Metazoa; phylum Chordata; class Mammalia; order Perissodactyla; family Equidae; genus Equus; species Equus asinus. The sequence goes on along the minus strand of NC_091807.1, from coordinate 42,938,633 downwards.
TCGACTCGCCAGAACCACCTGTCGGACACGCCAAAATCACCTGCCGGCTACGCCACAGCCAGTTGGTGAACACTCCGGAAACACCTGCCGGGCTGGCTGGAACCACCTGCCAGTCACGCCAACATCACCTGCCAGCTACGCCAGAACCACTTGGCGGAGACTCCAGAAACACCTGTTGGGCCAGCCGGAACCACCTCTCAGACGTGCCAGAACCATGTGCCTGAGATGCTGGAACCGCACCCCGAACAGACCGAAACCACCTGCCAGACCCAACTGAACCACCTGCCGAGCACGCAGGAACAACCTGCTCGCATCGCCGGAACCACCTGCCGGGCGCAGCGGAAGCACCTGCCGAGCGCGCCGGAGCCACCTGCTCGCCTCGCCGGAAACACCAGCCGGGCCCAGCGGAAGCACCTGCCGAGCGCACGGGAGCCACCTGCTCGCCTCGCCGGAACCACCTGCCCGGCGCGCCGGAGCCACCTGCTGTCCTCGCCGGAACCACCTGCCGGGCGCAGCTGAAGCACCTGCCGGGCGCGCCGGAGCCACCTGCTCGGCTCGCCGGAACCACCTGCCGGGCCCTAACCCTAACCCTAACCCTAACCCTATCCCCAAACCCTAACCCTAACCCTAACCCCTAACCCTAAGCCTAACCCTAAACCCTAACCCAACCGTAACCCTAACCCTAACCCTACCCCTAACCCTAACCCCTAACCCCAAACCCTAAACCCTAACCCTAACCGTAACCCTCACCCTATCCCTAACCCTAACCTGACGGACAGGCTGGAACCAGCTGCTCAACTCGCCGGAACCACCTGCCAGACATGCCAGAACCACCTGCCGAGCACGCCGGATCCACCTGCTGGTCTCACCAGAACCACCTGCCTGACAGGCCAAAATCAACAGCTGGCTATGAGAGAACCACCTGGCAGACAATCCGCAATAACCTGCCAGGCATGCAGGAACCACCTCTCAGACGTAAGAGAACCACGTGCCGGACACGCTGGAACCACGTCCTGGACAGACTGGAACCACCTGCCGGACATGCCTGGACCACCTGCCGAGCACGCCGGAACCACCTGCTCGACTCGCAGGACCCATGTGCCAGACACGCCAAAATGAACTGCCGGCTACACCAGAACCACTTACCGGACACTCCGGAATAACCTGCCCGGCATGCCAGAACCACCTCTCACAAGTGCCAGAAGCACGTGCTGGACATGCCGGAACAACCTATCGGACAGAACGGAACAACCTGCCGGACACACCAAAATCACCTGCGGGCTACGCCAGAACCACTTGGAGGACTCTCCGGGAAAACCTGCCGGGCATGCTGGAACCACCTCTCAGACGTGCCTGAACCACGTGGCGGACACTCCGGAAACGCATGTCGGGCCGGCCGGAACCACCTCTCAGACGTGCCAGAACCTCATGCCGGACACCCCAGAACCACCTGCTGGACAGACCGGAAACACCTGCCGGACACGCCGGAACCACATGTTCGACTCGCTGGAACCACATTCTGGACATGGCAAAATCACCTGCCGCCTATGCCAGAACCGCTTGGCGAACACTCCGGAATCACCTGTCAGGCATGCCGGAACCACCTCTCAGACCTGCCAGAACCACATGCCAATGACACCGGAAGCACCTGCCGAGCATGCCGGAAGCACCTGCTCGACTCGCCAGAACCACCTGTCGGACACGCCAAAATCACCTGCCGGCTACGCCACAGCCAGTTGGTGAACACTCCGGAAACACCTGCCGGGCTGGCTGGAACCACCTGCCAGTCACGCCAACATCACCTGCCAGCTACGCCAGAACCACTTGGCGGAGACTCCAGAAACACCTGTTGGGCCAGCCGGAACCACCTCTCAGACGTGCCAGAACCATGTGCCTGAGATGCTGGAACCGCACCCCGAACAGACCGAAACCACCTGCCAGACCCAACTGAACCACCTGCCGAGCACGCAGGAACAACCTGCTCGCATCGCCGGAACCACCTGCCGGGCGCAGCGGAAGCACCTGCCGAGCGCGCCGGAGCCACCTGCTCGCCTCGCCGGAAACACCAGCCGGGCCCAGCGGAAGCACCTGCCGAGCGCACGGGAGCCACCTGCTCGCCTCGCCGGAACCACCTGCCCGGCGCGCCGGAGCCACCTGCTCTCCTCGCCGGAACCACCTGCCGGGCGCAGCGGAAGCACCTGCCGGGCGCGCCGGAGCCACCTGCTCGGCTCGCCGGAACCACCTGCCGGGCCCTAACCCTAACCCTAACCCTAACCCTATCCCCAAACCCTAACCCTAACCCTAACCCCTAACCCTAAGCCTAACCCTAAACCCTAACCCAACCGTAACCCTAACCCTAACCCTACCCCTAACCCTAACCCCTAACCCCAAACCCTAAACCCTAACCCTAACCGTAACCCTAACCCTATCCCTAACCCTAACCTGACGGACAGGCTGGAACCAGCTGCTCAACTCGCCGGAACCACCTGCCAGACATGCCAGAACCACCTGCCGAGCACGCCGGAGCCACCTGCTGGTCTCACCAGAACCACCTGCCTGACAGGCCAAAATCAACAGCTGGCTATGAGAGAACCACCTGGCAGACAATCCGCAATAACCTGCCAGGCATGCAGGAACCACCTCTCAGACGTAAGAGAACCACGTGCCGGACACGCTGGAACCACGTCCTGGACAGACTGGAACCACCTGCCGGACATGCCTGGACCACCTGCCGAGCACGCCGGAACCACCTGCTCGACTCGCAGGACCCATGTGCCAGACACGCCAAAATGAACTGCCGGCTACACCAGAACCACTTACCGGACACTCCGGAATAACCTGCCCGGCATGCCAGAACCACCTCTCACAAGTGCCAGAAGCACGTGCTGGACATGCCGGAACAACCTATCGGACAGAACGGAACAACCTGCCGGACACACCAAAATCACCTGCGGGCTACGCCAGAACCACTTGGAGGACTCTCCGGGAAAACCTGCCGGGCATGCTGGAACCACCTCTCAGACGTGCCTGAACCACGTGGCGGACACTCCGGAAACGCATGTCGGGCCGGCCGGAACCACCTCTCAGACGTGCCAGAACCTCATGCCGGACACCCCAGAACCACCTGCTGGACAGACCGGAAACACCTGCCGGACACGCCGGAACCACATGTTCGACTCGCTGGAACCACATTCTGGACATGGCAAAATCACCTGCCGCCTATGCCAGAACCGCTTGGCGAACACTCCGGAATCACCTGTCAGGCATGCCGGAACCACCTCTCAGACCTGCCAGAACCACATGCCAATGACACCGGAAGCACCTGCCGAGCATGCCGGAAGCACCTGCTCGACTCGCCAGAACCACCTGTCGGACACGCCAAAATCACCTGCCGGCTACGCCACAGCCAGTTGGTGAACACTCCGGAAACACCTGCCGGGCTGGCTGGAACCACCTGCCAGTCACGCCAACATCACCTGCCAGCTACGCCAGAACCACTTGGCGGAGACTCCAGAAACACCTGTTGGGCCAGCCGGAACCACCTCTCAGACGTGCCAGAACCATGTGCCTGAGATGCTGGAACCGCACCCCGAACAGACCGAAACCACCTGCCAGACCCAACTGAACCACCTGCCGAGCACGCAGGAACAACCTGCTCGCATCGCCGGAACCACCTGCCGGGCGCAGCGGAAGCACCTGCCGAGCGCGCCGGAGCCACCTGCTCGCCTCGCCGGAAACACCAGCCGGGCCCAGCGGAAGCACCTGCCGAGCGCACGGGAGCCACCTGCTCGCCTCGCCGGAACCACCTGCCCGGCGCGCCGGAGCCACCTGCTCTCCTCGCCGGAACCACCTGCCGGGCGCAGCTGAAGCACCTGCCGGGCGCGCCGGAGCCACCTGCTCGGCTCGCCGGAACCACCTGCCGGGCCCTAACCCTAACCCTAACCCTAACCCTATCCCCAAACCCTAACCCTAACCCTAACCCCTAACCCTAAGCCTAACCCTAAACCCTAACCCAACCGTAACCCTAACCCTAACCCTACCCCTAACCCTAACCCCTAACCCCAAACCCTAAACCCTAACCCTAACCGTAACCCTAACCCTATCCCTAACCCTAACCTGACGGACAGGCTGGAACCAGCTGCTCAACTCGCCGGAACCACCTGCCAGACATGCCAGAACCACCTGCCGAGCACGCCGGAGCCACCTGCTGGTCTCACCAGAACCACCTGCCTGACAGGCCAAAATCAACAGCTGGCTATGAGAGAACCACCTGGCAGACAATCCGCAATAACCTGCCAGGCATGCAGGAACCACCTCTCAGACGTAAGAGAACCACGTGCCGGACACGCTGGAACCACGTCCTGGACAGACTGGAACCACCTGCCGGACATGCCTGGACCACCTGCCGAGCACGCCGGAACCACCTGCTCGACTCGCAGGACCCATGTGCCAGACACGCCAAAATGAACTGCCGGCTACACCAGAACCACTTACCGGACACTCCGGAATAACCTGCCCGGCATGCCAGAACCACCTCTCACAAGTGCCAGAAGCACGTGCTGGACATGCCGGAACAACCTATCGGACAGAACGGAACAACCTGCCGGACACACCAAAATCACCTGCGGGCTACGCCAGAACCACTTGGAGGACTCTCCGGGAAAACCTGCCGGGCATGCTGGAACCACCTCTCAGACGTGCCTGAACCACGTGGCGGACACTCCGGAAACGCATGTCGGGCCGGCCGGAACCACCTCTCAGACGTGCCAGAACCTCATGCCGGACACCCCAGAACCACCTGCTGGACAGACCGGAAACACCTGCCGGACACGCCGGAACCACATGTTCGACTCGCTGGAACCACATTCTGGACATGGCAAAATCACCTGCCGCCTATGCCAGAACCGCTTGGCGAACACTCCGGAATCACCTGTCAGGCATGCCGGAACCACCTCTCAGACCTGCCAGAACCACATGCCAATGACACCGGAAGCACCTGCCGAGCATGCCGGAAGCACCTGCTCGACTCGCCAGAACCACCTGTCGGACACGCCAAAATCACCTGCCGGCTACGCCACAGCCAGTTGGTGAACACTCCGGAAACACCTGCCGGGCTGGCTGGAACCACCTGCCAGTCACGCCAACATCACCTGCCAGCTACGCCAGAACCACTTGGCGGAGACTCCAGAAACACCTGTTGGGCCAGCCGGAACCACCTCTCAGACGTGCCAGAACCATGTGCCTGAGATGCTGGAACCGCACCCCGAACAGACCGAAACCACCTGCCAGACCCAACTGAACCACCTGCCGAGCACGCAGGAACAAGCTGCTCGCATCGCCGGAACCACCTGCCGGGCGCAGCGGAAGCACCTGCCGAGCGCGCCGGAGCCACCTGCTCGCCTCGCCGGAAACACCAGCCGGGCCCAGCGGAAGCACCTGCCGAGCGCACGGGAGCCACCTGCTCGCCTCGCCGGAACCACCTGCCCGGCGCGCTGGAGCCACCTGCTCTCCTCGCCGGAACCACCTGCCGGGCGCAGCGGAACCACCTGCCGGGCGCGCCGGAGCCACCTGCTCGGCTCGCCGGAACCACCTGCCGGGCCCTAACCCTAACCCTAACCCTAACCCTATCCCCAAACCCTAACCCTAACCCTAACCCCTAACCCTAAGCCTAACCCTAAACCCTAACCCAACCGTAACCCTAACCCTAACCCTACCCCTAACCCTAACCCCTAACCCCAAACCCTAAACCCTAACCCTAACCGTAACCCTAACCCTATCCCTAACCCTAACCTGACGGACAGGCTGGAACCAGCTGCTCAACTCGCCGGAACCACCTGCCAGACATGCCAGAACCACCTGCCGAGCACGCCGGAGCCACCTGCTGGTCTCACCAGAACCACCTGCCTGACAGGCCAAAATCAACAGCTGGCTATGAGAGAACCACCTGGCAGACAATCCGCAATAACCTGCCAGGCATGCAGGAACCACCTCTCAGACGTAAGAGAACCACGTGCCGGACACGCTGGAACCACGTCCTGGACAGACTGGAACCACCTGCCGGACATGCCTGGACCACCTGCCGAGCACGCCGGAACCACCTGCTCGACTCGCAGGACCCATGTGCCAGACACGCCAAAATGAACTGCCGGCTACACCAGAACCACTTACCGGACACTCCGGAATAACCTGCCCGGCATGCCAGAACCACCTCTCACAAGTGCCAGAAGCACGTGCTGGACATGCCGGAACAACCTATCGGACAGAACGGAACAACCTGCCGGACACACCAAAATCACCTGCGGGCTACGCCAGAACCACTTGGAGGACTCTCCGGGAAAACCTGCCGGGCATGCTGGAACCACCTCTCAGACGTGCCTGAACCACGTGGCGGACACTCCGGAAACGCATGTCGGGCCGGCCGGAACCACCTCTCAGACGTGCCAGAACCTCATGCCGGACACCCCAGAACCACCTGCTGGACAGACCGGAAACACCTGCCGGACACGCCGGAACCACATGTTCGACTCGCTGGAACCACATTCTGGACATGGCAAAATCACCTGCCGCCTATGCCAGAACCGCTTGGCGAACACTCCGGAATCACCTGTCAGGCATGCCGGAACCACCTCTCAGACCTGCCAGAACCACATGCCAATGACACCGGAAGCACCTGCCGAGCATGCCGGAAGCACCTGCTCGACTCGCCAGAACCACCTGTCGGACACGCCAAAATCACCTGCCGGCTACGCCACAGCCAGTTGGTGAACACTCCGGAAACACCTGCCGGGCTGGCTGGAACCACCTGCCAGTCACGCCAACATCACCTGCCAGCTACGCCAGAACCACTTGGCGGAGACTCCAGAAACACCTGTTGGGCCAGCCGGAACCACCTCTCAGACGTGCCAGAACCATGTGCCTGAGATGCTGGAACCGCACCCCGAACAGACCGAAACCACCTGCCAGACCCAACTGAACCACCTGCCGAGCACGCAGGAACAACCTGCTCGCATCGCCGGAACCACCTGCCGGGCGCAGCGGAAGCACCTGCCGAGCGCGCCGGAGCCACCTGCTCGCCTCGCCGGAAACACCAGCCGGGCCCAGCGGAAGCACCTGCCGAGCGCACGGGAGCCACCTGCTCGCCTCGCCGGAACCACCTGCCCGGCGCGCCGGAGCCACCTGCTCTCCTCGCCGGAACCACCTGCCGGGCGCAGCTGAAGCACCTGCCGGGCGCGCCGGAGCCACCTGCTCGGCTCGCCGGAACCACCTGCCGGGCCCTAACCCTAACCCTAACCCTAACCCTATCCCCAAACCCTAACCCTAACCCTAACCCCTAACCCTAAGCCTAACCCTAAACCCTAACCCAACCGTAACCCTAACCCTAACCCTACCCCTAACCCTAACCCCTAACCCCAAACCCTAAACCCTAACCCTAACCGTAACCCTAACCCTATCCCTAACCCTAACCTGACGGACAGGCTGGAACCAGCTGCTCAACTCGCCGGAACCACCTGCCAGACATGCCAGAACCACCTGCCGAGCACGCCGGAGCCACCTGCTGGTCTCACCAGAACCACCTGCCTGACAGGCCAAAATCAACAGCTGGCTATGAGAGAACCACCTGGCAGACAATCCGCAATAACCTGCCAGGCATGCAGGAACCACCTCTCAGACGTAAGAGAACCACGTGCCGGACACGCTGGAACCACGTCCTGGACAGACTGGAACCACCTGCCGGACATGCCTGGACCACCTGCCGAGCACGCCGGAACCACCTGCTCGACTCGCAGGACCCATGTGCCAGACACGCCAAAATGAACTGCCGGCTACACCAGAACCACTTACCGGACACTCCGGAATAACCTGCCCGGCATGCCAGAACCACCTCTCACAAGTGCCAGAAGCACGTGCTGGACATGCCGGAACAACCTATCGGACAGAACGGAACAACCTGCCGGACACACCAAAATCACCTGCGGGCTACGCCAGAACCACTTGGAGGACTCTCCGGGAAAACCTGCCGGGCATGCTGGAACCACCTCTCAGACGTGCCTGAACCACGTGGCGGACACTCCGGAAACGCATGTCGGGCCGGCCGGAACCACCTCTCAGACGTGCCAGAACCTCATGCCGGACACCCCAGAACCACCTGCTGGACAGACCGGAAACACCTGCCGGACACGCCGGAACCACATGTTCGACTCGCTGGAACCACATTCTGGACATGGCAAAATCACCTGCCGCCTATGCCAGAACCGCTTGGCGAACACTCCGGAATCACCTGTCAGGCATGCCGGAACCACCTCTCAGACCTGCCAGAACCACATGCCAATGACACCGGAAGCACCTGCCGAGCATGCCGGAAGCACCTGCTCGACTCGCCAGAACCACCTGTCGGACACGCCAAAATCACCTGCCGGCTACGCCACAGCCAGTTGGTGAACACTCCGGAAACACCTGCCGGGCTGGCTGGAACCACCTGCCAGTCACGCCAACATCACCTGCCAGCTACGCCAGAACCACTTGGCGGAGACTCCAGAAACACCTGTTGGGCCAGCCGGAACCACCTCTCAGACGTGCCAGAACCATGTGCCTGAGATGCTGGAACCGCACCCCGAACAGACCGAAACCACCTGCCAGACCCAACTGAACCACCTGCCGAGCACGCAGGAACAACCTGCTCGCATCGCCGGAACCACCTGCCGGGCGCAGCGGAAGCACCTGCCGAGCGCGCCGGAGCCACCTGCTCGCCTCGCCGGAAACACCAGCCGGGCCCAGCGGAAGCACCTGCCGAGCGCACGGGAGCCACCTGCTCGCCTCGCCGGAACCACCTGCCCGGCGCGCCGGAGCCACCTGCTCTCCTCGCCGGAACCACCTGCCGGGCGCAGCGGAACCACCTGCCGGGCGCGCCGGAGCCACCTGCTCGGCTCGCCGGAACCACCTGCCGGGCCCTAACCCTAACCCTAACCCTAACCCTATCCCCAAACCCTAACCCTAACCCTAACCCCTAACCCTAAGCCTAACCCTAAACCCTAACCCAACCGTAACCCTAACCCTAACCCTACCCCTAACCCTAACCCCTAACCCCAAACCCTAAACCCTAACCCTAACCGTAACCCTAACCCTATCCCTAACCCTAACCTGACGGACAGGCTGGAACCAGCTGCTCAACTCGCCGGAACCACCTGCCAGACATGCCAGAACCACCTGCCGAGCACGCCGGAGCCACCTGCTGGTCTCACCAGAACCACCTGCCTGACAGGCCAAAATCAACAGCTGGCTATGAGAGAACCACCTGGCAGACAATCCGCAATAACCTGCCAGGCATGCAGGAACCACCTCTCAGACGTAAGAGAACCACGTGCCGGACACGCTGGAACCACGTCCTGGACAGACTGGAACCACCTGCCGGACATGCCTGGACCACCTGCCGAGCACGCCGGAACCACCTGCTCGACTCGCAGGACCCATGTGCCAGACACGCCAAAATGAACTGCCGGCTACACCAGAACCACTTACCGGACACTCCGGAATAACCTGCCCGGCATGCCAGAACCACCTCTCAGAAGTGCCAGAAGCACGTGCTGGACATGCCGGAACAACCTATCGGACAGAACGGAACAACCTGCCGGACACACCAAAATCACCTGCGGGCTACGCCAGAACCACTTGGAGGACTCTCCGGGAAAACCTGCCGGGCATGCTGGAACCACCTCTCAGACGTGCCTGAACCACGTGGCGGACACTCCGGAAACGCATGTCGGGCCGGCCGGAACCACCTCTCAGACGTGCCAGAACCTCATGCCGGACACCCCAGAACCACCTGCTGGACAGACCGGAAACACCTGCCGGACACGCCGGAACCACATGTTCGACTCGCTGGAACCACATTCTGGACATGGCAAAATCACCTGCCGCCTATGCCAGAACCGCTTGGCGAACACTCCGGAATCACCTGTCAGGCATGCCGGAACCACCTCTCAGACCTGCCAGAACCACATGCCAATGACACCGGAAGCACCTGCCGAGCATGCCGGAAGCACCTGCTCGACTCGCCAGAACCACCTGTCGGACACGCCAAAATCACCTGCCGGCTACGCCACAGCCAGTTGGTGAACACTCCGGAAACACCTGCCGGGCTGGCTGGAACCACCTGCCAGTCACGCCAACATCACCTGCCAGCTACGCCAGAACCACTTGGCGGAGACTCCAGAAACACCTGTTGGGCCAGCCGGAACCACCTCTCAGACGTGCCAGAACCATGTGCCTGAGATGCTGGAACCGCACCCCGAACAGACCGAAACCACCTGCCAGACCCAACTGAACCACCTGCCGAGCACGCAGGAACAACCTGCTCGCCTCGCCGGAACCACCTGCCGGGCGCAGCGGAAGCACCTGCCGAGCGCGCCGGAGCCACCTGCTCGCCTCGCCGGAAACACCAGCCAGGCCCAGCGGAAGCACCTGCCGAGCGCGCCGGAGCCACCTGCTCGCCTCGCCGGAACCACCTGCCGGGCCCAGCGGAAGCACGTGCCAAGCACGCCGGAGCCACCTGCTCGCCTCGCCGGAACCACCAGCCGGGCGCAGCGGAAGCACCTGCGGAGCGCGCCGGAGACACCTGCTCGCCTCGCCGGAACCACCTGCCGGGCCCAGCGGAAGCACCTGCCGGGCCCTAACCCTAACCCTAACCCTAACCCTATCCCCAAACCCTAACCCTAACCCTAACCCCTAACCCTAAGCCTAACCCTAAACCCTAACCCAACCGTAACCCTAACCCTAACCCTACCCCTAACCCTAACCCCTAACCCCAAACCCTAAACCCTAACCCTAACCGTAACCCTAACCCTATCCCTAACCCTAACCTGACGGACAGGCTGGAACCAGCTGCTCAACTCGCCGGAACCACCTGCCAGACATGCCAGAACCACCTGCCGAGCACGCCGGAGCCACCTGCTGGTCTCACCAGAACCACCTGCCTGACAGGCCAAAATCAACAGCTGGCTATGAGAGAACCACCTGGCAGACAATCCGCAATAACCTGCCAGGCATGCAGGAACCACCTCTCAGACGTAAGAGAACCACGTGCCGGACACGCTGGAACCACGTCCTGGACAGACTGGAACCACCTGCCGGACATGCCTGGACCACCTGCCGAGCACGCCGGAACCACCTGCTCGACTCGCAGGACCCATGTGCCAGACACGCCAAAATGAACTGCCGGCTACACCAGAACCACTTACCGGACACTCCGGAATAACCTGCCCGGCATGCCAGAACCACCTCTCAGAAGTGCCAGAAGCACGTGCTGGACATGCCGGAACAACCTATCGGACAGAACGGAACAACCTGCCGGACACACCAAAATCACCTGCGGGCTACGCCAGAACCACTTGGAGGACTCTCCGGGAAAACCTGCCGGGCATGCTGGAACCACCTCTCAGACGTGCCTGAACCACGTGGCGGACACTCCGGAAACGCATGTCGGGCCGGCCGGAACCACCTCTCAGACGTGCCAGAACCTCATGCCGGACACCCCAGAACCACCTGCTGGACAGACCGGAAACACCTGCCGGACACGCCGGAACCACATGTTCGACTCGCTGGAACCACATTCTGGACATGGCAAAATCACCTGCCGCCTATGCCAGAACCGCTTGGCGAACACTCCGGAATCACCTGTCAGGCATGCCGGAACCACCTCTCAGACCTGCCAGAACCACATGCCAATGACACCGGAAGCACCTGCCGAGCATGCCGGAAGCACCTGCTCGACTCGCCAGAACCACCTGTCGGACACGCCAAAATCACCTGCCGGCTACGCCACAGCCAGTTGGTGAACACTCCGGAAACACCTGCCGGGCTGGCTGGAACCACCTGCCAGTCACGCCAACATCACCTGCCAGCTACGCCAGAACCACTTGGCGGAGACTCCAGAAACACCTGTTGGGCCAGCCGGAACCACCTCTCAGACGTGCCAGAACCATGTGCCTGAGATGCTGGAACCGCACCCCGAACAGACCGAAACCACCTGCCAGACCCAACTGAACCACCTGCCGAGCACGCAGGAACAACCTGCTCGCCTCGCCGGAACCACCTGCCGGGCGCAGCGGAAGCACCTGCCGAGCGCGCCGGAGCCACCTGCTCGCCTCGCCGGAAACACCAGCCAGGCCCAGCGGAAGCACCTGCCGAGCGCGCCGGAGCCACCTGCTCGCCTCGCCGGAACCACCTGCCGGGCCCAGCGGAAGCACGTGCCAAGCACGCCGGAGCCACCTGCTCGCCTCGCCGGAACCACCAGCCGGGCGCAGCGGAAGCACCTGCGGAGCGCGCCGGAGACACCTGCTCGCCTCGCCGGAACCACCTGCCGGGCCCAGCGGAAGCACCTGCCGGGCCCTAACCCTAACCCTAACCCTAACCCTATCCCCAAACCCTAACCCTAACCCTAACCCCTAACCCTAAGCCTAACCCTAAACCCTAACCCAACCGTAACCCTAACCCTAACCCTACCCCTAACCCTAACCCCTAACCCCAAACCCTAAACCCTAACCCTAACCGTAACCCTAACCCTATCCCTAACCCTAACCTGACGGACAGGCTGGAACCAGCTGCTCAACTCGCCGGAACCACCTGCCAGACATGCCAGAACCACCTGCCGAGCACGCCGGAGCCACCTGCTGGACTCACCAGAACCACCTGCCTGACAGGCCAAAATCAACAGCTGGCTATGAGAGAACCACCTGGCAGACAATCCGCAATAACCTGCCAGGCATGCAGGAACCACCTCTCAGACGTAAGAGAACCACGTGCCGGACACGCTGGAACCACGTCCTGGACAGACTGGAACCACCTGCCGGACATGCCTGGACCACCTGCCGAGCACGCCGGAACCACCTGCTCGACTCGCAGGACCCATGTGCCAGACACGCCAAAATGAACTGCCGGCTACACCAGAACCACTTACCGGACACTCCGGAATAACCTGCCCGGCATGCCAGAACCACCTCTCAGAAGTGCCAGAAGCACGTGCTGGACATGCCGGAACAACCTATCGGACAGAACGGAACAACCTGCCGGACACACCAAAATCACCTGCGGGCTACGCCAGAACCACTTGGAGGACTCTCCGGGAAAACCTGCCGGGCATGCTGGAACCACCTCTCAGACGTGCCTGAACCACGTGGCGGACACTCCGGAAACGCATGTCGGGCCGGCCGGAACCACCTCTCAGACGTGCCAGAACCTCATGCCGGACACCCCAGAACCACCTGCTGGACAGACCGGAAACACCTGCCGGACACGCCGGAACCACATGTTCGACTCGCTGGAACCACATTCTGGACATGGCAAAATCACCTGCCGCCTATGCCAGAACCGCTTGGCGAACACTCCGGAATCACCTGTCAGGCATGCCGGAACCACCTCTCAGACCTGCCAGAACCACATGCCAATGACACCGGAAGCACCTGCCGAGCATGCCGGAAGCACCTGCTCGACTCGCCAGAACCACCTGTCGGACACGCCAAAATCACCTGCCGGCTACGCCACAGCCAGTTGGTGAACACTCCGGAAACACCTGCCGGGCTGGCTGGAACCACCTGCCAGTCACGCCAACATCACCTGCCAGCTACGCCAGAACCACTTGGCGGAGACTCCAGAAACACCTGTTGGGCCAGCCGGAACCACCTCTCAGACGTGCCAGAACCATGTGCCTGAGATGCTGGAACCGCACCCCGAACAGACCGAAACCACCTGCCAGACCCAACTGAACCACCTGCCGAGCACGCAGGAACAACCTGCTCGCATCGCCGGAACCACCTGCCGGGCGCAGCGGAAGCACCTGCCGAGCGCGCCGGAGCCACCTGCTCGCCTCGCCGGAAACACCAGCCGGGCCCAGCGGAAGCACCTGCCGAGCGCACGGGAGCCACCTGCTCGCCTCGCCGGAACCACCTGCCCGGCGCGCCGGAGCCACCTGCTGTCCTCGCCGGAACCACCTGCCGGGCGCAGCGGAAGCACCTGCCGGGCGCGCCGGAGCCACCTGCTCGGCTCGCCGGAACCACCTGCCGGGCCCTAACCCTAACCCTAACCCTAACCCTATCCCCAAACCCTAACCCTAACCCTAACCCCTAACCCTAAGCCTAACCCTAAACCCTAACCCAACCGTAACCCTAACCCTAACCCTACCCCTAACCCTAACCCCTAACCCCAAACCCTAAACCCTAACCCTAACCGTAACCCTAACCCTATCCCTAACCCTAACCTGACGGACAGGCTGGAACCAGCTGCTCAACTCGCCGGAACCACCTGCCAGACATGCCAGAACCACCTGCCGAGCACGCCGGATCCACCTGCTGGTCTCACCAGAACCACCTGCCTGACAGGCCAAAATCAACAGCTGGCTATGAGAGAACCACCTGGCAGACAATCCGCAATAACCTGCCAGGCATGCAGGAACCACCTCTCAGACGTAAGAGAACCATGTGCCGGACACGCTGGAACCACGTCCTGGACAGACTGGAACCACCTGCCGGACATGCCTGGACCACCTGCCGAGCACGCCGGAACCACCTGCTCGACTCGCAGGACCCATGTGCCAGACACGCCAAAATGAACTGCCGGCTACACCAGAACCACTTACCGGACACTCCGGAATAACCTGCCCGGCATGCCAGAACCACCTCTCAGAAGTGCCAGAAGCACGTGCTGGACATGCCGGAACAACCTATCGGACAGAACGGAACAACCTGCCGGACACACCAAAATCACCTGCGGGCTACGCCAGAACCACTTGGAGGACTCTCCGGGAAAACCTGCCGGGCATGCTGGAACCACCTCTCAGACGTGCCTGAACCACGTGGCGGACACTCCGGAAACGCATGTCGGGCCGGCCGGAACCACCTCTCAGACGTGCCAGAACCTCATGCCGGACACCCCAGAACCACCTGCTGGACAGACCGGAAACACCTGCCGGACACGCCGGAACCACATGTTCGACTCGCTGGAACCACATTCTGGACATGGCAAAATCACCTGCCGCCTATGCCAGAACCGCTTGGCGAACACTCCGGAATCACCTGTCAGGCATGCCGGAACCACCTCTCAGACCTGCCAGAACCACATGCCAATGACACCGGAAGCACCTGCCGAGCATGCCGGAAGCACCTGCTCGACTCGCCAGAACCACCTGTCGGACACGCCAAAATCACCTGCCGGCTACGCCACAGCCAGTTGGTGAACACTCCGGAAACACCTGCCGGGCTGGCTGGAACCACCTGCCAGTCACGCCAACATCACCTGCCAGCTACGCCAGAACCACTTGGCGGAGACTCCAGAAACACCTGTTGGGCCAGCCGGAACCACCTCTCAGACGTGCCAGAACCATGTGCCTGAGATGCTGGAACCGCACCCCGAACAGACCGAAACCACCTGCCAGACCCAACTGAACCACCTGCCGAGCACGCAGGAACAACCTGCTCGCATCGCCGGAACCACCTGCCGGGCGCAGCGGAAGCACCTGCCGAGCGCGCCGGAGCCACCTGCTCGCCTCGCCGGAAACACCAGCCGGGCCCAGCGGAAGCACCTGCCGAGCGCACGGGAGCCACCTGCTCGCCTCGCCGGAACCACCTGCCCGGCGCGCCGGAGCCACCTGCTGTCCTCGCCGGAACCACCTGCCGGGCGCAGCGGAAGCACCTGCCGGGCGCGCCGGAGCCACCTGCTCGGCTCGCCGGAACCACCTGCCGGGCCCTAACCCTAACCCTAACCCTAACCCTATCCCCAAACCCTAACCCTAACCCTAACCCCTAACCCTAAGCCTAACCCTAAACCCTAACCCAACCGTAACCCTAACCCTAACCCTACCCCTAACCCTAACCCCTAACCCCAAACCCTAAACCCTAACCCTAACCGTAACCCTAACCCTATCCCTAACCCTAACCTGACGGACAGGCTGGAACCAGCTGCTCAACTCGCCGGAACCACCTGCCAGACATGCCAGAACCACCTGCCGAGCACGCCGGAGCCACCTGCTGGTCTCACCAGAACCACCTGCCTGACAGGCCAAAATCAACAGCTGGCTATGAGAGAACCACCTGGCAGACAATCCGCAATAACCTGCCAGGCATGCAGGAACCACCTCTCAGACGTAAGAGAACCACGTGCCGGACACGCTGGAACCACGTCCTGGACAGACTGGAACCACCTGCCGGACATGCCTGGACCACCTGCCGAGCACGCCGGAACCACCTGCTCGACTCGCAGGACCCATGTGCCAGACACGCCAAAATGAACTGCCGGCTACACCAGAACCACTTACCGGACACTCCGGAATAACCTGCCCGGCATGCCAGAACCACCTCTCACAAGTGCCAGAAGCACGTGCTGGACATGCCGGAACAACCTATCGGACAGAACGGAACAACCTGCCGGACACACCAAAATCACCTGCGGGCTACGCCAGAACCACTTGGAGGACTCTCCGGGAAAACCTGCCGGGCATGCTGGAACCACCTCTCAGACGTGCCTGAACCACGTGGCGGACACTCCGGAAACGCATGTCGGGCCGGCCGGAACCACCTCTCAGACGTGCCAGAACCTCATGCCGGACACCCCAGAACCACCTGCTGGACAGACCGGAAACACCTGCCGGACACGCCGGAACCACATGTTCGACTCGCTGGAACCACATTCTGGACATGGCAAAATCACCTGCCGCCTATGCCAGAACCGCTTGGCGAACACTCCGGAATCACCTGTCAGGCATGCCGGAACCACCTCTCAGACCTGCCAGAACCACATGCCAATGACACCGGAAGCACCTGCCGAGCATGCCGGAAGCACCTGCTCGACTCGCCAGAACCACCTGTCGGACACGCCAAAATCACCTGCCGGCTACGCCACAGCCAGTTGGTGAACACTCCGGAAACACCTGCCGGGCTGGCTGGAACCACCTGCCAGTCACGCCAACATCACCTGCCAGCTACGCCAGAACCACTTGGCGGAGACTCCAGAAACACCTGTTGGGCCAGCCGGAACCACCTCTCAGATGTGCCAGAACCATGTGCCTGAGATGCTGGAACCGCACCCCGAACAGACCGAAACCACCTGCCAGACCCAACTGAACCACCTGCCGAGCACGCAGGAACAACCTGCTCGCATCGCCGGAACCACCTGCCGGGCGCAGCGGAAGCACCTGCCGAGCGCGCCGGAGCCACCTGCTCGCCTCGCCGGAAACACCAGCCGGGCCCAGCGGAAGCACCTGCCGAGCGCGCCGGAGCCACCTGCTCGCCTCGCCGGAAACACCAGCCGGGCCCAGCGGAAGCACCTGCCGAGCGCACCGGAGCCACCTGCTCGCCTCGCCGGAACCACCTGCCCGGCGCGCCGGAGCCACCTGCTCTCCTCGCCGGAACCACCTGCCGGGCGCAGCGGAAGCACCTGCCGGGCGCGCCGGAGCCACCTGCTCGGCTCGCCGGAACCACCTGCCGGGCCCTAACCCTAACCCTAACCCTAACCCTATCCCCAAACCCTAACCCTAACCCTAACCCCTAATCCTAAGCCTAACCCTAAACCCTAACCCAACCGTAACCCTAACCCTAACCCTACCCCTAACCCTACCCCTAACCCTAACCCCTAACCCCAAACCCTAAACCCTAACCCTAACCGTAACCCTAACCCTATCCCTAACCCTAACCTGACGGACAGGCTGGAACCAGCTGCTCAACTCGCCGGAACCACCTGCCAGACATGCCAGAACCACCTGCCGAGCACGCCGGAGCCACCTGCTGGACTCACCAGAACCACCTGCCTGACAGGCCAAAATCAACAGCTGGCTATGAGAGAACCACCTGGCAGACAATCCGCAATAACCTGCCAGGCATGCAGGAACCACCTCTCAGACGTAAGAGAACCACGTGCCGGACACGCTGGAACCACGTCCTGGACAGACTGGAACCACCTGCCGGACATGCCTGGACCACCTGCCGAGCACGCCGGAACCACCTGCTCGACTCGCAGGACCCATGTGCCAGACACGCCAAAATGAACTGCCGGCTACACCAGAACCACTTACCGGACACTCCGGAATAACCTGCCCGGCATGCCAGAACCACCTCTCACAAGTGCCAGAAGCACGTGCTGGACATGCCGGAACAACCTATCGGACAGAACGGAACAACCTGCCGGACACACCAAAATCACCTGCGGGCTACGCCAGAACCACTTGGAGGACTCTCCGGGAAAACCTGCCGGGCATGCTGGAACCACCTCTCAGACGTGCCTGAACCACGTGGCGGACACTCCGGAAACGCATGTCGGGCCGGCCGGAACCACCTCTCAGACGTGCCAGAACCTCATGCCGGACACCCCAGAACCACCTGCTGGACAGACCGGAAACACCTGCCGGACACGCCGGAACCACATGTTCGACTCGCTGGAACCACATTCTGGACATGGCAAAATCACCTGCCGCCTATGCCAGAACCGCTTGGCGAACACTCCGGAATCACCTGTCAGGCATGCCGGAACCACCTCTCAGACCTGCCAGAACCACATGCCAATGACACCGGAAGCACCTGCCGAGCATGCCGGAAGCACCTGCTCGACTCGCCAGAACCACCTGTCGGACACGCCAAAATCACCTGCCGGCTACGCCACAGCCAGTTGGTGAACACTCCGGAAACACCTGCCGGGCTGGCTGGAACCACCTGCCAGTCACGCCAACATCACCTGCCAGCTACGCCAGAACCACTTGGCGGAGACTCCAGAAACACCTGTTGGGCCAGCCGGAACCACCTCTCAGACGTGCCAGAACCATGTGCCTGAGATGCTGGAACCGCACCCCGAACAGACCGAAACCACCTGCCAGACCCAACTGAACCACCTGCCGAGCACGCAGGAACAACCTGCTCGCATCGCCGGAACCACCTGCCGGGCGCAGCGGAAGCACCTGCCGAGCGCGCCGGAGCCACCTGCTCGCCTCGCCGGAAACACCAGCCGGGCCCAGCGGAAGCACCTGCCGAGCGCACGGGAGCCACCTGCTCGCCTCGCCGGAACCACCTGCCCGGCGCGCCGGAGCCACCTGCTCTCCTCGCCGGAACCACCTGCCGGGCGCAGCGGAAGCACCTGCCGGGCGCGCCGGAGCCACCTGCTCGGCTCGCCGGAACCACCTGCCGGGCCCTAACCCTAACCCTAACCCTAACCCTATCCCCAAACCCTAACCCTAACCCTAACCCCTAATCCTAAGCCTAACCCTAAACCCTAACCCAACCGTAACCCTAACCCTAACCCTACCCCTAACCCTAACCCCTAACCCCAAACCCTAAACCCTAACCCTAACCGTAACCCTAACCCTATCCCTAACCCTAACCTGACGGACAGGCTGGAACCAGCTGCTCAACTCGCCGGAACCACCTGCCAGACATGCCAGAACCACCTGCCGAGCACGCCGGAGCCACCTGCTGGACTCACCAGAACCACCTGCCTGACAGGCCAAAATCAACAGCTGGCTATGAGAGAACCACCTGGCAGACAATCCGCAATAACCTGCCAGGCATGCAGGAACCACCTCTCAGACGTAAGAGAACCACGTGCCGGACACGCTGGAACCACGTCCTGGACAGACTGGAACCACCTGCCGGACATGCCTGGACCACCTGCCGAGCACGCCGGAACCACCTGCTCGACTCGCAGGACCCATGTGCCAGACACGCCAAAATGAACTGCCGGCTACACCAGAACCACTTACCGGACACTCCGGAATAACCTGCCCGGCATGCCAGAACCACCTCTCACAAGTGCCAGAAGCACGTGCTGGACATGCCGGAACAACCTATCGGACAGAACGGAACAACCTGCCGGACACACCAAAATCACCTGCGGGCTACGCCAGAACCACTTGGAGGACTCTCCGGGAAAACCTGCCGGGCATGCTGGAACCACCTCTCAGACGTGCCTGAACCACGTGGCGGACACTCCGGAAACGCATGTCGGGCCGGCCGGAACCACCTCTCAGACGTGCCAGAACCTCATGCCGGACACCCCAGAACCACCTGCTGGACAGACCGGAAACACCTGCCGGACACGCCGGAACCACATGTTCGACTCGCTGGAACCACATTCTGGACATGGCAAAATCACCTGCCGCCTATGCCAGAACCGCTTGGCGAACACTCCGGAATCACCTGTCAGGCATGCCGGAACCACCTCTCAGACCTGCCAGAACCACATGCCAATGACACCGGAAGCACCTGCCGAGCATGCCGGAAGCACCTGCTCGACTCGCCAGAACCACCTGTCGGACACGCCAAAATCAGCTGCCGGCTACGCCACAGCCAGTTGGTGAACACTCCGGAAACACCTGCCGGGCTGGCTGGAACCACCTGCCAGTCACGCCAACATCACCTGCCAGCTACGCCAGAACCACTTGGCGGAGACTCCAGAAACACCTGTTGGGCCAGCCGGAACCACCTCTCAGACGTGCCAGAACCATGTGCCTGAGATGCTGGAACCGCACCCCGAACAGACCGAAACCACCTGCCAGACCCAACTGAACCACCTGCCGAGCACGCAGGAACAACCTGCTCGCATCGCCGGAACCACCTGCCGGGCGCAGCGGAAGCACCTGCCGAGCGCGCCGGAGCCACCTGCTCGCCTCGCCGGAAACACCAGCCGGGCCCAGCGGAAGCACCTGCCGAGCGCACGGGAGCCACCTGCTCGCCTCGCCGGAACCACCTGCCCGGCGCGCCGGAGCCACCTGCTCTCCTCGCCGGAACCACCTGCCGGGCGCAGCGGAAGCACCTGCCGGGCGCGCCGGAGCCACCTGCTCGGCTCGCCGGAACCACCTGCCGGGCCCTAACCCTAACCCTAACCCTAACCCTATCCCCAAACCCTAACCCTAACCCTAACCCCTAACCCTAAGCCTAACCCTAAACCCTAACCCAACCGTAACCCTAACCCTAACCCTACCCCTAACCCTAACCCCTAACCCCAAACCCTAAACCCTAACCCTAACCGTAACCCTAACCCTATCCCTAACCCTAACCTGACGGACAGGCTGGAACCAGCTGCTCAACTCGCCGGAACCACCTGCCAGACATGCCAGAACCACCTGCCGAGCACGCCGGAGCCACCTGCTGGACTCACCAGAACCACCTGCCTGACAGGCCAAAATCAACAGCTGGCTATGAGAGAACCACCTGGCAGACAATCCGCAATAACCTGCCAGGCATGCAGGAACCACCTCTCAGACGTAAGAGAACCACGTGCCGGACACGCTGGAACCACGTCCTGGACAGACTGGAACCACCTGCCGGACATGCCTGGACCACCTGCCGAGCACGCCGGAACCACCTGCTCGACTCGCAGGACCCATGTGCCAGACACGCCAAAATGAACTGCCGGCTACACCAGAACCACTTACCGGACACTCCGGAATAACCTGCCCGGCATGCCAGAACCACCTCTCACAAGTGCCAGAAGCACGTGCTGGACATGCCGGAACAACCTATCGGACAGAACGGAACAACCTGCCGGACACACCAAAATCACCTGCGGGCTACGCCAGAACCACTTGGAGGACTCTCCGGGAAAACCTGCCGGGCATGCTGGAACCACCTCTCAGACGTGCCTGAACCACGTGGCGGACACTCCGGAAATGCATGTCGGGCCGGCCGGAACCACCTCTCAGACGTGCCAGAACCTCATGCCGGACACCCCAGAACCACCTGCTGGACAGACCGGAAACACCTGCCGGACACGCCGGAACCACATGTTCGACTCGCTGGAACCACATTCTGGACATGGCAAAATCACCTGCCGCCTATGCCAGAACCGCTTGGCGAACACTCCGGAATCACCTGTCAGGCATGCCGGAACCACCTCTCAGACCTGCCAGAACCACATGCCAATGACACCGGAAGCACCTGCCGAGCATGCCGGAAGCACCTGCTCGACTCGCCAGAACCACCTGTCGGACACGCCAAAATCACCTGCCGGCTACGCCACAGCCAGTTGGTGAACACTCCGGAAACACCTGCCGGGCTGGCTGGAACCACCTGCCAGTCACGCCAACATCACCTGCCAGCTACGCCAGAACCACTTGGCGGAGACTCCAGAAACACCTGTTGGGCCAGCCGGAACCACCTCTCAGACGTGCCAGAACCATGTGCCTGAGATGCTGGAACCGCACCCCGAACAGACCGAAACCACCTGCCAGACCCAACTGAACCACCTGCCGAGCACGCAGGAACAACCTGCTCGCATCGCCGGAACCACCTGCCGGGCGCAGCGGAAGCACCTGCCGAGCGCGCCGGAGCCACCTGCTCGCCTCGCCGGAAACACCAGCCGGGCCCAGCGGAAGCACCTGCCGAGCGCACGGGAGCCACCTGCTCGCCTCGCCGGAACCACCTGCCCGGCGCGCCGGAGCCACCTGCTCTCCTCGCCGGAACCACCTGCCGGGCGCAGCGGAAGCACCTGCCGGGCGCGCCGGAGCCACCTGCTCGGCTCGCCGGAACCACCTGCCGGGCCCTAACCCTAACCCTAACCCTAACCCTATCCCCAAACCCTAACCCTAACCCTAACCCCTAACCCTAAGCCTAACCCTAAACCCTAACCCAACCGTAACCCTAACCCTAACCCTACCCCTAACCCTAACCCCTAACCCCAAACCCTAAACCCTAACCCTAACCGTAACCCTAACCCTATCCCTAACCCTAACCTGACGGACAGGCTGGAACCAGCTGCTCAACTCGCCGGAACCACCTGCCAGACATGCCAGAACCACCTGCCGAGCACGCCGGAGCCACCTGCTGGTCTCACCAGAACCACCTGCCTGACAGGCCAAAATCAACAGCTGGCTATGAGAGAACCACCTGGCAGACAATCCGCAATAACCTGCCAGGCATGCAGGAACCACCTCTCAGACGTAAGAGAACCACGTGCCGGACACGCTGGAACCACGTCCTGGACAGACTGGAACCACCTGCCGGACATGCCTGGACCACCTGCCGAGCACGCCGGAACCACCTGCTCGACTCGCAGGACCCATGTGCCAGACACGCCAAAATGAACTGCCGGCTACACCAGAACCACTTACCGGACACTCCGGAATAACCTGCCCGGCATGCCAGAACCACCTCTCACAAGTGCCAGAAGCACGTGCTGGACATGCCGGAACAACCTATCGGACAGAACGGAACAACCTGCCGGACACACCAAAATCACCTGCGGGCTACGCCAGAACCACTTGGAGGACTCTCCGGGAAAACCTGCCGGGCATGCTGGAACCACCTCTCAGACGTGCCTGAACCACGTGGCGGACACTCCGGAAACGCATGTCGGGCCGGCCGGAACCACCTCTCAGACGTGCCAGAACCTCATGCCGGACACCCCAGAACCACCTGCTGGACAGACCGGAAACACCTGCCGGACACGCCGGAACCACATGTTCGACTCGCTGGAACCACATTCTGGACATGGCAAAATCACCTGCCGCCTATGCCAGAACCGCTTGGCGAACACTCCGGAATCACCTGTCAGGCATGCCGGAACCACCTCTCAGACCTGCCAGAACCACATGCCAATGACACCGGAAGCACCTGCCGAGCATGCCGGAAGCACCTGCTCGACTCGCCAGAACCACCTGTCGGACACGCCAAAATCAGCTGCCGGCTACGCCACAGCCAGTTGGTGAACACTCCGGAAACACCTGCCGGGCTGGCTGGAACCACCTGCCAGTCACGCCAACATCACCTGCCAGCTACGCCAGAACCACTTGGCGGAGACTCCAGAAACACCTGTTGGGCCAGCCGGAACCACCTCTCAGACGTGCCAGAACCATGTGCCTGAGATGCTGGAACCGCACCCCGAACAGACCGAAACCACCTGCCAGACCCAACTGAACCACCTGCCGAGCACGCAGGAACAACCTGCTCGCATCGCCGGAACCACCTGCCGGGCGCAGCGGAAGCACCTGCCGAGCGCGCCGGAGCCACCTGCTCGCCTCGCCGGAAACACCAGCCGGGCCCAGCGGAAGCACCTGCCGAGCGCACGGGAGCCACCTGCTCGCCTCGCCGGAACCACCTGCCCGGCGCGCCGGAGCCACCTGCTCTCCTCGCCGGAACCACCTGCCGGGCGCAGCGGAAGCACCTGCCGGGCGCGCCGGAGCCACCTGCTCGGCTCGCCGGAACCACCTGCCGGGCCCTAACCCTAACCCTAACCCTAACCCTATCCCCAAACCCTAACCCTAACCCTAACCCCTAACCCTAAGCCTAACCCTAAACCCTAACCCAACCGTAACCCTAACCCTAACCCTACCCCTAACCCTAACCCCTAACCCCAAACCCTAAACCCTAACCCTAACCGTAACCCTAACCCTATCCCTAACCCTAACCTGACGGACAGGCTGGAACCAGCTGCTCAACTCGCCGGAACCACCTGCCAGACATGCCAGAACCACCTGCCGAGCACGCCGGAGCCACCTGCTGGTCTCACCAGAACCACCTGCCTGACAGGCCAAAATCAACAGCTGGCTATGAGAGAACCACCTGGCAGACAATCCGCAATAACCTGCCAGGCATGCAGGAACCACCTCTCAGACGTAAGAGAACCACGTGCCGGACACGCTGGAACCACGTCCTGGACAGACTGGAACCACCTGCCGGACATGCCTGGACCACCTGCCGAGCACGCCGGAACCACCTGCTCGACTCGCAGGACCCATGTGCCAGACACGCCAAAATGAACTGCCGGCTACACCAGAACCACTTACCGGACACTCCGGAATAACCTGCCCGGCATGCCAGAACCACCTCTCACAAGTGCCAGAAGCACGTGCTGGACATGCCGGAACAACCTATCGGACAGAACGGAACAACCTGCCGGACACACCAAAATCACCTGCGGGCTACGCCAGAACCACTTGGAGGACTCTCCGGGAAAACCTGCCGGGCATGCTGGAACCACCTCTCAGACGTGCCTGAACCACGTGGCGGACACTCCGGAAACGCATGTCGGGCCGGCCGGAACCACCTCTCAGACGTGCCAGAACCTCATGCCGGACACCCCAGAACCACCTGCTGGACAGACCGGAAACACCTGCCGGACACGCCGGAACCACATGTTCGACTCGCTGGAACCACATTCTGGACATGGCAAAATCACCTGCCGCCTATGCCAGAACCGCTTGGCGAACACTCCGGAATCACCTGTCAGGCATGCCGGAACCACCTCTCAGACCTGCCAGAACCACATGCCAATGACACCGGAAGCACCTGCCGAGCATGCCGGAAGCACCTGCTCGACTCGCCAGAACCACCTGTCGGACACGCCAAAATCACCTGCCGGCTACGCCACAGCCAGTTGGTGAACACTCCGGAAACACCTGCCGGGCTGGCTGGAACCACCTGCCAGTCACGCCAACATCACCTGCCAGCTACGCCAGAACCACTTGGCGGAGACTCCAGAAACACCTGTTGGGCCAGCCGGAACCACCTCTCAGACGTGCCAGAACCATGTGCCTGAGATGCTGGAACCGCACCCCGAACAGACCGAAACCACCTGCCAGACCCAACTGAACCACCTGCCGAGCACGCAGGAACAACCTGCTCGCATCGCCGGAACCACCTGCCGGGCGCAGCGGAAGCACCTGCCGAGCGCGCCGGAGCCACCTGCTCGCCTCGCCGGAAACACCAGCCGGGCCCAGCGGAAGCACCTGCCGAGCGCACGGGAGCCACCTGCTCGCCTCGCCGGAACCACCTGCCCGGCGCGCCGGAGCCACCTGCTCTCCTCGCCGGAACCACCTGCCGGGCGCAGCGGAAGCACCTGCCGGGCGCGCCGGAGCCACCTGCTCGGCTCGCCGGAACCACCTGCCGGGCCCTAACCCTAACCCTAACCCTAACCCTATCCCCAAACCCTAACCCTAACCCTAACCCCTAATCCTAAGCCTAACCCTAAACCCTAACCCAACCGTAACCCTAACCCTAACCCTACCCCTAACCCTAACCCCTAACCCCAAACCCTAAACCCTAACCCTAACCGTAACCCTAACCCTATCCCTAACCCTGACCTGACGGACAGGCTGGAACCAGCTGCTCAACTCGCCGGAACCACCTGCCAGACATGCCAGAACCACCTGCCGAGCACGCCGGAGCCACCTGCTGGTCTCACCAGAACCACCTGCCTGACAGGCCAAAATCAACAGCTGGCTATGAGAGAACCACCTGGCAGACAATCCGCAATAACCTGCCAGGCATGCAGGAACCACCTCTCAGACGTAAGAGAACCACGTGCCGGACACGCTGGAACCACGTCCTGGACAGACTGGAACCACCTGCCGGACATGCCTGGACCACCTGCCGAGCACGCCGGAACCACCTGCTCGACTCGCAGGACCCATGTGCCAGACACGCCAAAATGAACTGCCGGCTACACCAGAACCACTTACCGGACACTCCGGAATAACCTGCCCGGCATGCCAGAACCACCTCTCACAAGTGCCAGAAGCACGTGCTGGACATGCCGGAACAACCTATCGGACAGAACGGAACAACCTGCCGGACACACCAAAATCACCTGCGGGCTACGCCAGAACCACTTGGAGGACTCTCCGGGAAAACCTGCCGGGCATGCTGGAACCACCTCTCAGACGTGCCTGAACCACGTGGCGGACACTCCGGAAACGCATGTCGGGCCGGCCGGAACCACCTCTCAGACGTGCCAGAACCTCATGCCGGACACCCCAGAACCACCTGCTGGACAGACCGGAAACACCTGCCGGACACGCCGGAACCACATGTTCGACTCGCTGGAACCACATTCTGGACATGGCAAAATCACCTGCCGCCTATGCCAGAACCGCTTGGCGAACACTCCGGAATCACCTGTCAGGCATGCCGGAACCACCTCTCAGACCTGCCAGAACCACATGCCAATGACACCGGAAGCACCTGCCGAGCATGCCGGAAGCACCTGCTCGACTCGCCAGAACCACCTGTCGGACACGCCAAAATCACCTGCCGGCTACGCCACAGCCAGTTGGTGAACACTCCGGAAACACCTGCCGGGCTGGCTGGAACCACCTGCCAGTCACGCCAACATCACCTGCCAGCTACGCCAGAACCACTTGGCGGAGACTCCAGAAACACCTGTTGGGCCAGCCGGAACCACCTCTCAGACGTGCCAGAACCATGTGCCTGAGATGCTGGAACCGCACCCCGAACAGACCGAAACCACCTGCCAGACCCAACTGAACCACCTGCCGAGCACGCAGGAACAACCTGCTCGCATCGCCGGAACCACCTGCCGGGCGCAGCGGAAGCACCTGCCGAGCGCGCCGGAGCCACCTGCTCGCCTCGCCGGAAACACCAGCCGGGCCCAGCGGAAGCACCTGCCGAGCGCACGGGAGCCACCTGCTCGCCTCGCCGGAACCACCTGCCCGGCGCGCCGGAGCCACCTGCTCTCCTCGCCGGAACCACCTGCCGGGCGCAGCGGAAGCACCTGCCGGGCGCGCCGGAGCCACCTGCTCGGCTCGCCGGAACCACCTGCCGGGCCCTAACCCTAACCCTAACCCTAACCCTATCCCCAAACCCTAACCCTAACCCTAACCCCTAATCCTAAGCCTAACCCTAAACCCTAACCCAACCGTAACCCTAACCCTAACCCTACCCCTAACCCTAACCCCTAACCCCAAACCCTAAACCCTAACCCTAACCGTAACCCTAACCCTATCCCTAACCCTAACCTGACGGACAGGCTGGAACCAGCTGCTCAACTCGCCGGAACCACCTGCCAGACATGCCAGAACCACCTGCCGAGCACGCCGGAGCCACCTGCTGGACTCACCAGAACCACCTGCCTGACAGGCCAAAATCAACAGCTGGCTATGAGAGAACCACCTGGCAGACAATCCGCAATAACCTGCCAGGCATGCAGGAACCACCTCTCAGACGTAAGAGAACCACGTGCCGGACACGCTGGAACCACGTCCTGGACAGACTGGAACCACCTGCCGGACATGCCTGGACCACCTGCCGAGCACGCCGGAACCACCTGCTCGACTCGCAGGACCCATGTGCCAGACACGCCAAAATGAACTGCCGGCTACACCAGAACCACTTACCGGACACTCCGGAATAACCTGCCCGGCATGCCAGAACCACCTCTCACAAGTGCCAGAAGCACGTGCTGGACATGCCGGAACAACCTATCGGACAGAACGGAACAACCTGCCGGACACACCAAAATCACCTGCGGGCTACGCCAGAACCACTTGGAGGACTCTCCGGGAAAACCTGCCGGGCATGCTGGAACCACCTCTCAGACGTGCCTGAACCACGTGGCGGACACTCCGGAAACGCATGTCGGGCCGGCCGGAACCACCTCTCAGACGTGCCAGAACCTCATGCCGGACACCCCAGAACCACCTGCTGGACAGACCGGAAACACCTGCCGGACACGCCGGAACCACATGTTCGACTCGCTGGAACCACATTCTGGACATGGCAAAATCACCTGCCGCCTATGCCAGAACCGCTTGGCGAACACTCCGGAATCACCTGTCAGGCATGCCGGAACCACCTCTCAGACCTGCCAGAACCACATGCCAATGACACCGGAAGCACCTGCCGAGCATGCCGGAAGCACCTGCTCGACTCGCCAGAACCACCTGTCGGACACGCCAAAATCAGCTGCCGGCTACGCCACAGCCAGTTGGTGAACACTCCGGAAACACCTGCCGGGCTGGCTGGAACCACCTGCCAGTCACGCCAACATCACCTGCCAGCTACGCCAGAACCACTTGGCGGAGACTCCAGAAACACCTGTTGGGCCAGCCGGAACCACCTCTCAGACGTGCCAGAACCATGTGCCTGAGATGCTGGAACCGCACCCCGAACAGACCGAAACCACCTGCCAGACCCAACTGAACCACCTGCCGAGCACGCAGGAACAACCTGCTCGCATCGCCGGAACCACCTGCCGGGCGCAGCGGAAGCACCTGCCGAGCGCGCCGGAGCCACCTGCTCGCCTCGCCGGAAACACCAGCCGGGCCCAGCGGAAGCACCTGCCGAGCGCACGGGAGCCACCTGCTCGCCTCGCCGGAACCACCTGCCCGGCGCGCCGGAGCCACCTGCTCTCCTCGCCGGAACCACCTGCCGGGCGCAGCTGAAGCACCTGCCGGGCGCGCCGGAGCCACCTGCTCGGCTCGCCGGAACCACCTGCCGGGCCCTAACCCTAACCCTAACCCTAACCCTATCCCCAAACCCTAACCCTAACCCTAACCCCTAACCCTAAGCCTAACCCTAAACCCTAACCCAACCGTAACCCTAACCCTAACCCTACCCCTAACCCTAACCCCTAACCCCAAACCCTAAACCCTAACCCTAACCGTAACCCTAACCCTATCCCTAACCCTAACCTGACGGACAGGCTGGAACCAGCTGCTCAACTCGCCGGAACCACCTGCCAGACATGCCAGAACCACCTGCCGAGCACGCCGGAGCCACCTGCTGGTCTCACCAGAACCACCTGCCTGACAGGCCAAAATCAACAGCTGGCTATGAGAGAACCACCTGGCAGACAATCCGCAATAACCTGCCAGGCATGCAGGAACCACCTCTCAGACGTAAGAGAACCACGTGCCGGACACGCTGGAACCACGTCCTGGACAGACTGGAACCACCTGCCGGACATGCCTGGACCACCTGCCGAGCACGCCGGAACCACCTGCTCGACTCGCAGGACCCATGTGCCAGACACGCCAAAATGAACTGCCGGCTACACCAGAACCACTTACCGGACACTCCGGAATAACCTGCCCGGCATGGCAGAACCACCTCTCAGAAGTGCCAGAAGCACGTGCTGGACATGCCGGAACAACCTATCGGACAGAACGGAACAACCTGCCGGACACACCAAAATCACCTGCGGGCTACGCCAGAACCACTTGGAGGACTCTCCGGGAAAACCTGCCGGGCATGCTGGAACCACCTCTCAGACGTGCCTGAACCACGTGGCGGACACTCCGGAAACGCATGTCGGGCCGGCCGGAACCACCTCTCAGACGTGCCAGAACCTCATGCCGGACACCCCAGAACCACCTGCTGGACAGACCGGAAACACCTGCCGGACACGCCGGAACCACATGTTCGACTCGCTGGAACCACATTCTGGACATGGCAAAATCACCTGCCGCCTATGCCAGAACCGCTTGGCGAACACTCCGGAATCACCTGTCAGGCATGCCGGAACCACCTCTCAGACCTGCCAGAACCACATGCCAATGACACCGGAAGCACCTGCCGAGCATGCCGGAAGCACCTGCTCGACTCGCCAGAACCACCTGTCGGACACGCCAAAATCAGCTGCCGGCTACGCCACAGCCAGTTGGTGAACACTCCGGAAACACCTGCCGGGCTGGCTGGAACCACCTGCCAGTCACGCCAACATCACCTGCCAGCTACGCCAGAACCACTTGGCGGAGACTCCAGAAACACCTGTTGGGCCAGCCGGAACCACCTCTCAGACGTGCCAGAACCATGTGCCTGAGATGCTGGAACCACACCCCGAACAGACCGAAACCACCTGCCAGACCCAACTGAACCACCTGCCGAGCACGCAGGAACAACCTGCTCGCATCGCCGGAACCACCTGCCGGGCGCAGCGGAAGCACCTGCCGAGCGCGCCGGAGCCACCTGCTCGCCTCGCCGGAAACACCAGCCGGGCCCAGCGGAAGCACCTGCCGAGCGCACGGGAGCCACCTGCTCGCCTCGCCGGAACCACCTGCCCGGCGCGCCGGAGCCACCTGCTCTCCTCGCCGGAACCACCTGCCGGGCGCAGCTGAAGCACCTGCCGGGCGCGCCGGAGCCACCTGCTCGGCTCGCCGGAACCACCTGCCGGGCCCTAACCCTAACCCTAACCCTAACCCTATCCCCAAACCCTAACCCTAACCCTAACCCCTAACCCTAAGCCTAACCCTAAACCCTAACCCAACCGTAACCCTAACCCTAACCCTACCCCTAACCCTAACCCCTAACCCCAAACCCTAAACCCTAACCCTAACCGTAACCCTAACCCTATCCCTAACCCTAACCTGACGGACAGGCTGGAACCAGCTGCTCAACTCGCCGGAACCACCTGCCAGACATGCCAGAACCACCTGCCGAGCACGCCGGAGCCACCTGCTGGTCTCACCAGAACCACCTGCCTGACAGGCCAAAATCAACAGCTGGCTATGAGAGAACCACCTGGCAGACAATCCGCAATAACCTGCCAGGCATGCAGGAACCACCTCTCAGACGTAAGAGAACCACGTGCCGGACACGCTGGAACCACGTCCTGGACAGACTGGAACCACCTGCCGGACATGCCTGGACCACCTGCCGAGCACGCCGGAACCACCTGCTCGACTCGCAGGACCCATGTGCCAGACACGCCAAAATGAACTGCCGGCTACACCAGAACCACTTACCGGACACTCCGGAATAACCTGCCCGGCATGCCAGAACCACCTCTCACAAGTGCCAGAAGCACGTGCTGGACATGCCGGAACAACCTATCGGACAGAACGGAACAACCTGCCGGACACACCAAAATCACCTGCGGGCTACGCCAGAACCACTTGGAGGACTCTCCGGGAAAACCTGCCGGGCATGCTGGAACCACCTCTCAGACGTGCCTGAACCACGTGGCGGACACTCCGGAAACGCATGTCGGGCCGGCCGGAACCACCTCTCAGACGTGCCAGAACCTCATGCCGGACACCCCAGAACCACCTGCTGGACAGACCGGAAACACCTGCCGGACACGCCGGAACCACATGTTCGACTCGCTGGAACCACATTCTGGACATGGCAAAATCACCTGCCGCCTATGCCAGAACCGCTTGGCGAACACTCCGGAATCACCTGTCAGGCATGCCGGAACCACCTCTCAGACCTGCCAGAACCACATGCCAATGACACCGGAAGCACCTGCCGAGCATGCCGGAAGCACCTGCTCGACTCGCCAGAACCACCTGTCGGACACGCCAAAATCAGCTGCCGGCTACGCCACAGCCAGTTGGTGAACACTCCGGAAACACCTGCCGGGCTGGCTGGAACCACCTGCCAGTCACGCCAACATCACCTGCCAGCTACGCCAGAACCACTTGGCGGAGACTCCAGAAACACCTGTTGGGCCAGCCGGAACCACCTCTCAGACGTGCCAGAACCATGTGCCTGAGATGCTGGAACCGCACCCCGAACAGACCGAAACCACCTGCCAGACCCAACTGAACCACCTGCCGAGCACGCAGGAACAACCTGCTCGCATCGCCGGAACCACCTGCCGGGCGCAGCGGAAGCACCTGCCGAGCGCGCCGGAGCCACCTGCTCGCCTCGCCGGAAACACCAGCCGGGCCCAGCGGAAGCACCTGCCGAGCGCACGGGAGCCACCTGCTCGCCTCGCCGGAACCACCTGCCCGGCGCGCCGGAGCCACCTGCTCTCCTCGCCGGAACCACCTGCCGGGCGCAGCGGAAGCACCTGCCGGGCGCGCCGGAGCCACCTGCTCGGCTCGCCGGAACCACCTGCCGGGCCCTAACCCTAACCCTAACCCTAACCCTATCCCCAAACCCTAACCCTAACCCTAACCCCTAACCCTAAGCCTAACCCTAAACCCTAACCCAACTGTAACCCTAACCCTAACCCTACCCCTAACCCTAACCCCTAACCCCAAACCCTAAACCCTAACCCTAACCGTAACCCAAACCCTATCCCTAACCCTAACCTGACGGACAGGCTGGAACCAGCTGCTCAACTCGCCGGAACCACCTGCCAGACATGCCAGAACCACCTGCCGAGCACGCCGGAGCCACCTGCTGGTCTCACCAGAACCACCTGCCTGACAGGCCAAAATCAACAGCTGGCTATGAGAGAACCACCTGGCAGACAATCCGCAATAACCTGCCAGGCATGCAGGAACCACCTCTCAGACGTAAGAGAACCACGTGCCGGACACGCTGGAACCACGTCCTGGACAGACTGGAACCACCTGCCGGACATGCCTGGACCACCTGCCGAGCACGCCGGAACCACCTGCTCGACTCGCAGGACCCATGTGCCAGACACGCCAAAATGAACTGCCGGCTACACCAGAACCACTTACCGGACACTCCGGAATAACCTGCCCGGCATGCCAGAACCACCTCTCACAAGTGCCAGAAGCACGTGCTGGACATGCCGGAACAACCTATCGGACAGAACGGAACAACCTGCCGGACACACCAAAATCACCTGCGGGCTACGCCAGAACCACTTGGAGGACTCTCCGGGAAAACCTGCCGGGCATGCTGGAACCACCTCTCAGACGTGCCTGAACCACGTGGCGGACACTCCGGAAACGCATGTCGGGCCGGCTGGAACCACCTCTCAGACGTGCCAGAACCTCATGCCGGACACCCCAGAACCACCTGCTGGACAGACCGGAAACACCTGCCGGACACGCCGGAACCACATGTTCGACTCGCTGGAACCACATTCTGGACATGGCAAAATCACCTGCCGCCTATGCCAGAACCGCTTGGCGAACACTCCGGAATCACCTGTCAGGCATGCCGGAACCACCTCTCAGACCTGCCAGAACCACATGCCAGTGACACCGGAAGCACCTGCCGAGCATGCCGGAAGCACCTGCTCGACTCGCCAGAACCACCAGTCGGACACGCCAAAATCAGCTGCCGGCTACGCCACAGCCAGTTGGTGAACACTCCGGAAACACCTGCCGGGCTGGCTGGAACCACCTGCCAGTCACGCCAACATCACCTGCCAGCTACGCCAGAACCACTTGGCGGAGACTCCAGAAACACCTGTTGGGCCAGCCGGAACCACCTCTCAGACGTGCCAGAACCATGTGCCTGAGATGCTGGAACCACACCCCGAACAGACCGAAACCACCTGCCAGACCCAACTGAACCACCTGCCGAGCACGCAGGAACAACCTGCTCGCCTCGCCGGAACCACCAGCCGGGCGCAGCGGAAGCACCTGCCGAGCGCGCCGGAGCCACCAGCTCGCCTCGCCGGAACCACCTGCCTGGCGAGCCGGAGCCACCTGCTCGCCTCGCCGGAACCACCTGCCAGGCCCAGCAGAAGCACCTGCCGGGCGCGCCGGAGCCACCTGCTCGCCTCGCCGGAACCACCTGCCGGGTGCAGCGGAAGCACCTGCCGAGCGCGCCGGAGCCACCTGCTCGCCTCGCCGGAACCACCTGCCGGGCCCAGCGGAAGCACCTGCCGAGCGCGCCGGAGCCACCTGCTCGCCTCGCCGGAACCACGTGCCGGGCACTAACCCTAACCCTAACCCTAACCCTATCCCCAAACCCTAACCCTAACCCTAACCCCTAACCCTAAGCCTAACCCTAAACCCTAACCCAACCGTAACCCTAACCCTAACCCTACCCCTAACCCTAACCCCTAACCCCAAACCCTAAACCCTAACCCTAACCGTAACCCTAACCCTATCCCTAACCCTAACCTGACGGACAGGCTGGAACCAGCTGCTCAACTCGCCGGAACCACCTGCCAGACATGCCAGAACCACCTGCCTGACAGGCCAAAATCAACAGCTGGCTATGAGAGAACCACCTGGCAGACAATCCGCAATAACCTGCCAGGCATGCAGGAACCACCTCTCAGACGTAAGAGAACCACGTGCCGGACACGCTGGAACCACGTCCTGGACAGACTGGAACCACCTGCCGGACATGCCTGGACCACCTGCCGAGCACGCCGGAACCACCTGCTCGACTCGCAGGACCCATGTGCCAGACACGCCAAAATGAACTGCCGGCTACACCAGAACCACTTACCGGACACTCCGGAATAACCTGCCCGGCATGCCAGAACCACCTCTCAGAAGTGCCAGAAGCACGTGCTGGACATGCCGGAACAACCTATCGGACAGAACGGAACAACCTGCCGGACACACCAAAATCACCTGCGGGCTACGCCAGAACCACTTGGAGGACTCTCCGGGAAAACCTGCCGGGCATGCTGGAACCACCTCTCAGACGTGCCTGAACCACGTGGCGGACACTCCGGAAACGCATGTCGGGCCGGCCGGAACCACCTCTCAGACGTGCCAGAACCTCATGCCGGACACCCCAGAACCACCTGCTGGACAGACCGGAAACACCTGCCGGACACGCCGGAACCACATGTTCGACTCGCTGGAACCACATTCTAGACATGGCAAAATCACCTGCCGCCTATGCCAGAACCGCTTGGCGAACACTCCGGAATCACCTGTCAGGCATGCCGGAACCACCTCTCAGACCTGCCAGAACCACATGCCAGTGACACCGGAAGCACCTGCCGAGCATGCCGGAAGCACCTGCTCGACTCGCCAGAACCACCAGTCGGACACGCCAAAATCACCTGCCGGCTACGCCACAGCCAGTTGGTGAACACTCCGGAAACACCTGCCGGGCTGGCTGGAACCACCTGCCAGTCACGCCAACATCACCTGCCAGCTACGCCAGAACCACTTGGCGGAGACTCCAGAAACACCTGTTGGGCCAGCCGGAACCACCTCTCAGACGTGCCAGAACCATGTGCCTGAGATGCTGGAACCACACCCCGAACAGACCGAAACCACCTGCCAGACCCAACTGAACCACCTGCCGAGCACGCAGGAACAACCTGCTCGCCTCGCCGGAACCACCTGCCGGGCGCAGCGGAAGCACCTGCCGAGCGCGCCGGAGCCACCAGCTCGCCTCGCCGGAACCACCTGCCCGGCGCGCCGGAGCCACCTGCTCGCCTCGCCGGAACCACCTGCCAGGCCCAGCAGAAGCACCTGCCGGGCGCGCCGGAGCCACCGGCTCGCCTCGCCGGAACCACCTGCCGGGTGCAGCGGAAGCACCTGCCGAGCGCGCCGGAGCCACCTGCTCGCCTCGCCGGAACCACCTGCCGGGCCCAGCGGAAGCACCTGCCGAGCGCGCCGGAGCCACCTGCTCGCCTCGCCGGAACCACGTGCCGGGCACTAACCCTAACCCTAACCCTAACCCTATCCCCAAACCCTAACCCTAACCCTAACCCCTAACCCTAAGCCTAACCCTAAACCCTAACCCAACCGTAACCCTAACCCTAACCCTACCCCTAACCCTAACCCCTAACCCCAAACCCTAAACCCTAACCCTAACCGTAACCCTAACCCTATCCCTAACCCTAACCTGACGGACAGGCTGGAACCAGCTGCTCAACTCGCCGGAACCACCTGCCAGACATGCCAGAACCACCTGCCTGACAGGCCAAAATCAACAGCTGGCTATGAGAGAACCACCTGGCAGACAATCCGCAATAACCTGCCAGGCATGCAGGAACCACCTCTCAGACGTAAGAGAACCACGTGCCGGACACGCTGGAACCACGTCCTGGACAGACTGGAACCACCTGCCGGACATGCCTGGACCACCTGCCGAGCACGCCGGAACCACCTGCTCGACTCGCAGGACCCATGTGCCAGACACGCCAAAATGAACTGCCGGCTACACCAGAACCACTTACCGGACACTCCGGAATAACCTGCCCGGCATGCCAGAACCACCTCTCAGAAGTGCCAGAAGCACGTGCTGGACATGCCGGAACAACCTATCGGACAGAACGGAACAACCTGCCGGACACACCAAAATCACCTGCGGGCTACGCCAGAACCACTTGGAGGACTCTCCGGGAAAACCTGCCGGGCATGCTGGAACCACCTCTCAGACGTGCCTGAACCACGTGGCGGACACTCCGGAAACGCATGTCGGGCCGGCCGGAACCACCTCTCAGACGTGCCAGAACCTCATGCCGGACACCCCAGAACCACCTGCTGGACAGACCGGAAACACCTGCCGGACACGCCGGAACCACATGTTCGACTCGCTGGAACCACATTCTGGACATGGCAAAATCACCTGCCGCCTATGCCAGAACCGCTTGGCGAACACTCCGGAATCACCTGTCAGGCATGCCGGAACCACCTCTCAGACATGCCAGAACCACATGCCAATGACACCGGAAGCACCTGCCGAGCATGCCGGAAGCACCTGCTCGACTCGCCAGAACCACCTGTCGGACACGCCAAAATCACCTGCCGGCTACGCCACAGCCAGTTGGTGAACACTCCGGAAACACCTGCCGGGCTGGCTGGAACCACCTGCCAGTCACGCCAACATCACCTGCCAGCTACGCCAGAACCACTTGGCGGAGACTCCAGAAACACCTGTTGGGCCAGCCGGAACCACCTCTCAGACGTGCCAGAACCATGTGCCTGAGATGCTGGAACCACACCCCGAACAGACCGAAACCACCTGCCAGACCCAACTGAACCACCTGCCGAGCACGCAGGAACAACCTGCTCGCCTCGCCGGAACCACCTGCCGGGCGCAGCGGAAGCACCTGCCAAGCGCGCCAAAGCCACCAGCTCGCCTCGCCGGAACCACCTGCCTGGCGCGCCGGAGCCACCTGCTCGCCTCGCCGGAACCACCTGCCAGGCCCAGCAGAAGCACCTGCC
Source organism: Equus asinus (assembly GCF_041296235.1). Lineage (NCBI taxonomy): Eukaryota > Metazoa > Chordata > Mammalia > Perissodactyla > Equidae > Equus > Equus asinus. The sequence goes on along the minus strand of NC_091807.1, from coordinate 42,901,132 downwards.
GGGCGCGCCGGAGCCACCTGCTCGCCTCGCCGGAACCACCTGCCGGGTGCAGCGGAAGCACCTGCCGAGCGCGCCGGAGCCACCAGCTCGCCTCGCTGGAACCACCTGCCCGGCGCGCCGGAGCCACCTGCTCGCCTCGCCGGAACCACCTGCCAGGCCCAGCAGAAGCACCTGCCGGGCGCGCCGGAGCCACCTGCTCGCCTCGCCGGAACCACCTGCCGGGTGCAGCGGAAGCACCTGCCGAGCGCGCCGGAGCCACCTGCTCGCCTCGCCAGAACCACCTGCCGGGCCCAGCGGAAGCACGTGCCAAGCACGCCGGAGCCACCTGCTCGCCTCGCCGGAACCACGTGCCGGGCACTAACCCTAACCCTAACCCTAACCCTATCCCCAAACCCTAACCCTAACCCTAACCCCTAACCCTAAGCCTAACCCTAAACCCTAACCCAACCGTAACCCTAACCCTAACCCTAACCCTAACCCCTAACCCCAAACCCTAAACCCTAACCCTAACCGTAACCCTAACCCTATCCCTAACCCTAACCTGACGGACAGGCTGGAACCAGCTGCTCAACTCGCCGGAACCACCTGCCAGACATGCCAGAACCACCTGCCTGACAGGCCAAAATCAACAGCTGGCTATGAGAGAACCACCTGGCAGACAATCCGCAATAACCTGCCAGGCATGCAGGAACCACCTCTCAGACGTAAGAGAACCACGTGCCGGACACGCTGGAACCACGTCCTGGACAGACTGGAACCACCTGCCGGACATGCCTGGACCACCTGCCGAGCACGCCGGAACCACCTGCTCGACTCGCAGGACCCATGTGCCAGACACGCCAAAATGAACTGCCGGCTACACAAGAACCACTTACCGGACACTCCGGAATAACCTGCCCGGCATGCCAGAACCACCTCTCAGAAGTGCCAGAAGCACGTGCTGGACATGCCGGAACAACCTATCGGACAGAACGGAACAACCTGCCGGACACACCAAAATCACCTGCGGGCTACGCCAGAACCACTTGGAGGACTCTCCGGGAAAACCTGCCGGGCATGCTGGAACCACCTCTCAGACGTGCCTGAACCACGTGGCGGACACTCCGGAAACGCATGTCGGGCCGGCCGGAACCACCTCTCAGACGTGCCAGAACCTCATGCCGGACACCCCAGAACCACCTGCTGGACAGACCGGAAACACCTGCCGGACACGCCGGAACCACATGTTCGACTCGCTGGAACCACATTCTGGACATGGCAAAATCACCTGCCGCCTATGCCAGAACCGCTTGGCGAGCACTCCGGAATCACCTGTCAGGCATGCCGGAACCACCTCTCAGACCTGCCAGAACCACATGCCAGTGACACCGGAAGCACCTGCCGAGCATGCCGGAAGCACCTGCTCGACTCGCCAGAACCACCAGTCGGACACGCCAAAATCACCTGCCGGCTACGCCACAGCCAGTTGGTGAACACTCCGGAAACACCTGCCGGGCTGGCTGGAACCACCTGCCAGTCACGCCAACATCACCTGCCAGCTACGCCAGAACCACTTGGCGGAGACTCCAGAAACACCTGTTGGGCCAGCCGGAACCACCTCTCAGACGTGCCAGAACCATGTGCCTGAGATGCTGGAACCACACCCCGAACAGACCGAAACCACCTGCCAGACCCAACTGAACCACCTGCCGAGCACGCAGGAACAACCTGCTCGCCTCGCCGGAACCACCTGCCGGGCGCAGCGGAAGCACCTGCCAAGCGCGCCAAAGCCACCAGCTCGCCTCGCCGGAACCACCTGCCTGGCGCGCCGGAGCCACCTGCTCGCCTCGCCGGAACCACCTGCCAGGCCCAGCAGAAGCACCTGCCGGGCGCGCCGGAGCCACCTGCTCGCCTCGCCGGAACCACCTGCCGGGTGCAGCGGAAGCACCTGCCGAGCGCGCCGGAGCCACCAGCTCGCCTCGCCGGAACCACCTGCCCGGCGCGCCGGAGCCACCTGCTCGCCTCGCCGGAACCACCTGCCAGGCCCAGCAGAAGCACCTGCCGGGCGCGCCGGAGCCACCTGCTCGCCTCGCCGGAACCACCTGCCAGGCCCAGCAGAAGCACCTGCCGGGCGCGCCGGAGCCACCTGCTCGCCTCGCCGGAACCACCTGCCGGGCGCAGCGGAAGCACCTGCCGAGCGCGCCGGAGCCACCTGCTCGCCTCGCCGGAACCACGTGCCGGGCCCAGCGGAAGCACCTGCCGAGCGCGCCGGAGCCACCGGCTCGCCTCGCCGGAACCACGTGCCGGGCACTAACCCTAACCCTAACCCTAACCCTATCCCCAAACCCTAACCCTAACCCTAACCCCTAACCCTAAGCCTAACCCTAAACCCTAACCCAACCGTAACCCTAACCCTAACCCTACCCCTAACCCTAACCCCTAACCCCAAACCCTAAACCCTAACCCTAACCGTAACCCTAACCCTATCCCTAACCCTAACCTGACGGACAGGCTGGAACCAGCTGCTCAACTCGCCGGAACCACCTGCCAGACATGCCAGAACCACCTGCCTGACAGGCCAAAATCAACAGCTGGCTATGAGAGAACCACCTGGCAGACAATCCGCAATAACCTGCCAGGCATGCAGGAACCACCTCTCAGACGTAAGAGAACCACGTGCCGGACACGCTGGAACCACGTCCTGGACAGACTGGAACCACCTGCCGGACATGCCTGGACCACCTGCCGAGCACGCCGGAACCACCTGCTCGACTCGCAGGACCCATGTGCCAGACACGCCAAAATGAACTGCCGGCTACACCAGAACCACTTACCGGACACTCCGGAATAACCTGCCCGGCATGCCAGAACCACCTCTCAGAAGTGCCAGAAGCACGTGCTGGACATGCCGGAACAACCTATCGGACAGAACGGAACAACCTGCCGGACACACCAAAATCACCTGCGGGCTACGCCAGAACCACTTGGAGGACTCTCCGGGAAAACCTGCCGGGCATGCTGGAACCACCTCTCAGACGTGCCTGAACCACGTGGCGGACACTCCGGAAACGCATGTCGGGCCGGCCGGAACCACCTCTCAGACGTGCCAGAACCTCATGCCGGACACCCCAGAACCACCTGCTGGACAGACCGGAAACACCTGCCGGACACGCCGGAACCACATGTTCGACTCGCTGGAACCACATTCTAGACATGGCAAAATCACCTGCCGCCTATGCCAGAACCGCTTGGCGAACACTCCGGAATCACCTGTCAGGCATGCCGGAACCACCTCTCAGACCTGCCAGAACCACATGCCAGTGACACCGGAAGCACCTGCCGAGCATGCCGGAAGCACCTGCTCGACTCGCCAGAACCACCAGTCGGACACGCCAAAATCACCTGCCGGCTACGCCACAGCCAGTTGGTGAACACTCCGGAAACACCTGCCGGGCTGGCTGGAACCACCTGCCAGTCACGCCAACATCACCTGCCAGCTACGCCAGAACCACTTGGCGGAGACTCCAGAAACACCTGTTGGGCCAGCCGGAACCACCTCTCAGACGTGCCAGAACCATGTGCCTGAGATGCTGGAACCACACCCCGAACAGACCGAAACCACCTGCCAGACCCAACTGAACCACCTGCCGAGCACGCAGGAACAACCTGCTCGCCTCGCCGGAACCACCTGCCGGGCGCAGCGGAAGCACCTGCCGAGCGCGCCGGAGCCACCAGCTCGCCTCGCCGGAACCACCTGCCCGGCGCGCCGGAGCCACCTGCTCGCCTCGCCGGAACCACCTGCCAGGCCCAGCAGAAGCACCTGCCGGGCGCGCCGGAGCCACCGGCTCGCCTCGCCGGAACCACCTGCCGGGTGCAGCGGAAGCACCTGCCGAGCGTGCCGGAGCCACCTGCTCGCCTCGCCGGAACCACCTGCCGGGCCCAGCGGAAGCACGTGCCGAGCGCGCCGGAGCCACCTGCTCGCCTCGCCGGAACCACGTGCCGGGCACTAACCCTAACCCTAACCCTAACCCTATCCCCAAACCCTAACCCTAACCCTAACCCCTAACCCTAAGCCTAACCCTAAACCCTAACCCAACCGTAACCCTAACCCTAACCCTACCCCTAACCCTAACCCCTAACCCCAAACCCTAAACCCTAACCCTAACCGTAACCCTAACCCTATCCCTAACCCTAACCTGACGGACAGGCTGGAACCAGCTGCTCAACTCGCCGGAACCACCTGCCAGACATGCCAGAACCACCTGCCTGACAGGCCAAAATCAACAGCTGGCTATGAGAGAACCACCTGGCAGACAATCCGCAATAACCTGCCAGGCATGCAGGAACCACCTCTCAGACGTAAGAGAACCACGTGCCGGACACGCTGGAACCACGTCCTGGACAGACTGGAACCACCTGCCGGACATGCCTGGACCACCTGCCGAGCACGCCGGAACCACCTGCTCGACTCGCAGGACCCATGTGCCAGACACGCCAAAATGAACTGCCGGCTACACCAGAACCACTTACCGGACACTCCGGAATAACCTGCCCGGCATGCCAGAACCACCTCTCACAAGTGCCAGAAGCACGTGCTGGACATGCCGGAACAACCTATCGGACAGAACGGAACAACCTGCCGGACACACCAAAATCACCTGCGGGCTACGCCAGAACCACTTGGAGGACTCTCCGGGAAAACCTGCCGGGCATGCTGGAACCACCTCTCAGACGTGCCTGAACCACGTGGCGGACACTCCGGAAACGCATGTCGGGCCGGCCGGAACCACCTCTCAGACGTGCCAGAACCTCATGCCGGACACCCCAGAACCACCTGCTGGACAGACCGGAAACACCTGCCGGACACGCCGGAACCACATGTTCGACTCGCTGGAACCACATTCTGGACATGGCAAAATCACCTGCCGCCTATGCCAGAACCGCTTGGCGAACACTCCGGAATCACCTGTCAGGCATGCCGGAACCACCTCTCAGACATGCCAGAACCACATGCCAATGACACCGGAAGCACCTGCCGAGCATGCCGGAAGCACCTGCTCGACTCGCCAGAACCACCTGTCGGACACGCCAAAATCACCTGCCGGCTACGCCACAGCCAGTTGGTGAACACTCCGGAAACACCTGCCGGGCTGGCTGGAACCACCTGCCAGTCACGCCAACATCACCTGCCAGCTACGCCAGAACCACTTGGCGGAGACTCCAGAAACACCTGTTGGGCCAGCCGGAACCACCTCTCAGACGTGCCAGAACCATGTGCCTGAGATGCTGGAACCGCACCCCGAACAGACCGAAACCACCTGCCAGACCCAACTGAACCACCTGCCGAGCACGCAGGAACAACCTGCTCGCATCGCCGGAACCACCTGCCGGGCGCAGCGGAAGCACCTGCCGAGCGCGCCGGAGCCACCTGCTCGCCTCGCCGGAAACACCAGCCGGGCCCAGCGGAAGCACCTGCCGAGCGCGCAGGAACAACCTGCTCGCCTCGCCGGAACCACCTGCCGGGCGCAGCGGAAGCACCTGCCAAGCGCGCCAAAGCCACCAGCTCGCCTCGCCGGAACCACCTGCCTGGCGCGCCGGAGCCACCTGCTCGCCTCGCCGGAACCACCTGCCAGGCCCAGCAGAAGCACCTGCCGGGCGCGCCGGAGCCACCTGCTCGCCTCGCCGGAACCACCTGCCGGGTGCAGCGGAAGCACCTGCCGAGCGCGCCGGAGCCACCAGCTCGCCTCGCTGGAACCACCTGCCCGGCGCGCCGGAGCCACCTGCTCGCCTCGCCGGAACCACCTGCCAGGCCCAGCAGAAGCACCTGCCGGGCGCGCCGGAGCCACCTGCTCGCCTCGCCGGAACCACCTGCCGGGTGCAGCGGAAGCACCTGCCGAGCGCGCCGGAGCCACCTGCTCGCCTCGCCAGAACCACCTGCCGGGCCCAGCGGAAGCACGTGCCAAGCACGCCGGAGCCACCTGCTCGCCTCGCCGGAACCACGTGCCGGGCACTAACCCTAACCCTAACCCTAACCCTATCCCCAAACCCTAACCCTAACCCTAACCCCTAACCCTAAGCCTAACCCTAAACCCTAACCCAACCGTAACCCTAACCCTAACCCTAACCCTAACCCTAACCCCTAACCCCAAACCCTAAACCCTAACCCTAACCGTAACCCTAACCCTATCCCTAACCCTAACCTGACGGACAGGCTGGAACCAGCTGCTCAACTCGCCGGAACCACCTGCCAGACATGCCAGAACCACCTGCCTGACAGGCCAAAATCAACAGCTGGCTATGAGAGAACCACCTGGCAGACAATCCGCAATAACCTGCCAGGCATGCAGGAACCACCTCTCAGACGTAAGAGAACCACGTGCCGGACACGCTGGAACCACGTCCTGGACAGACTGGAACCACCTGCCGGACATGCCTGGACCACCTGCCGAGCACGCCGGAACCACCTGCTCGACTCGCAGGACCCATGTGCCAGACACGCCAAAATGAACTGCCGGCTACACCAGAACCACTTACCGGACACTCCGGAATAACCTGCCCGGCATGCCAGAACCACCTCTCACAAGTGCCAGAAGCACGTGCTGGACATGCCGGAACAACCTATCGGACAGAACGGAACAACCTGCCGGACACACCAAAATCACCTGCGGGCTACGCCAGAACCACTTGGAGGACTCTCCGGGAAAACCTGCCGGGCATGCTGGAACCACCTCTCAGACGTGCCTGAACCACGTGGCGGACACTCCGGAAACGCATGTCGGGCCGGCCGGAACCACCTCTCAGACGTGCCAGAACCTCATGCCGGACACCCCAGAACCACCTGCTGGACAGACCGGAAACACCTGCCGGACACGCCGGAACCACATGTTCGACTCGCTGGAACCACATTCTGGACATGGCAAAATCACCTGCCGCCTATGCCAGAACCGCTTGGCGAGCACTCCGGAATCACCTGTCAGGCATGCCGGAACCACCTCTCAGACCTGCCAGAACCACATGCCAGTGACACCGGAAGCACCTGCCGAGCATGCCGGAAGCACCTGCTCGACTCGCCAGAACCACCAGTCGGACACGCCAAAATCACCTGCCGGCTACGCCACAGCCAGTTGGTGAACACTCCGGAAACACCTGCCGGGCTGGCTGGAACCACCTGCCAGTCACGCCAACATCACCTGCCAGCTACGCCAGAACCACTTGGCGGAGACTCCAGAAACACCTGTTGGGCCAGCCGGAACCACCTCTCAGACGTGCCAGAACCATGTGCCTGAGATGCTGGAACCACACCCCGAACAGACCGAAACCACCTGCCAGACCCAACTGAACCACCTGCCGAGCACGCAGGAACAACCTGCTCGCCTCGCCGGAACCACCTGCCGGGCGCAGCGGAAGCCCCTGCCAAGCGCGCCAAAGCCACCAGCTCGCCTCGCCGGAACCACCTGCCTGGCGCGCCGGAGCCACCTGCTCGCCTCGCCGGAACCACCTGCCAGGCCCAGCAGAAGCACCTGCCGGGCGCGCCGGAGCCACCTGCTCGCCTCGCCGGAACCACCTGCCGGGTGCAGCGGAAGCACCTGCCGAGCGCGCCGGAGCCACCAGCTCGCCTCGCTGGAACCACCTGCCCGGCGCGCCGGAGCCACCTGCTCGCCTCGCCGGAACCACCTGCCAGGCCCAGCAGAAGCACCTGCCGGGCGCGCCGGAGCCACCTGCTCGCCTCGCCGGAACCACCTGCCGGGTGCAGCGGAAGCACCTGCCGAGCGCGCCGGAGCCACCTGCTCGCCTCGCCAGAACCACCTGCCGGGCCCAGCGGAAGCACGTGCCAAGCACGCCGGAGCCACCTGCTCGCCTCGCCGGAACCACGTGCCGGGCACTAACCCTAACCCTAACCCTAACCCTATCCCCAAACCCTAACCCTAACCCTAACCCCTAACCCTAAGCCTAACCCTAAACCCTAACCCAACCGTAACCCTAACCCTAACCCTAACCCTAACCCTAACCCCTAACCCCAAACCCTAAACCCTAACCCTAACCGTAACCCTAACCCTATCCCTAACCCTAACCTGACGGACAGGCTGGAACCAGCTGCTCAACTCGCCGGAACCACCTGCCAGACATGCCAGAACCACCTGCCGAGCACGCCGAAATCAACAGCTGGCTATGAGAGAGCCACCTGGCAGACAATCCGCAATAACCTGCCAGGCATGCAGGAACCACCTCTCAGACGTAAGAGAACCACGTGCCGGACACGCTGGAACCACGTCCTGGACAGACTGGAACCACCTGCCGGACATGCCTGGACCACCTGCCGAGCACGCCGGAACCACCTGCTCGACTCGCAGGACCCATGTGCCAGACACGCCAAAATGAACTGCCGGCTACACCAGAACCACTTACCGGACACTCCGGAATAACCTGCCCGGCATGCCAGAACCACCTCTCAGAAGTGCCAGAAGCACGTGCTGGACATGCCGGAACAACCTATCGGACAGAACGGAACAACCTGCCGGACACACCAAAATCACCTGCGGGCTACGCCAGAACCACTTGGAGGACTCTCCGGGAAAACCTGCCGGGCATGCTGGAACCACCTCTCAGACGTGCCTGAACCACGTGGCGGACACTCCGGAAACGCATGTCGGGCCGGCCGGAACCACCTCTCAGACGTGCCAGAACCTCATGCCGGACACCCCAGAACCACCTGCTGGACAGACCGGAAACACCTGCCGGACACGCCGGAACCACATGTTCGACTCGCTGGAACCACATTCTGGACATGGCAAAATCACCTGCCGCCTATGCCAGAACCGCTTGGCGAACACTCCGGAATCACCTGTCAGGCATGCCGGAACCACCTCTCAGACCTGCCAGAACCACATGCCAATGACACCGGAAGCACCTGCCGAGCATGCCGGAAGCACCTGCTCGACTCGCCAGAACCACCTGTCGGACACGCCAAAATCACCTGCCGGCTACGCCACAGCCAGTTGGTGAACACTCCGGAAACACCTGCCGGGCTGGCTGGAACCACCTGCCAGTCACGCCAACATCACCTGCCAGCTACGCCAGAACCACTTGGCGGAGACTCCAGAAACACCTGTTGGGCCAGCCGGAACCACCTCTCAGACGTGCCAGAACCATGTGCCTGAGATGCTGGAACCGCACCCCGAACAGACCGAAACCACCTGCCAGACCCAACTGAACCACCTGCCGAGCACGCAGGAACAACCTGCTCGCATCGCCGGAACCACCTGCCGGGCGCAGCGGAAGCACCTGCCGAGCGCGCCGGAGCCACCTGCTCGCCTCGCCGGAAACACCAGCCGGGCCCAGCGGAAGCACCTGCCGAGCGCACGGGAGCCACCTGCTCGCCTCGCCGGAACCACCTGGCGGGCGCGCCGGAGCCACCTGCTCTCCTCGCCGGAACCACCTGCCGGGCGCAGCGGAAGCACCTGCCGGGCGCGCCGGAGCCACCTGCTCGGCTCGCCGGAACCACCTGCCGGGCCCTAACCCTAACCCTAACCCTAACCCTATCCCCAAACCCTAACCCTAACCCTAACCCCTAACCCTAAGCCTAACCCTAAACCCTAACCCAACCGTAACCCTAACCCTAACCCTACCCCTAACCCTAACCCCTAACCCCAAACCCTAAACCCTAACCCTAACCGTAACCCTAACCCTATCCCTAACCCTAACCTGACGGACAGGCTGGAACCAGCTGCTCAACTCGCCGGAACCACCTGCCAGACATGCCAGAACCACCTGCCGAGCACGCCGGAGCCACCTGCTGGTCTCACCAGAACCACCTGCCTGACAGGCCAAAATCAACAGCTGGCTATGAGAGAACCACCTGGCAGACAATCCGCAATAACCTGCCAGGCATGCAGGAACCACCTCTCAGACGTAAGAGAACCACGTGCCGGACACGCTGGAACCACGTCCTGGACAGACTGGAACCACCTGCCGGACATGCCTGGACCACCTGCCGAGCACGCCGGAACCACCTGCTCGACTCGCAGGACCCATGTGCCAGACACGCCAAAATGAACTGCCGGCTACACCAGAACCACTTACCGGACACTCCGGAATAACCTGCCCGGCATGCCAGAACCACCTCTCACAAGTGCCAGAAGCACGTGCTGGACATGCCGGAACAACCTATCGGACAGAACGGAACAACCTGCCGGACACACCAAAATCACCTGCGGGCTACGCCAGAACCACTTGGAGGACTCTCCGGGAAAACCTGCCGGGCATGCTGGAACCACCTCTCAGACGTGCCTGAACCACGTGGCGGACACTCCGGAAACGCATGTCGGGCCGGCCGGAACCACCTCTCAGACGTGCCAGAACCTCATGCCGGACACCCCAGAACCACCTGCTGGACAGACCGGAAACACCTGCCGGACACGCCGGAACCACATGTTCGACTCGCTGGAACCACATTCTGGACATGGCAAAATCACCTGCCGCCTATGCCAGAACCGCTTGGCGAACACTCCGGAATCACCTGTCAGGCATGCCGGAACCACCTCTCAGACCTGCCAGAACCACATGCCAATGACACCGGAAGCACCTGCCGAGCATGCCGGAAGCACCTGCTCGACTCGCCAGAACCACCTGTCGGACACGCCAAAATCACCTGCCGGCTACGCCACAGCCAGTTGGTGAACACTCCGGAAACACCTGCCGGGCTGGCTGGAACCACCTGCCAGTCACGCCAACATCACCTGCCAGCTACGCCAGAACCACTTGGCGGAGACTCCAGAAACACCTGTTGGGCCAGCCGGAACCACCTCTCAGACGTGCCAGAACCATGTGCCTGAGATGCTGGAACCGCACCCCGAACAGACCGAAACCACCTGCCAGACCCAACTGAACCACCTGCCGAGCACGCAGGAACAACCTGCTCGCATCGCCGGAACCACCTGCCGGGCGCAGCGGAAGCACCTGCCGAGCGCGCCGGAGCCACCTGCTCGCCTCGCCGGAAACACCAGCCGGGCCCAGCGGAAGCACCTGCCGAGCGCACGGGAGCCACCTGCTCGCCTCGCCGGAACCACCTGCCCGGCGCGCCGGAGCCACCTGCTCTCCTCGCCGGAACCACCTGCCGGGCGCAGCGGAAGCACCTGCCGGGCGCGCCGGAGCCACCTGCTCGGCTCGCCGGAACCACCTGCCGGGCCCTAACCCTAACCCTAACCCTAACCCTATCCCCAAACCCTAACCCTAACCCTAACCCCTAACCCTAAGCCTAACCCTAAACCCTAACCCAACCGTAACCCTAACCCTAACCCTACCCCTAACCCTAACCCCTAACCCCAAACCCTAAACCCTAACCCTAACCGTAACCCTAACCCTATCCCTAACCCTAACCTGACGGACAGGCTGGAACCAGCTGCTCAACTCGCCGGAACCACCTGCCAGACATGCCAGAACCACCTGCCGAGCACGCCGGAGCCACCTGCTGGACTCACCAGAACCACCTGCCTGACAGGCCAAAATCAACAGCTGGCTATGAGAGAACCACCTGGCAGACAATCCGCAATAACCTGCCAGGCATGCAGGAACCACCTCTCAGACGTAAGAGAACCACGTGCCGGACACGCTGGAACCACGTCCTGGACAGACTGGAACCACCTGCCGGACATGCCTGGACCACCTGCCGAGCACGCCGGAACCACCTGCTCGACTCGCAGGACCCATGTGCCAGACACGCCAAAATGAACTGCCGGCTACACCAGAACCACTTACCGGACACTCCGGAATAACCTGCCCGGCATGCCAGAACCACCTCTCACAAGTGCCAGAAGCACGTGCTGGACATGCCGGAACAACCTATCGGACAGAACGGAACAACCTGCCGGACACACCAAAATCACCTGCGGGCTACGCCAGAACCACTTGGAGGACTCTCCGGGAAAACCTGCCGGGCATGCTGGAACCACCTCTCAGACGTGCCTGAACCACGTGGCGGACACTCCGGAAACGCATGTCGGGCCGGCCGGAACCACCTCTCAGACGTGCCAGAACCTCATGCCGGACACCCCAGAACCACCTGCTGGACAGACCGGAAACACCTGCCGGACACGCCGGAACCACATGTTCGACTCGCTGGAACCACATTCTGGACATGGCAAAATCACCTGCCGCCTATGCCAGAACCGCTTGGCGAACACTCCGGAATCACCTGTCAGGCATGCCGGAACCACCTCTCAGACCTGCCAGAACCACATGCCAATGACACCGGAAGCACCTGCCGAGCATGCCGGAAGCACCTGCTCGACTCGCCAGAACCACCTGTCGGACACGCCAAAATCAGCTGCCGGCTACGCCACAGCCAGTTGGTGAACACTCCGGAAACACCTGCCGGGCTGGCTGGAACCACCTGCCAGTCACGCCAACATCACCTGCCAGCTACGCCAGAACCACTTGGCGGAGACTCCAGAAACACCTGTTGGGCCAGCCGGAACCACCTCTCAGACGTGCCAGAACCATGTGCCTGAGATGCTGGAACCGCACCCCGAACAGACCGAAACCACCTGCCAGACCCAACTGAACCACCTGCCGAGCACGCAGGAACAACCTGCTCGCATCGCCGGAACCACCTGCCGGGCGCAGCGGAAGCACCTGCCGAGCGCGCCGGAGCCACCTGCTCGCCTCGCCGGAAACACCAGCCGGGCCCAGCGGAAGCACCTGCCGAGCGCACGGGAGCCACCTGCTCGCCTCGCCGGAACCACCTGCCCGGCGCGCCGGAGCCACCTGCTCTCCTCGCCGGAACCACCTGCCGGGCGCAGCTGAAGCACCTGCCGGGCGCGCCGGAGCCACCTGCTCGGCTCGCCGGAACCACCTGCCGGGCCCTAACCCTAACCCTAACCCTAACCCTATCCCCAAACCCTAACCCTAACCCTAACCCCTAACCCTAAGCCTAACCCTAAACCCTAACCCAACCGTAACCCTAACCCTAACCCTACCCCTAACCCTAACCCCTAACCCCAAACCCTAAACCCTAACCCTAACCGTAACCCTAACCCTATCCCTAACCCTAACCTGACGGACAGGCTGGAACCAGCTGCTCAACTCGCCGGAACCACCTGCCAGACATGCCAGAACCACCTGCCGAGCACGCCGGAGCCACCTGCTGGTCTCACCAGAACCACCTGCCTGACAGGCCAAAATCAACAGCTGGCTATGAGAGAACCACCTGGCAGACAATCCGCAATAACCTGCCAGGCATGCAGGAACCACCTCTCAGACGTAAGAGAACCACGTGCCGGACACGCTGGAACCACGTCCTGGACAGACTGGAACCACCTGCCGGACATGCCTGGACCACCTGCCGAGCACGCCGGAACCACCTGCTCGACTCGCAGGACCCATGTGCCAGACACGCCAAAATGAACTGCCGGCTACACCAGAACCACTTACCGGACACTCCGGAATAACCTGCCCGGCATGCCAGAACCACCTCTCACAAGTGCCAGAAGCACGTGCTGGACATGCCGGAACAACCTATCGGACAGAACGGAACAACCTGCCGGACACACCAAAATCACCTGCGGGCTACGCCAGAACCACTTGGAGGACTCTCCGGGAAAACCTGCCGGGCATGCTGGAACCACCTCTCAGACGTGCCTGAACCACGTGGCGGACACTCCGGAAACGCATGTCGGGCCGGCCGGAACCACCTCTCAGACGTGCCAGAACCTCATGCCGGACACCCCAGAACCACCTGCTGGACAGACCGGAAACACCTGCCGGACACGCCGGAACCACATGTTCGACTCGCTGGAACCACATTCTGGACATGGCAAAATCACCTGCCGCCTATGCCAGAACCGCTTGGCGAACACTCCGGAATCACCTGTCAGGCATGCCGGAACCACCTCTCAGACCTGCCAGAACCACATGCCAATGACACCGGAAGCACCTGCCGAGCATGCCGGAAGCACCTGCTCGACTCGCCAGAACCACCTGTCGGACACGCCAAAATCACCTGCCGGCTACGCCACAGCCAGTTGGTGAACACTCCGGAAACACCTGCCGGGCTGGCTGGAACCACCTGCCAGTCACGCCAACATCACCTGCCAGCTACGCCAGAACCACTTGGCGGAGACTCCAGAAACACCTGTTGGGCCAGCCGGAACCACCTCTCAGACGTGCCAGAACCATGTGCCTGAGATGCTGGAACCGCACCCCGAACAGACCGAAACCACCTGCCAGACCCAACTGAACCACCTGCCGAGCACGCAGGAACAACCTGCTCGCATCGCCGGAACCACCTGCCGGGCGCAGCGGAAGCACCTGCCGAGCGCGCCGGAGCCACCTGCTCGCCTCGCCGGAAACACCAGCCGGGCCCAGCGGAAGCACCTGCCGAGCGCACGGGAGCCACCTGCTCGCCTCGCCGGAACCACCTGCCCGGCGCGCCGGAGCCACCTGCTCTCCTCGCCGGAACCACCTGCCGGGCGCAGCGGAAGCACCTGCCGGGCGCGCCGGAGCCACCTGCTCGGCTCGCCGGAACCACCTGCCGGGCCCTAACCCTAACCCTAACCCTAACCCTATCCCCAAACCCTAACCCTAACCCTAACCCCTAACCCTAAGCCTAACCCTAAACCCTAACCCAACCGTAACCCTAACCCTAACCCTACCCCTAACCCTAACCCCTAACCCCAAACCCTAAACCCTAACCCTAACCGTAACCCTAACCCTATCCCTAACCCTAACCTGACGGACAGGCTGGAACCAGCTGCTCAACTCGCCGGAACCACCTGCCAGACATGCCAGAACCACCTGCCGAGCACGCCGGAGCCACCTGCTGGACTCACCAGAACCACCTGCCTGACAGGCCAAAATCAACAGCTGGCTATGAGAGAACCACCTGGCAGACAATCCGCAATAACCTGCCAGGCATGCAGGAACCACCTCTCAGACGTAAGAGAACCACGTGCCGGACACGCTGGAACCACGTCCTGGACAGACTGGAACCACCTGCCGGACATGCCTGGACCACCTGCCGAGCACGCCGGAACCACCTGCTCGACTCGCAGGACCCATGTGCCAGACACGCCAAAATGAACTGCCGGCTACACCAGAACCACTTACCGGACACTCCGGAATAACCTGCCCGGCATGCCAGAACCACCTCTCACAAGTGCCAGAAGCACGTGCTGGACATGCCGGAACAACCTATCGGACAGAACGGAACAACCTGCCGGACACACCAAAATCACCTGCGGGCTACGCCAGAACCACTTGGAGGACTCTCCGGGAAAACCTGCCGGGCATGCTGGAACCACCTCTCAGACGTGCCTGAACCACGTGGCGGACACTCCGGAAACGCATGTCGGGCCGGCCGGAACCACCTCTCAGACGTGCCAGAACCTCATGCCGGACACCCCAGAACCACCTGCTGGACAGACCGGAAACACCTGCCGGACACGCCGGAACCACATGTTCGACTCGCTGGAACCACATTCTGGACATGGCAAAATCACCTGCCGCCTATGCCAGAACCGCTTGGCGAACACTCCGGAATCACCTGTCAGGCATGCCGGAACCACCTCTCAGACCTGCCAGAACCACATGCCAATGACACCGGAAGCACCTGCCGAGCATGCCGGAAGCACCTGCTCGACTCGCCAGAACCACCTGTCGGACACGCCAAAATCAGCTGCCGGCTACGCCACAGCCAGTTGGTGAACACTCCGGAAACACCTGCCGGGCTGGCTGGAACCACCTGCCAGTCACGCCAACATCACCTGCCAGCTACGCCAGAACCACTTGGCGGAGACTCCAGAAACACCTGTTGGGCCAGCCGGAACCACCTCTCAGACGTGCCAGAACCATGTGCCTGAGATGCTGGAACCGCACCCCGAACAGACCGAAACCACCTGCCAGACCCAACTGAACCACCTGCCGAGCACGCAGGAACAACCTGCTCGCATCGCCGGAACCACCTGCCGGGCGCAGCGGAAGCACCTGCCGAGCGCGCCGGAGCCACCTGCTCGCCTCGCCGGAAACACCAGCCGGGCCCAGCGGAAGCACCTGCCGAGCGCACGGGAGCCACCTGCTCGCCTCGCCGGAACCACCTGCCCGGCGCGCCGGAGCCACCTGCTCTCCTCGCCGGAACCACCTGCCGGGCGCAGCTGAAGCACCTGCCGGGCGCGCCGGAGCCACCTGCTCGGCTCGCCGGAACCACCTGCCGGGCCCTAACCCTAACCCTAACCCTAACCCTATCCCCAAACCCTAACCCTAACCCTAACCCCTAACCCTAAGCCTAACCCTAAACCCTAACCCAACCGTAACCCTAACCCTAACCCTACCCCTAACCCTAACCCCTAACCCCAAACCCTAAACCCTAACCCTAACCGTAACCCTAACCCTATCCCTAACCCTAACCTGACGGACAGGCTGGAACCAGCTGCTCAACTCGCCGGAACCACCTGCCAGACATGCCAGAACCACCTGCCGAGCACGCCGGAGCCACCTGCTGGTCTCACCAGAACCACCTGCCTGACAGGCCAAAATCAACAGCTGGCTATGAGAGAACCACCTGGCAGACAATCCGCAATAACCTGCCAGGCATGCAGGAACCACCTCTCAGACGTAAGAGAACCACGTGCCGGACACGCTGGAACCACGTCCTGGACAGACTGGAACCACCTGCCGGACATGCCTGGACCACCTGCCGAGCACGCCGGAACCACCTGCTCGACTCGCAGGACCCATGTGCCAGACACGCCAAAATGAACTGCCGGCTACACCAGAACCACTTACCGGACACTCCGGAATAACCTGCCCGGCATGCCAGAACCACCTCTCACAAGTGCCAGAAGCACGTGCTGGACATGCCGGAACAACCTATCGGACAGAACGGAACAACCTGCCGGACACACCAAAATCACCTGCGGGCTACGCCAGAACCACTTGGAGGACTCTCCGGGAAAACCTGCCGGGCATGCTGGAACCACCTCTCAGACGTGCCTGAACCACGTGGCGGACACTCCGGAAACGCATGTCGGGCCGGCCGGAACCACCTCTCAGACGTGCCAGAACCTCATGCCGGACACCCCAGAACCACCTGCTGGACAGACCGGAAACACCTGCCGGACACGCCGGAACCACATGTTCGACTCGCTGGAACCACATTCTGGACATGGCAAAATCACCTGCCGCCTATGCCAGAACCGCTTGGCGAACACTCCGGAATCACCTGTCAGGCATGCCGGAACCACCTCTCAGACCTGCCAGAACCACATGCCAATGACACCGGAAGCACCTGCCGAGCATGCCGGAAGCACCTGCTCGACTCGCCAGAACCACCTGTCGGACACGCCAAAATCACCTGCCGGCTACGCCACAGCCAGTTGGTGAACACTCCGGAAACACCTGCCGGGCTGGCTGGAACCACCTGCCAGTCACGCCAACATCACCTGCCAGCTACGCCAGAACCACTTGGCGGAGACTCCAGAAACACCTGTTGGGCCAGCCGGAACCACCTCTCAGACGTGCCAGAACCATGTGCCTGAGATGCTGGAACCACACCCCGAACAGACCGAAACCACCTGCCAGACCCAACTGAACCACCTGCCGAGCACGCAGGAACAACCTGCTCGCATCGCCGGAACCACCTGCCGGGCGCAGCGGAAGCACCTGCCGAGCGCGCCGGAGCCACCTGCTCGCCTCGCCGGAAACACCAGCCGGGCCCAGCGGAAGCACCTGCCGAGCGCACGGGAGCCACCTGCTCGCCTCGCCGGAACCACCTGCCCGGCGCGCCGGAGCCACCTGCTCTCCTCGCCGGAACCACCTGCCGGGCGCAGCTGAAGCACCTGCCGGGCGCGCCGGAGCCACATGCTCGGCTCGCCGGAACCACCTGCCGGGCCCTAACCCTAAACCTAACCCTAACCCTATCCCCAAACCCTAACCCTAACCCTAACCCCTAACCCTAAGCCTAACCCTAAACCCTAACCCAACCGTAACCCTAACCCTAACCCTACCCCTAACCCTAACCCCTAACCCCAAACCCTAAACCCTAACCCTAACCGTAACCCTAACCCTATCCCTAACCCTAACCTGACGGACAGGCTGGAACCAGCTGCTCAACTCGCCGGAACCACCTGCCAGACATGCCAGAACCACCTGCCGAGCACGCCGGAGCCACCTGCTGGTCTCACCAGAACCACCTGCCTGACAGGCCAAAATCAACAGCTGGCTATGAGAGAACCACCTGGCAGACAATCCGCAATAACCTGCCAGGCATGCAGGAACCACCTCTCAGACGTAAGAGAACCACGTGCCGGACACGCTGGAACCACGTCCTGGACAGACTGGAACCACCTGCCGGACATGCCTGGACCACCTGCCGAGCACGCCGGAACCACCTGCTCGACTCGCAGGACCCATGTGCCAGACACGCCAAAATGAACTGCCGGCTACACCAGAACCACTTACCGGACACTCCGGAATAACCTGCCCGGCATGCCAGAACCACCTCTCAGAAGTGCCAGAAGCACGTGCTGGACATGCCGGAACAACCTATCGGACAGAACGGAACAACCTGCCGGACACACCAAAATCACCTGCGGGCTACGCCAGAACCACTTGGAGGACTCTCCGGGAAAACCTGCCGGGCATGCTGGAACCACCTCTCAGACGTGCCTGAACCACGTGGCGGACACTCCGGAAACGCATGTCGGGCCGGCCGGAACCACCTCTCAGACGTGCCAGAACCTCATGCCGGACACCCCAGAACCACCTGCTGGACAGACCGGAAACACCTGCCGGACACGCCGGAACCACATGTTCGACTCGCTGGAACCACATTCTGGACATGGCAAAATCACCTGCCGCCTATGCCAGAACCGCTTGGCGAACACTCCGGAATCACCTGTCAGGCATGCCGGAACCACCTCTCAGACCTGCCAGAACCACATGCCAATGACACCGGAAGCACCTGCCGAGCATGCCGGAAGCACCTGCTCGACTCGCCAGAACCACCTGTCGGACACGCCAAAATCAGCTGCCGGCTACGCCACAGCCAGTTGGTGAACACTCCGGAAACACCTGCCGGGCTGGCTGGAACCACCTGCCAGTCACGCCAACATCACCTGCCAGCTACGCCAGAACCACTTGGCGGAGACTCCAGAAACACCTGTTGGGCCAGCCGGAACCACCTCTCAGACGTGCCAGAACCATGTGCCTGAGATGCTGGAACCGCACCCCGAACAGACCGAAACCACCTGCCAGACCCAACTGAACCACCTGCCGAGCACGCAGGAACAACCTGCTCGCATCGCCGGAACCACCTGCCGGGCGCAGCGGAAGCACCTGCCGAGCGCGCCGGAGCCACCTGCTCGCCTCGCCGGAAACACCAGCCGGGCCCAGCGGAAGCACCTGCCGAGCGCACGGGAGCCACCTGCTCGCCTCGCCGGAACCACCTGCCCGGCGCGCCGGAGCCACCTGCTCTCCTCGCCGGAACCACCTGCCGGGCGCAGCGGAAGCACCTGCCGGGCGCGCCGGAGCCACCTGCTCGGCTCGCCGGAACCACCTGCCGGGCCCTAACCCTAACCCTAACCCTAACCCTATCCCCAAACCCTAACCCTAACCCTAACCCCTAACCCTAAGCCTAACCCTAAACCCTAACCCAACCGTAACCCTAACCCTAACCCTACCCCTAACCCTAACCCCTAACCCCAAACCCTAAACCCTAACCCTAACCGTAACCCAAACCCTATCCCTAACCCTAACCTGACGGACAGGCTGGAACCAGCTGCTCAACTCGCCGGAACCACCTGCCAGACATGCCAGAACCACCTGCCGAGCACGCCGGAGCCACCTGCTGGTCTCACCAGAACCACCTGCCTGACAGGCCAAAATCAACAGCTGGCTATGAGAGAACCACCTGGCAGACAATCCGCAATAACCTGCCAGGCATGCAGGAACCACCTCTCAGACGTAAGAGAACCACGTGCCGGACACGCTGGAACCACGTCCTGGACAGACTGGAACCACCTGCCGGACATGCCTGGACCACCTGCCGAGCACGCCGGAACCACCTGCTCGACTCGCAGGACCCATGTGCCAGACACGCCAAAATGAACTGCCGGCTACACCAGAACCACTTACCGGACACTCCGGAATAACCTGCCCGGCATGCCAGAACCACCTCTCACAAGTGCCAGAAGCACGTGCTGGACATGCCGGAACAACCTATCGGACAGAACGGAACAACCTGCCGGACACACCAAAATCACCTGCGGGCTACGCCAGAACCACTTGGAGGACTCTCCGGGAAAACCTGCCGGGCATGCTGGAACCACCTCTCAGACGTGCCAGAACCTCATGCCGGACACCCCAGAACCACCTGCTGGACAGACCGGAAACACCTGCCGGACACGCCGGAACCACATGTTCGACTCGCTGGAACCACATTCTGGACATGGCAAAATCACCTGCCGCCTATGCCAGAACCGCTTGGCGAACACTCCGGAATCACCTGTCAGGCATGCCGGAACCACCTCTCAGACCTGCCAGAACCACATGCCAGTGACACCGGAAGCACCTGCCGAGCATGCCGGAAGCACCTGCTCGACTCGCCAGAACCACCAGTCGGACACGCCAAAATCACCTGCCGGCTACGCCACAGCCAGTTGGTGAACACTCCGGAAACACCTGCCGGGCTGGCTGGAACCACCTGCCAGTCACGCCAACATCACCTGCCAGCTACGCCAGAACCACTTGGCGGAGACTCCAGAAACACCTGTTGGGCCAGCCGGAACCACCTCTCAGACGTGCCAGAACCATGTGCCTGAGATGCTGGAACCACACCCCGAACAGACCGAAACCACCTGCCAGACCCAACTGAACCACCTGCCGAGCACGCAGGAACAACCTGCTCGCCTCGCCGGAACCACCAGCCGGGCGCAGCGGAAGCACCTGCCGAGCGCGCCGGAGCCACCAGCTCGCCTCGCCGGAACCACCTGCCTGGCGCGCCGGAGCCACCTGCTCGCCTCGCCGGAACCACCTGCCAGGCCCAGCAGAAGCACCTGCCGGGCGCGCCGGAGCCACCTGCTCGCCTCGCCGGAACCACCTGCCGGGTGCAGCGGAAGCACCTGCCGAGCGCGCCGGAGCCACCAGCTCGCCTCGCCGGAACCACCTGCCCGGCGCGCCGGAGCCACCTGCTCGCCTCGCCGGAACCACCTGCCAGGCCCAGCAGAAGCACCTGCCGGGCGCGCCGGAGCCACCTGCTCGCCTCGCCGGAACCACCTGCCGGGTGCAGCGGAAGCACCTGCCGAGCGCGCCGGAGCCACCTGCTCGCCTCGCCGGAACCACGTGCCGGGACCAGCGGAAGCACCTGCCGAGCGCGCCGGAGCCACCGGCTCGCCTCGCCGGAACCACGTGCCGGGCACTAACCCTAACCCTAACCCTAACCCTATCCCCAAACCCTAACCCTAACCCTAACCCTAACCCCTAACCCTAAGCCTAACCCTAAACCCTAACCCAACCATAACACTAACCCTAACCCTAACCCTAACCCTAACCCCTAACCCCAAACCCTAAACCCTCACCCTAACCGTAACCCTAACCCTATCCCTAACCCTAACCTGACGGACAGGCTGGAACCAGCTGCTCAACTCGCCGGAACCACCTGCCAGACATGCCAGAACCACCTGCCTGACAGGCCAAAATCAACAGCTGGCTATGAGAGAACCACCTGGCAGACAATCCGCAATAACCTGCCAGGCATGCAGGAACCACCTCTCAGACGTAAGAGAACCACGTGCCGGACACGCTGGAACCACGTCCTGGACAGACTGGAACCACCTGCCGGACATGCCTGGACCACCTGCCGAGCACGCCGGAACCACCTGCTCGACTCGCAGGACCCATGTGCCAGACACGCCAAAATGAACTGCCGGCTACACGAGAACCACTTACCGGACACTCCGGAATAACCTGCCCGGCATGCCAGAACCACCTCTCAGAAGTGCCAGAAGCACGTGCTGGACATGCCGGAACAACCTATCGGACAGAACGGAACAACCTGCCGGACACACCAAAATCACCTGCGGGCTACGCCAGAACCACTTGGAGGACTCTCCGGGAAAACCTGCCGGGCATGCTGGAACCACCTCTCAGACGTGCCTGAACCACGTGGCGGACACTCCGGAAACGCATGTCGGGCCGGCCGGAACCACCTCTCAGACGTGCCAGAACCTCATGCCGGACACCCCAGAACCACCTGCTGGACAGACCGGAAACACCTGCCGGACACGCCGGAACCACATGTTCGACTCGCTGGAACCACATTCTAGACATGGCAAAATCACCTGCCGCCTATGCCAGAACCGCTTGGCGAACACTCCGGAATCACCTGTCAGGCATGCCGGAACCACCTCTCAGACCTGCCAGAACCACATGCCAGTGACACCGGAAGCACCTGCCGAGCATGCCGGAAGCACCTGCTCGACTCGCCAGAACCACCAGTCGGACACGCCAAAATCACCTGCCGGCTACGCCACAGCCAGTTGGTGAACACTCCGGAAACACCTGCCGGGCTGGCTGGAACCACCTGCCAGTCACGCCAACATCACCTGCCAGCTACGCCAGAACCACTTGGCGGAGACTCCAGAAACACCTGTTGGGCCAGCCGGAACCACCTCTCAGACGTGCCAGAACCATGTGCCTGAGATGCTGGAACCACACCCCGAACAGACCGAAACCACCTGCCAGACCCAACTGAACCACCTGCCGAGCACGCAGGAACAACCTGCTCGCCTCGCCGGAACCACCTGCCGGGCGCAGCGGAAGCACCTGCCGAGCGCGCCGGAGCCACCAGCTCGCCTCGCCGGAACCACCTGCCCGGCGCGCCGGAGCCACCTGCTCGCCTCGCCGGAACCACCTGCCAGGCCCAGCAGAAGCACCTGCCGGGCGCGCCGGAGCCACCGGCTCGCCTCGCCGGAACCACCTGCCGGGTGCAGCGGAAGCACCTGCCGAGCGCGCCGGAGCCACCTGCTCGCCTCGCCGGAACCACCTGCCGGGCCCAGCGGAAGCACCTGCCGAGCGCGCCGGAGCCACCTGCTCGCCTCGCCGGAACCACGTGCCAGGCACTAACCCTAACCCTAACCCTAACCCTATCCCCAAACCCTAACCCTAACCCTAACCCCTAACCCTAAGCCTAACCCTAAACCCTAACCCAACCGTAACCCTAGCCCTAACCCTAACCCTAACCCTAACCCCTAACCCCAAACCCTAAACCCTAACCCTAACCGTAACCCTAACCCTATCCCTAACCCTAACCTGACGGACAGGCTGGAACCAGCTGCTCAACTCGCCGGAACCACCTGCCAGACATGCCAGAACCACCTGCCTGACAGGCCAAAATCAACAGCTGGCTATGAGAGAACCACCTGGCAGACAATCCGCAATAACCTGCCAGGCATGCAGGAACCACCTCTCAGACGTAAGAGAACCACGTGCCGGACACGCTGGAACCACGTCCTGGACAGACTGGAACCACCTGCCGGACATGCCTGGACCACCTGCCGAGCACGCCGGAACCACCTGCTCGACTCGCAGGACCCATGTGCCAGACACGCCAAAATGAACTGCCGGCTACACCAGAACCACTTACCGGACACTCCGGAATAACCTGCCCGGCATGCCAGAACCACCTCTCAGAAGTGCCAGAAGCACGTGCTGGACATGCCGGAACAACCTATCGGACAGAACGGAACAACCTGCCGGACACACCAAAATCACCTGCGGGCTACGCCAGAACCACTTGGAGGACTCTCCGGGAAAACCTGCCGGGCATGCTGGAACCACCTCTCAGACGTGCCTGAACCACGTGGCGGACACTCCGGAAACGCATGTCGGGCCGGCCGGAACCACCTCTCAGACGTGCCAGAACCTCATGCCGGACACCCCAGAACCACCTGCTGGACAGACCGGAAACACCTGCCGGACACGCCGGAACCACATGTTCGACTCGCTGGAACCACATTCTGGACATGGCAAAATCACCTGCCGCCTATGCCAGAACCGCTTGGCGAACACTCCGGAATCACCTGTCAGGCATGCCGGAACCACCTCTCAGACATGCCAGAACCACATGCCAATGACACCGGAAGCACCTGCCGAGCATGCCGGAAGCACCTGCTCGACTCGCCAGAACCACCTGTCGGACACGCCAAAATCACCTGCCGGCTACGCCACAGCCAGTTGGTGAACACTCCGGAAACACCTGCCGGGCTGGCTGGAACCACCTGCCAGTCACGCCAACATCACCTGCCAGCTACGCCAGAACCACTTGGCGGAGACTCCAGAAACACCTGTTGGGCCAGCCGGAACCACCTCTCAGACGTGCCAGAACCATGTGCCTGAGATGCTGGAACCACACCCCGAACAGACCGAAACCACCTGCCAGACCCAACTGAACCACCTGCCGAGCACGCAGGAACAACCTGCTCGCCTCGCCGGAACCACCTGCCGGGCGCAGCGGAAGCACCTGCCAAGCGCGCCAAAGCCACCAGCTCGCCTCGCCGGAACCACCTGCCTGGCGCGCCGGAGCCACCTGCTCGCCTCGCCGGAACCACCTGCCAGGCCCAGCAGAAGCACCTGCCGGGCGCGCCGGAGCCACCTGCTCGCCTCGCCGGAACCACCTGCCGGGTGCAGCGGAAGCACCTGCCGAGCGCGCCGGAGCCACCAGCTCGCCTCGCTGGAACCACCTGCCCGGCGCGCCGGAGCCACCTGCTCGCCTCGCCGGAACCACCTGCCAGGCCCAGCAGAAGCACCTGCCGGGCGCGCCGGAGCCACCTGCTCGCCTCGCCGGAACCACGTGCCGGGCACTAACCCTAACCCTAACCCTAACCCTATCCCCAAACCCTAACCCTAACCCTAACCCCTAACCCTAAGCCTAACCCTAAACCCTAACCCAACCGTAACCCTAACCCTAACCCTAACCCTAACCCTAACCCCTAACCCCAAACCCTAAACCCTAACCCTAACCGTAACCCTAACCCTATCCCTAACCCTAACCTGACGGACAGGCTGGAACCAGCTGCTCAACTCGCCGGAACCACCTGCCAGACATGCCAGAACCACCTGCCTGACAGGCCAAAATCAACAGCTGGCTATGAGAGAACCACCTGGCAGACAATCCGCAATAACCTGCCAGGCATGCAGGAACCACCTCTCAGACGTAAGAGAACCACGTGCCGGACACGCTGGAACCACGTCCTGGACAGACTGGAACCACCTGCCGGACATGCCTGGACCACCTGCCGAGCACGCCGGAACCACCTGCTCGACTCGCAGGACCCATGTGCCAGACACGCCAAAATGAACTGCCGGCTACACAAGAACCACTTACCGGACACTCCGGAATAACCTGCCCGGCATGCCAGAACCACCTCTCACAAGTGCCAGAAGCACGTGCTGGACATGCCGGAACAACCTATCGGACAGAACGGAACAACCTGCCGGACACACCAAAATCACCTGCGGGCTACGCCAGAACCACTTGGAGGACTCTCCGGGAAAACCTGCCGGGCATGCTGGAACCACCTCTCAGACGTGCCTGAACCACGTGGCGGACACTCCGGAAACGCATGTCGGGCCGGCCGGAACCACCTCTCAGACGTGCCAGAACCTCATGCCGGACACCCCAGAACCACCTGCTGGACAGACCGGAAACACCTGCCGGACACGCCGGAACCACATGTTCGACTCGCTGGAACCACATTCTGGACATGGCAAAATCACCTGCCGCCTATGCCAGAACCGCTTGGCGAGCACTCCGGAATCACCTGTCAGGCATGCCGGAACCACCTCTCAGACCTGCCAGAACCACATGCCAGTGACACCGGAAGCACCTGCCGAGCATGCCGGAAGCACCTGCTCGACTCGCCAGAACCACCAGTCGGACACGCCAAAATCACCTGCCGGCTACGCCACAGCCAGTTGGTGAACACTCCGGAAACACCTGCCGGGCTGGCTGGAACCACCTGCCAGTCACGCCAACATCACCTGCCAGCTACGCCAGAACCACTTGGCGGAGACTCCAGAAACACCTGTTGGGCCAGCCGGAACCACCTCTCAGACGTGCCAGAACCATGTGCCTGAGATGCTGGAACCACACCCCGAACAGACCGAAACCACCTGCCAGACCCAACTGAACCACCTGCCGAGCACGCAGGAACAACCTGCTCGCCTCGCCGGAACCACCTGCCGGGCGCAGCGGAAGCACCTGCCAAGCGCGCCAAAGCCACCAGCTCGCCTCGCCGGAACCACCTGCCTGGCGCGCCGGAGCCACCTGCTCGCCTCGCCGGAACCACCTGCCAGGCCCAGCAGAAGCAACTGCCGGGCGCGCCGGAGCCACCTGCTCGCCTCGCCGGAACCACCTGCCGGGTGCAGCGGAAGCACCTGCCGAGCGCGCCGGAGCCACCAGCTCGCCTCGCTGGAACCACCTGCCCGGCGCGCCGGAGCCACCTGCTCGCCTCGCCGGAACCACCTGCCAGGCCCAGCAGAAGCACCTGCCGGGCGCGCCGGAGCCACCTGCTCGCCTCGCCGGAACCACCTGCCAGGTGCAGCGGAAGCACCTGCCGAGCGCGCCGGAGCCACCTGCTCGCCTCGCCAGAACCACCTGCCGGGCCCAGCGGAAGCACGTGCCAAGCACGCCGGAGCCACCTGCTCGCCTCGCCGGAACCACGTGCCGGGCACTAACCCTAACCCTAACCCTAACCCTATCCCCAAACCCTAACCCTAACCCTAACCCCTAACCCTAAGCCTAACCCTAAACCCTAACCCAACCGTAACCCTAACCCTAACCCTAACCCTAACCCTAACCCCTAACCCCAAACCCTAAACCCTAACCCTAACCGTAACCCTAACCCTATCCCTAACCCTAACCTGACGGACAGGCTGGAACCAGCTGCTCAACTCGCCGGAACCACCTGCCAGACATGCCAGAACCACCTGCCGGACAGGCCAAAATCAACAGCTGGCTATGAGAGAACCACCTGGCAGACAATCCGCAATAACCTGCCAGGCATGCAGGAACCACCTCTCAGACGTAAGAGAACCACGTGCCGGACACGCTGGAACCACGTCCTGGACAGACTGGAACCACCTGCCGGACATGCCTGGACCACCTGCCGAGCACGCCGGAACCACCTGCTCGACTCGCAGGACCCATGTGCCAGACACGCCAAAATGAACTGCCGGCTACACCAGAACCACTTACCGGACACTCCGGAATAACCTGCCCGGCATGCCAGAACCACCTCTCACAAGTGCCAGAAGCACGTGCTGGACATGCCGGAACAACCTATCGGACAGAACGGAACAACCTGCCGGACACACCAAAATCACCTGCGGGCTACGCCAGAACCACTTGGAGGACTCTCCGGGAAAACCTGCCGGGCATGCTGGAACCACCTCTCAGACGTGCCTGAACCACGTGGCAGACACTCCAGAAACGCATGGCGGGCCGGCTGGAACCACCTCTCAGACGTGCCAGAACCTCATGCCGGACACCCCAGAACCACCTGCTGGACAGACCGGAAACACCTGCCGGACACGCCGGAACCACATGTTCGACTCGCTGGAACCACATTCTGGACATGGCAAAATCACCTGCCGCCTATGCCAGAACCGCTTGGCGAACACTCCGGAATCACCTGTCAGGCATGCCGGAACCACCTCTCAGACCTGCCAGAACCACATGCCAGTGACACCGGAAGCACCTGCCGAGCATGCCGGAAGCACCTGCTCGACTCGCCAGAACCACCAGTCGGACACGCCAAAATCAGCTGCCGGCTACGCCACAGCCAGTTGGTGAAAACTCCGGAAACACCTGCCGGGCTGGCTGGAACCACCTGCCAGTCACGCCAACATCACCTGCCAGCTACGCCAGAACCACTTGGCGGAGACTCCAGAAACACCTGTTGGGCCAGCCGGAACCACCTCTCAGACGTGCCAGAACCATGTGCCTGAGATGCTGGAACCACACCCCGAACAGACCGAAACCACCTGCCAGACCCAACTGAACCACCTGCCGAGCACGCAGGAACAACCTGCTCGCATCGCCGGAACCACCTGCCGGGCGCAGCGGAAGCACCTGCCGAGCGCGCCGGAGCCACCTGCTCGCCTCGCCGGAAACACCAGCCGGGCCCAGCGGAAGCACCTGCCGAGCGCACGGGAGCCACCTGCTCGCCTCGCCGGAACCACCTGCCCGGCGTGCCGGAGCCACCTGCTCTCCTCGCCGGAACCACCTGCCGGGCGCAGCGGAAGCACCTGCCGGTCGCGCCGGAGCCACCTGCTCGGCTCACCGGAACCACCTGCCGGGCCCTAACCCTAACCCTAACCCTAACCCTATCCCCAAACCCTAACCCTAACCCTAACCCCTAACCCTAAGCCTAACCCTAAACCCTAACCCAACCGTAACCCTAACCCTAACCCTACCCCTAACCCTAACCCCTAACCCCAAACCCTAAACCCTAACCCTAACCGTAACCCTAACCCTATCCCTAACCCTAACCTGACGGACAGGCTGGAACCAGCTGCTCAACTCGCCGGAACCACCTGCCAGACATGCCAGAACCACCTGCCGAGCACGCCGGAGCCACCTGCCGGACTCACCAGAACCACCTGCCTGACAGGCCAAAATCAACAGCTGGCTATGAGAGAACCACCTGGCAGACAATCCGCAATAACCTGCCAGGCATGCAGGAACCACCTCTCAGACGTAAGAGAACCACGTGCCGGACACGCTGGAACCACGTCCTGGACAGACTGGAACCACCTGCCGGACATGCCTGGACCACCTGCCGAGCACGCCGGAACCACCTGCTCGACTCGCAGGACCCATGTGCCAGACACGCCAAAATGAACTGCCGGCTACACAAGAACCACTTACCGGACACTCCGGTATAACCTGCCCGGCATGCCAGAACCACCTCTCAGAAGTGCCAGAAGCACGTGCTGGACATGCCGGAACAACCTATCGGACAGAACGGAACAACCTGCCGGACACACCAAAATCACCTGCGGGCTACGCCAGAACCACTTGGAGGACTCTCCGGGAAAACCTGCCGGGCATGCTGGAACCACCTCTCAGACGTGCCTGAACCACGTGGCGGACACTCCGGAAACGCATGTCGGGCCGGCCGGAACCACCTCTCAGACGTGCCAGAACCTCATGCCGGACACCCCAGAACCACCTGCTGGACAGACCGGAAACACCTGCCGGACACGCCGGAACCACATGTTCGACTCGCTGGAACCACATTCTGGACATGGCAAAATCACCTGCCGCCTATGCCAGAACCGCTTGGCGAACACTCCGGAATCACCTGTCAGGCATGCCGGAACCACCTCTCAGACCTGCCAGAACCACATGCCAGTGACACCGGAAGCACCTGCCGAGCATGCCGGAAGCACCTGCTTGACTCGCCAGAACCACCAGTCGGACACGCCAAAATCACCTGCCGGCTACGCCACAGCCAGTTGGTGAACACTCCGGAAACACCTGCCGGGCTGGCTGGAACCACCTGCCAGTCACGCCAACATCACCTGCCAGCTACGCCAGAACCACTTGGCGGAGACTCCAGAAACACCTGTTGGGCCAGCCGGAACCACCTCTCAGACGTGCCAGAACCATGTGCCTGAGATGCTGGAACCACACCCCGAACAGACCGAAACCACCTGCCAGACCCAACTGAACCACCCGCCGAGCACGCAGGAACAACCTGCTCGCCTCGCCGGAACCACCTGCCAGGCCCAGCAGAAGCACCTGCCGGGCGCGCCGGAGCCACCTGCTCGCCTCGCCGGAACCACCTGCCGGGTGCAGCGGAAGCACCTGCCGAGCGCGCCGGAGCCACCAGCTCGCCTCGCCGGAACCACCTGCCCGGCGCGCCGGAGCCACCTGCTCGCCTCGCCGGAACCACCTGCCAGGCCCAGCAGAAGCACCTGCCGGGCGCGCCGGAGCCACCTGCTCGCCTCGCCGGAACCACCTGCCGGGTGCAGCGGAAGCACCTGCCGAGCGCGCCGGAGCCACCTGCTCGCCTCGCCGGAACCACGTGCCGGGCCCAGCGGAAGCACCTGCCGAGCGCGCCGGAGCCACCTGCTCGCCTCGCCGGAACCACGTGCCGGGCACTAACCCTAACCCTAACCCTAACCCTATCCCCAAACCCTAACCCTAACCCTAACCCCTAACCCTAAGCCTAACCCTAAACCCTAACCCAACCGTAACCCTAACCCTAACCCTAACCCTAACCCTAACCCCTAACCCCAAACCCTAAACCCTAACCCTAACCGTAACCCTAACCCTATCCCTAACCCTAACCTGACGGACAGGCTGGAACCAGCTGCTCAACTCGCCGGAACCACCTGCCAGACATGCCAGAACCACCTGCCTGACAGGCCATAATCAACAGCTGGCTATGAGAGAACCACCTGGCAGACAATCCGCAATAACCTGCCAGGCATGCAGGAACCACCTCTCAGACGTAAGAGAACTACGTGCCGGACACGCTGGAACCACGTCCTGGACAGACTGGAACCACCTGCCGGACATGCCTGGACCACCTGCCGAGCACGCCGGAACCACCTGCTCGACTCGCAGGACCCATGTGCCAGACACGCCAAAATGAACTGCCGGCTACACCAGAACCACTTACCGGACACTCCGGAATAACCTGCCCGGCATGCCAGAACCACCTCTCACAAGTGCCAGAAGCACGTGCTGGACATGCCGGAACAACCTATCGGACAGAACGGAACAACCTGCCGGACACACCAAAATCACCTGCGGGCTACGCCAGAACCACTTGGAGGACTCTCCGGGAAAACCTGCCGGGCATGCTGGAACCACCTCTCAGACGTGCCTGAACCACGTGGCGGACACTCCGGAAACGCATGTCGGGCCGGCCGGAACCACCTCTCAGACGTGCCAGAACCTCATGCCGGACACCCCAGAACCACCTGCTGGACAGACCGGAAACACCTGCCGGACACGCCGGAACCACATGTTCGACTCGCTGGAACCACATTCTGGACATGGCAAAATCACCTGCCGCCTATGCCAGAACCGCTTGGCGAACACTCCGGAATCACCTGTCAGGCATGCCGGAACCACCTCTCAGACCTGCCAGAACCACATGCCAGTGACACCGGAAGCACCTGCCGAGCATGCCGGAAGCACCTGCTCGACTCGCCAGAACCACCAGTCGGACACGCCAAAATCACCTGCCGGCTACGCCACAGCCAGTTGGTGAACACTCCGGAAACACCTGCCGGGCTGGCTGGAACCACCTGCCAGTCACGCCAACATCACCTGCCAGCTACGCCAGAACCACTTGGCGGAGACTCCAGAAACACCTGTTGGGCCAGCCGGAACCACCTCTCAGACGTGCCAGAACCATGTGCCTGAGATGCTGGAACCACACCCCGAACAGACCGAAACCACCTGCCAGACCCAACTGAACCACCTGCCGAGCACGCAGGAACAACCTGCTCGCCTCGCCGGAACCACCTGCCAGGCCCAGCAGAAGCACCTGCCGGGCGCGCCGGAGCCACCTGCTCGCCTCGCCGGAACCACCTGCCGGGTGCAGCGGAAGCACCTGCCGAGCGCGCCGGAGCCACCAGCTCGCCTCGCCGGAACCACCTGCCCGGCGCGCCGGAGCCACCTGCTCGCCTCGCCGGAACCACCTGCCAGGCCCAGCAGAAGCACCTGCCGGGCGCGCCGGAGCCACCTGCTCGCCTCGCCGGAACCACCTGCCGGGTGCAGCGGAAGCACCTGCCGAGCGCGCCGGAGCCACCTGCTCGCCTCGCCGGAACCACCTGCCGGGCCCAGCGGAAGCACCTGCCGAGCGCGCCGGAGCCACCTGCTCGCCTCGCCGGAACCACGTGCCGGGCACTAACCCTAACCCTAACCCTAACCCTATCCCCAAACCCTAACCCTAACCCTAACCCCTAACCCTAAGCCTAACCCTAAACCCTAACCCAACCGTAACCCTAACCCTAACCCTAACCCTAACCCTAACCCCTATCCCCAAACCCTAAACCCTAACCCTAACCGTAACCCTAACCCTATCCCTAACCCTAACCTGACGGACAGGCTGGAACCAGCTGCTCAACTCGCCGGAACCACCTGCCAGACATGCCAGAACCACCTGCCTGACAGGCCAAAATCAACAGCTGGCTATGAGAGAACCACCTGGCAGACAATCCGCAATAACCTGCCAGGCATGCAGGAACCACCTCTCAGACGTAAGAGAACCACGTGCCGGACACGCTGGAACCACGTCCTGGACAGACTGGAACCACCTGCCGGACATGCCTGGACCACCTGCCGAGCACGCCGGAACCACCTGCTCGACTCGCAGGACCCATGTGCCAGACACGCCAAAATGAACTGCCGGCTACACCAGAACCACTTACCGGACACTCCGGAATAACCTGCCCGGCATGCCAGAACCACCTCTCAGAAGTGCCAGAAGCACGTGCTGGACATGCCGGAACAACCTATCGGACAGAACGGAACAACCTGCCGGACACACCAAAATCACCTGCGGGCTACGCCAGAACCACTTGGAGGACTCTCCGGGAAAACCTGCCGGGCATGCTGGAACCACCTCTCAGACGTGCCTGAACCACGTGGCGGACACTCCGGAAACGCATGTCGGGCCGGCCGGAACCACCTCTCAGACGTGCCAGAACCTCATGCCGGACACCCCAGAACCACCTGCTGGACAGACCGGAAACACCTGCCGGACACGCCGGAACCACATGTTCGACTCGCTGGAACCACATTCTGGACATGGCAAAATCACCTGCCGCCTATGCCAGAACCGCTTGGCGAACACTCCGGAATCACCTGTCAGGCATGCCGGAACCACCTCTCAGACCTGCCAGAACCACATGACAGTGACACCGGAAGCACCTGCCGAGCATGCCGGAAGCACCTGCTCGACTCGCCAGAACCACCAGTCGGACACGCCAAAATCACCTGCCGGCTACGCCACAGCCAGTTGGTGAACACTCCGGAAACACCTGCCGGGCTGGCTGGAACCACCTGCCAGTCACGCCAACATCACCTGCCAGCTACGCCAGAACCACTTGGCGGAGACTCCAGAAACACCTGTTGGGCCAGCCGGAACCACCTCTCAGACGTGCCAGAACCATGTGCCTGAGATGCTGGAACCACACCCCGAACAGACCGAAACCACCTGCCAGACCCAACTGAACCACCTGCCGAGCACGCAGGAACAACCTGCTCGCCTCGCCGGAACCACCTGCCGGGCGCAGCGGAAGCACCTGCCGAGCGCGCCGGAGCCACCTGCTCGCCTCGCCGGAACCACCTGCCGGGTGCAGCGGAAGCACCTGCCGAGCGCGCCGGAGTCACCAGCTCGCCTCGCCGGAACCACCTGCCCGGCGCGCCGGAGCCACCTGCTCGCCTCGCCGGAACCACCTGCCAGGCCCAGCAGAAGCACCTGCCGGGCGCGCCGGAGCCACCTGCTCGCCTCGCCGGAACCACCTGCCGGGTGCAGCGGAAGCACCTGCCGAGCGCGCCGGAGCCACCTGCTCGCCTCGCCGGAACCACCTGCCGGGCCCAGCGGAAGCACCTGCCGAGCGCGCCGGAGCCACCTGCTCGCCTCGCCGGAACCACGTGCCGGGCCCTAACCCTAACCCTAACCCTTACCCTATCCCCAAACCCTAACCATAACCCTAACCCCTAACCCTAAGCCTAACCCTAAACCCTAACCCAACCGTAACCCTAACCCTAACCCTACCCCTAACCCTAACCCCTAACCCCAAACCCTAAACCCTAACCCTAACCGTAACCCTAACCCTATCCCTAACCCTAACCTGACGGACAGGCTGGAACCAGCTGCTCAACTCGCCGGAACCACCTGCCAGACATGCCAGAACCACCTGCCGAGCACGCCGGAGTCACCTGCTGGACTCACCAGAACCACCTGCCTGACAGGCCAAAATCAACAGCTGGCTATGAGAGAACCACTTGGCAGACAATCCGCAATAACCTGCCAGGCATGCAGGAACCACCTCTCAGACGTAAGAGAACCACGTGCCGGACACGCTGGAACCACGTCCTGGACAGACTGGAACCACCTGCCGGACATGCCTGGACCACCTGCCGAGCACGCCGGAACCACCTGCTCGACTCGCAGGACCCATGTGCCAGACACGCCAAAATGAACTGCCGGCTACACCAGAACCACTTACCGGACACTCCGGAATCACCTGCCCGGCATGCCAGAACCACCTCTCACAAGTGCCAGAAGCACGTGCTGGACATGCCGGAACAACCTATCGGACAGAACGGAACAACCTGCCGGACACACCAAAATCACCTGCGGGCTACGCCAGAACCACTTGGAGGACTCTCCGGGAAAACCTGCCGGGCATGCTGGAACCACCTCTCAGACGTGCCTGAACCACGTGGCGGACACTCCGGAAACGCATGTCGGGCCGGCCGGAACCACCTCTCAGACGTGCCAGAACCTCATGCCGGACACCCCAGAACCACCTGCTGGACAGACCGGAAACACCTGCCGGACACGCCGGAACCACATGTTCGACTCGCTGGAACCACATTCTGGACATGGCAAAATCACCTGCTGCCTATGCCAGAACCGCTTGGCGAACACTCCGGAATCACCTGTCAGGCATGCCGGAACCACCTCTCAGACCTGCCAGAACCACATGCCAATGACACCGGAAGCACCTGCCGAGCATGCCGGAAGCACCTGCTCGACTCGCCAGAACCACCTGTCGGACACGCCAAAATCACCTGCCGGCTACGCCACAGCCAGTTGGTGAACACTCCGGAAACACCTGCCGGGCTGGCTGGAACCACCTGCCAGTCACGCCAACATCACCTGCCAGCTACGCCAGAACCACTTGGCGGAGACTCCAGAAACACCTGTTGGGCCAGCCGGAACCACCTCTCAGACGTGCCAGAACCATGTGCCTGAGATGCTGGAACCACACCCCGAACAGACCGAAACCACCTGCCAGACCCAACTGAACCACCTGCCGAGCACGCAGGAACAACCTGCTCGCCTCGCCGGAACCACCTGCCGGGCGCAGCGGAAGCACCTGCGGAGCGCGCCGGAGCCACCTGCTCGCCTCGCCGGAACCACCTGCCGGGCCCAGCGGAAGCACCTGCCGGGCGCGCCGGAGCCACCTGCTCGGCTCGCCGGAACCACCTGCCGGGCCCTAACCCTAACCCTAACCCTAACCCTATCCCCAAACCCTAACCCTAACCCTAACCCCTAACCCTAAGCCTAACCCTAAACCCTAACCCAACCGTAACCCTAACCCTAACCCTACCCCTAACCCTAACCCCTAACCCCAAACCCTAAACCCTAACCCTAACCGTAACCCTAACCCTATCCCTAACCCTAACCTGACGGACAGGCTGGAACCAGCTGCTCAACTCGCCGGAACCACCTGCCAGACATGCCAGAACCACCTGCCGAGCACGCCGGAGCCACCTGCTGGACTCACCAGAACCACCTGCCTGACAGGCCAAAATCAACAGCTGGCTATGAGAGAACCACCTGGCAGACAATCCGCAATAACCTGCCAGGCATGCAGGAACCACCTCTCAGACGTAAGAGAACCACGTGCCGGACACGCTGGAACCACGTCCTGGACAGACTGGAACCACCTGCCGGACATGCCTGGACCACCTGCCGAGCACGCCGGAACCACCTGCTCGACTCGCAGGACCCATGTGCCAGACACGCCAAAATGAACTGCCGGCTACACCAGAACCACTTACCGGACACTCCGGAATAACCTGCCCGGCATGCCAGAACCACCTCTCACAAGTGCCAGAAGCACGTGCTGGACATGCCGGAACAACCTATCGGACAGAACGGAACAACCTGCCGGACACACCAAAATCACCTGCGGGCTACGCCAGAACCACTTGGAGGACTCTCCGGGAAAACCTGCCGGGCATGCTGGAACCACCTCTCAGACGTGCCTGAACCACGTGGCGGACACTCCGGAAACGCACGTCGGGCCGGCCGGAACCACCTCTCAGACGTGCCAGAACCTCATGCCGGACACCCCAGAACCACCTGCTGGACAGACCGGAAACACCTGCCGGACACGCCGGAACCACATGTTCGACTCGCTGGAACCACATTCTGGACATGGCAAAATCACCTGCCGCCTATGCCAGAACCGCTTGGCGAACACTCCGGAATCACCTGTCAGGCATGCCGGAACCACCTCTCAGACCTGCCAGAACCACATGCCAATGACACCGGAAGCACCTGCCGAGCATGCCGGAAGCACCTGCTCGACTCGCCAGAACCACCTGTCGGACACGCCAAAATCACCTGCCGGCTACGCCACAGCCAGTTGGTGAACACTCGGGAAACACCTGCCGGGCTGGCTGGAACCACCTGCCAGTCACGCCAACATCACCTGCCAGCTACGCCAGAACCACTTGGCGGAGACTCCAGAAACACCTGTTGGGCCAGCCGGAACCACCTCTCAGACGTGCCAGAACCATGTGCCTGAGATGCTGGAACCACACCCCGAACAGACCGAAACCACCTGCCAGACCCAACTGAACCACCTGCCGAGCACGCAGGAACAACCTGCTCGCCTCGCCGGAACCACCTGCCGGGCGCAGCGGAAGCACCTGCCGAGAGCGCCGGAGCCACCTGCTCGCCTCGCCGGAACCACCTGCCCGGCGCGCCGGAGCCACCTGCTCGCCTCGCCGGAACCACCTGCCGGGCGCAGCGGAAGCACCTGCCGAGCGCGCCGGAGCCACCTGCTCGCCTCGCCGGAAACACCAGCCAGGCCCAGCGGAAGCACCTGCCGAGCGCGCCGGAGCCACCTGCTCGCCTCGCCGGAACCACCTGCCCGGCGCGCCGGAGCCACCTGCTCGCCTCGCCGGAACCACCTGCCGGGCCCAGCGGAAGCACCTGCCGAGCGCGCCGGAGCCACCTGCTCGCCTCGCCGGAACCACGTGCCGGGCCCTAACCCTAACCCTTACCCTATCCCCAAACCCTAACCATAACCCTAACCACTAACCCTAAGCCTAACCCTAAACCCTAACCCAACCGTAACCCTAACCCTAACCCTACCCCTAACCCTAACCCCTAACCCCAAACCCTAAACCCTAACCCTAACCGTAACCCTAACCCTATCCCTAACCCTAACCTGACGGACAGGCTGGAACCAGCTGCTCAACTCGCCGGAACCACCTGCCAGACATGCCAGAACCACCTGCCGAGCACGCCGGAGCCACCTGCTGGACTCACCAGAACCACCTGCCTGACAGGCCAAAATCAACAGCTGGCTATGAGAGAACCACCTGGCAGACAATCCGCAATAACCTGCCAGGCATGCAGGAACCACCTCTCAGACGTAAGAGAACCACGTGCCGGACACGCTGGAACCACGTCCTGGACAGACTGGAACCACCTGCCGGACATGCCTGGACCACCTGCCGAGCACGCCGGAACCACCTGCTCGACTCGCAGGACCCATGTGCCAGACACGCCAAAATGAACTGCCGGCTACACCAGAACCACTTACCGGACACTCCGGAATAACCTGCCCGGCATGCCAGAACCACCTCTCACAAGTGCCAGAAGCACATGCTGGACATGCCGGAACAACCTATCGGACAGAACGGAACAACCTGCCGGACACACCAAAATCACCTGCGGGCTACGCCAGAACCACTTGGAGGACTCTCCGGGAAAACCTGCCGGGCATGCTGGAACCACCTCTCAGACGTGCCTGAACCACGTGGCGGACACTCCGGAAACGCACGTCGGGCCGGCCGGAACCACCTCTCAGACGTGCCAGAACCTCATGCCGGACACCCCAGAACCACCTGCTGGACAGACCGGAAACACCTGCCGGACACGCCGGAACCACATGTTCGACTCGCTGGAACCACATTCTGGACATGGCAAAATCACCTGCCGCCTATGCCAGAACCGCTTGGCGAACACTCCGGAATCACCTGTCAGGCATGCCGGAACCACCTCTCAGACCTGCCAGAACCACATGCCAATGACACCGGAAGCACCTGCCGAGCATGCCGGAAGCACCTGCTCGACTCGCCAGAACCACCTGTCGGACACGCCAAAATCACCTGCCGGCTACGCCACAGCCAGTTGGTGAACACTCCGGAAACACCTGCCGGGCTGGCTGGAACCACCTGCCAGTCACGCCAACATCACCTGCCAGCTACGCCAGAACCACTTGGCGGAGACTCCAGAAACACCTGTTGGGCCAGCCGGAACCACCTCTCAGACGTGCCAGAACCATGTGCCTGAGATGCTGGAACCACACCCCGAACAGACCGAAA
This sequence comes from Equus asinus, assembly GCF_041296235.1. NCBI lineage: Eukaryota > Metazoa > Chordata > Mammalia > Perissodactyla > Equidae > Equus > Equus asinus. The sequence goes on along the minus strand of NC_091807.1, from coordinate 42,862,779 downwards.
CCACCTGCCAGACCCAACTGAACCACCTGCCGAGCACGCAGGAACAACCTGCTCGCCTCGCCGGAACCACCTGCCGGGCGCAGCGGAAGCACCTGCCGAGCGCGCCGGAGCCACCTGCTCGCCTCGCCGGAACCACCTGCCGGGCCCAGCGGAAGAACCTGCCGGGCGCGCCGGAGCCATCTGCTCGCCTCGCTGGAACCACCTGCCCGGCGCGCCGGAGCCACCTGCTCGCCTCGCCGGAACCACCTGCCAGGCCCAGCAGAAGCACCTGCCGAGCGCGCCGGAGCCACCTGCTCGCCTCGCTGGAACCACCTGCCCGGCGCGCCGGAGCCACCTGCTCGCCTCGCCGGAACCACCAGCCGGGCGCAGCGGAAGCACCTGCCGAGCGCGCCGGAGCCACCTGCTCGCCTCGCTGGAACCACCTGCCCGGCGCGCCGGAGCCACCTGCTCGCCTCGCCGGAACCACCTGCCAGGCCCAGCAGAAGCACCTGCCGGGCGCGCCGGAGCCACCTGCTCGCCTCGCCGGAACCACCTGCCAGGCCCAGCAGAAGCACCTGCTGGGCGCGCCGGAGCCACCTGCTCGCCTCGCCGGAACCACCTGCCGGGTGCAGCGGAAGCACCTGCCGAGCGCGCCGGAGCCACCTGCTCGCCTCGCCGGAACCACGTGCCGGGCCCTAACCCTAACCCTAACCCTAACCCTATCCCCAAACCCTAACCCTAACCCTAACCCCTAACCCTAAGCCTAACCCTAAACCCTAACCCAACCGTAACCCTAACCCTAACCCTACCCCTAACCCTAACCCCTAACCCCAAACCCTAAACCCTAACCCTAACCGTAACCCTAACCCTATCCCTAACCCTAACCTGACGGACAGGCTGGAACCAGCTGCTCAACTCGCCGGAACCACCTGCCAGACATGCCAGAACCACCTGCCGAGCACGCCGGAGCCACCTGCTGGACTCACCAGAACCACCTGCCTGACAGGCCAAAATCAACAGCTGGCTATGAGAGAACCACCTGGCAGACAATCCGCAATAACCTGCCAGGCATGCAGGAACCACCTCTCAGACGTAAGAGAACCACGTGCCGGACACGCTGGAACCACGTCCTGGACAGACTGGAACCACCTGCCGGACATGCCTGGACCACCTGCCGAGCACGCCGGAACCACCTGCTCGACTCGCAGGACCCATGTGCCAGACACGCCAAAATGAACTGCCGGCTACACCAGAACCACTTACCGGACACTCCGGAATAACCTGCCCGGCATGCCAGAACCACCTCTCAGAAGTGCCAGAAGCACGTGCTGGACATGCCGGAACAACCTATCGGACAGAACGGAACAACCTGCCGGACACACCAAAATCACCTGCGGGCTACGCCAGAACCACTTGGAGGACTCTCCGGGAAAACCTGCCGGGCATGCTGGAACCACCTCTCAGACGTGCCTGAACCACGTGGCGGACACTCCGGAAACGCACGTCGGGCCGGCCGGAACCACCTCTCAGACGTGCCAGAACCTCATGCCGGACACCCCAGAACCACCTGCTGGACAGACCGGAAACACCTGCCGGACACGCCGGAACCACATGTTCGACTCGCTGGAACCACATTCTGGACATGGCAAAATCACCTGCCGCCTATGCCAGAACCGCTTGGCGAACACTCCGGAATCACCTGTCAGGCATGCCGGAACCACCTCTCAGACCTGCCAGAACCACATGCCAATGACACCGGAAGCACCTGCCGAGCATGCCGGAAGCACCTGCTCGACTCGCCAGAACCACCTGTCGGACACGCCAAAATCACCTGCCGGCTACGCCACAGCCAGTTGGTGAACACTCCGGAAACACCTGCCGGGCTGGCTGGAACCACCTGCCAGTCACGCCAACATCACCTGCCAGCTACGCCAGAACCACTTGGCGGAGACTCCAGAAACACCTGTTGGGCCAGCCGGAACCACCTCTCAGACGTGCCAGAACCATGTGCCTGAGATGCTGGAACCACACCCCGAACAGACCGAAACCACCTGCCAGACCCAACTGAACCACCTGCCGAGCACGCAGGAACAACCTGCTCGCCTCGCCGGAACCACCTGCCGGGCGCAGCGGAAGCACCTGCCGAGCGCGCCGGAGCCACCTGCTCGCCTCGCCGGAACCACGTGCCGGGCCCTAACCCTAACCCTAACCCTAACCCTATCCCCAAACCCTAACCCTAACCCTAACCCCTAACCCTAAGCCTAACCCTAAACCCTAACCCAACCGTAACCCTAACCCTAACCCTACCCCTAACCCTAACCCCTAACCCCAAACCCTAAACCCTAACCCTAACCGTAACCCTAACCCTATCCCTAACCCTAACCTGACGGACAGGCTGGAACCAGCTGCTCAACTCGCCGGAACCACCTGCCAGACATGCCAGAACCACCTGCCGAGCACGCCGGAGCCACCTGCTGGACTCACCAGAACCACCTGCCTGACAGGCCAAAATCAACAGCTGGCTATGAGAGAACCACCTGGCAGACAATCCGCAATAACCTGCCAGGCATGCAGGAACCACCTCTCAGACGTAAGAGAACCACGTGCCGGACACGCTGGAACCACGTCCTGGACAGACTGGAACCACCTGCCGGACATGCCTGGACCACCTGCCGAGCACGCCGGAACCACCTGCTCGACTCGCAGGACCCATGTGCCAGACACGCCAAAATGAACTGCCGGCTACACCAGAACCACTTACCGGACACTCCGGAATAACCTGCCCGGCATGCCAGAACCACCTCTCAGAAGTGCCAGAAGCACGTGCTGGACATGCCGGAACAACCTATCGGACAGAACGGAACAACCTGCCGGACACACCAAAATCACCTGCGGGCTACGCCAGAACCACTTGGAGGACTCTCCGGGAAAACCTGCCGGGCATGCTGGAACCACCTCTCAGACGTGCCTGAACCACGTGGCGGACACTCCGGAAACGCATGTCGGGCCGGCCGGAACCACCTCTCAGACGTGCCAGAACCTCATGCCGGACACCCCAGAACCACCTGCTGGACAGACCGGAAACACCTGCCGGACACGCCGGAACCACATGTTCGACTCGCTGGAACCACATTCTGGACATGGCAAAATCACCTGCCGCCTATGCCAGAACCGCTTGGCGAACACTCCGGAATCACCTGTCAGGCATGCCGGAACCACCTCTCAGACATGCCAGAACCACATGCCAATGACACCGGAAGCACCTGCCGAGCATGCCGGAAGCACCTGCTCGACTCGCCAGAACCACCTGTCGGACACGCCAAAATCACCTGCCGGCTACGCCACAGCCAGTTGGTGAACACTCCGGAAACACCTGCCGGGCTGGCTGGAACCACCTGCCAGTCACGCCAACATCACCTGCCAGCTACGCCAGAACCACTTGGCGGAGACTCCAGAAACACCTGTTGGGCCAGCCGGAACCACCTCTCAGACGTGCCAGAACCATGTGCCTGAGATGCTGGAACCACACCCCGAACAGACCGAAACCACCTGCCAGACCCAACTGAACCACCTGCCGAGCACGCAGGAACAACCTGCTCGCCTCGCCGGAACCACCTGCCGGGCGCAGCGGAAGCACCTGCCGAGCGCGCCGGAGCCACCTGCTCGCCTCGCCGGAACCACCTGCCGGGCCCAGCGGAAGAACCTGCCGGGCGCGCCGGAGCCATCTGCTCGCCTCGCTGGAACCACATGCCCGGCGCGCCGGAGCCACCTGCTCGCCTCGCCGGAACCACCTGCCACGCCCAGCAGAAGCACCTGCCGGGCGCGCCGGAGCCACCTGCTCGCCTCGCTGGAACCACCTGCCCGGCGCGCCGGAGCCACCTGCTCGCCTCGCCGGAACCACCTGCCAGGCCCAGCAGAAGCACCTGCCGGGCGCGCCGGAGCCACCTGCTCGCCTTGCCGGAACCACCTGCCAGGCCCAGCAGAAGCACCTGCCGGGCGCGCCGGAGCCACCTGCTCACCTCGCCGGAACCACCTGCCGGGTGCAGCGGAAGCACCTGCCGAGCGCGCCGGAGCCACCTGCTCGCCTCGCCGGAACCACCTGCCTGGCCCAGCGGAAGCACCTGCCGAGCGCGCCGGAGCCACCTGCTCGCCTCGCCGGAACCACGTGCCGGGCCCTAACCCTAACCCTAACCCTAACCCTATCCCCAAACCCTAACCCTAACCCTAACCCCTAACCCTAAGCCTAACCCTAAACCCTAACCCAACCGTAACCCTAACCCTAACCCTACCCCTAACCCTAACCCCTAACCCCAAACCCTAAACCCTAACCCTAACCGTAACCCTAACCCTATCCCTAACCCTAACCTGTCGGACAGGCTGGAACCAGCTGCTCAACTCGCCGGAACCACCTGCCAGACATGCCAGAACCACCTGCCGAGCACGCCGGAGCCACCTGCTGGACTCACCAGAACCACCTGCCTGACAGGCCAAAATCAACAGCTGGCTATGAGAGAACCACCTGGCAGACAATCCGCAATAACCTGCCAGGCATGCAGGAACCACCTCTCAGACGTAAGAGAACCACGTGCCGGACACGCTGGAACCACGTCCTGGACAGACTGGAACCACCTGCCGGACATGCCTGGACCACCTGCCGAGCACGCCGGAACCACCTGCCAGGCCCAGCAGAAGCACCTGCCGAGCGCGCCGGAGCCACCTGCTCGCCTCGCTGGAACCACCTGCCCGGCGCGCCGGAGCCACCTGCTCGCCTCGCCGGAACCACCTGCCAGGCCCAGCAGAAGCACCTCCCGGGCGCGCCGGAGCCACCTGCTCGCCTCGCCGGAACCACCTGCCGGGTGCAGCGGAAGCACCTGCCGAGCGCGCCGGAGCCACCTGCTCGCCTCGCCGGAACCACCTGCCTGGCCCAGCGGAAGCACCTGCCGAGCGCGCCGGAGCCACCTGCTCGCCTCGCCGGAACCACGTGCCGGGCCCTAACCCTAACCCTAACCCTAACCCTATCCCCAAACCCTAACCCTAACCCTAACCCCTAACCCTAAGCCTAACCCTAAACCCTAACCCAACCGTATCCCTAACCCTAACCCTACCCCTAACCCTAACCCCTAACCCCAAACCCTAAACCCTAACCCTAACCGTAACCCTAACCCTATCCCTAACCCTAACCTGACGGACAGGCTGGAACCAGCTGCTCAACTCGCCGGAACCACCTGCCAGACATGCCAGAACCACCTGCCGAGCACGCCGGAGCCACCTGCTGGACTCACCAGAACCACCTGCCTGACAGGCCAAAATCAACAGCTGGCTATGAGAGAACCACCTGGCAGACAATCCGCAATAACCTGCCAGGCATGCAGGAACCACCTCTCAGACGTAAGAGAACCACGTGCCGGACACGCTGGAACCACGTCCTGGACAGACTGGAACCACCTGCCGGACATGCCTGGACCACCTGCCGAGCACGCCGGAACCACCTGCTCGACTCGCAGGACCCATGTGCCAGACACGCCAAAATGAACTGCCGGCTACACCAGAACCACTTACCGGACACTCCGGAATAACCTGCCCGGCATGCCAGAACCACCTCTCAGAAGTGCCAGAAGCACGTGCTGGACATGCCGGAACAACCTATCGGACAGAACGGAACAACCTGCCGGACACACCAAAATCACCTGCGGGCTACGCCAGAACCACTTGGAGGACTCTCCGGGAAAACCTGCCGGGCATGCTGGAACCACCTCTCAGACGTGCCTGAACCACGTGGCGGACACTCCGGAAACGCACGTCGGGCCGGCCGGAACCACCTCTCAGACGTGCCAGAACCTCATGCCGGACACCCCAGAACCACCTGCTGGACAGACCGGAAACACCTGCCGGACACGCCGGAACCACATGTTCGACTCGCTGGAACCACATTCTGGACATGGCAAAATCACCTGCCGCCTATGCCAGAACTGCTTGGCGAACACTCCGGAATCACCTGTCAGGCATGCCGGAACCACCTCTCAGACCTGCCAGAACCACATGCCAATGACACCGGAAGCACCTGCCGAGCATGCCGGAAGCACCTGCTCGACTCGCCAGAACCACCTGTCGGACACGCCAAAATCACCTGCCGGCTACGCCACAGCCAGTTGGTGAACACTCCGGAAACACCTGCCGGGCTGGCTGGAACCACCTGCCAGTCACGCCAACATCACCTGCCAGCTACGCCAGAACCACTTGGCGGAGACTCCAGAAACACCTGTTGGGCCAGCCGGAACCACCTCTCAGACGTGCCAGAACCATGTGCCTGAGATGCTGGAACCACACCCCGAACAGACCGAAACCACCTGCCAGACCCAACTGAACCACCTGCCGAGCACGCAGGAACAACCTGCTCGCCTCGCCGGAACCACCTGCCGGGCGCAGCGGAAGCACCTGCCGAGCGCGCCGGAGCCACCTGCTCGCCTCGCCGGAACCACCTGCCGGGCCCAGCAGAAGCACCTGCCGGGCGCGCCGGAGCCACCTGCTCGGCTCGCCGGAACCAACTGCCGGGCCCTAACCCTAACCATAACCCTAACCCTATCCCCAAACCCTAACCCTAACCCTAACTCTAACCCTAAGCCTAACCCTAAACCCTAACCCAACCGTAACCCTAACCCTAACCCTACCCCTAACCCTAACCCCTAACCCCAAACCCTAAACCCTAACCCTAACCGTAACCCTAACCCTATCCCTAACCCTAACCTGACGGACAGGCTGGAACCAGCTGCTCAACTCGCCGGAACCACCTGCCAGACATGCCAGAACCACCTGCCGAGCACGCCGGAGCCACCTGCTGGACTCACCAGAACCACCTGCCTGACAGGCCAAAATCAACAGCTGGCTATGAGAGAACCACCTGGCAGACAATCCGCAATAACCTGCCAGGCATGCAGGAACCACCTCTCAGACGTAAGAGAACCACGTGCCGGACACGCTGGAACCACGTCCTGGACAGACTGGAACCACCTGCCGGACATGCCTGGACCACCTGCCGAGCACGCCGGAACCACCTGCTTGACTCGCAGGACCCATGTGCCAGACACGCCAAAATGAACTGCCGGCTGCACCAGAACCACTTACCGGACACTGCGGAATAACCTGCCCGGCATGCCAGAACCACCTCTCAGAAGTGCCAGAAGCACGTGCTGGACATGCCGGAACAACCTATCGGACAGAACGGAACAAACTGCCGGACACACCAAAATCACCTGCGGGCTACGCCAGAACCACTTGGAGGACTCTCCGGGAAAACCTGCCAGGCATGCTGGAACCACCTCTCAGACGTGCCTGAACCACGTGGCGGACACTCCGGAAACGCATGTCGGGCCGGCCGGAACCACCTCTCAGACGTGCCAGAACCTCATGCCGGACACCCCAGAACCACCTGCTGGACAGACCGGAAACACCTGCCAGACACGCCGGAACCACATGTTCGACTCGCTGGAACCACATTCTGGACATGGCAAAATCACCTGCCGCCTATGCCAGAACCGCTTGGCGAACACTCCGGAATCACCTGTCAGGCATGCCGGAACCACCTCTCAGACCTGCCAGAACCACATGCCAATGACACCGGAAGCACCTGCCGAGCATGCCGGAAGCACCTGCTCGACTCGCCAGAACCACCTGTCGGACACGCCAAAATCACCTGCCGGCTACGCCACAGCCAGTTGGTGAACACTCCGGAAACACCTGCCGGGCTGGCTGGAACCACCTGCCAGTCACGCCAACATCACCTGCCAGCTACGCCAGAACCACTTGGCGGAGACTCCAGAAACACCTGTTGGGCCAGCCGGAACCACCTCTCAGACGTGCCAGAACCATGTGCCTGAGATGCTGGAACCACACCCCGAACAGACCGAAACCACCTGCCAGACCCAACTGAACCACCTGCCGAGCACGCAGGAACAACCTGCTCGCCTCGCCGGAACCACCTGCCGGGCGCAGCGGAAGCACCTGCCGAGCGCGCCGGAGCCACCTGCTCGCCTCGCCGGAACCACCTGCCGGGCCCAGCAGAAGCACCTGCCGGGCGCGCCGGAGCCACCTGCTCGGCTCGCCGGAACCACCTGCCGGGCCCTAACCCTAACCCTAACCCTAACCCTATCCCCAAACCCTAACCCTAACCCTAACCCCTAACCCTAAGCCTAACCCTAAACCCTAACCCAACCGTAACCCTAACCCTAACCCTACCCCTAACCCTAACCCCTAACCCCAAACCCTAAACCCTAACCCTAACCGTAACCCTAACCCTATCCCTAACCCTAACCTGACGGACAGGCTGGAACCAGCTGCTCAACTCGCCGGAACCACCTGCCAGACATGCCAGAACCACCTGCCGAGCACGCCGGAGCCACCTGCTGGACTCACCAGAACCACCTGCCTGACAGGCCAAAATCAACAGCTGGCTATGAGAGAACCACCTGGCAGACAATCCGCAATAACCTGCCAGGCATGCAGGAACCACCTCTCAGACGTAAGAGAACCACGTGCCGGACACGCTGGAACCACGTCCTGGACAGACTGGAACCACCTGCCGGACATGCCTGGACCACCTGCCGAGCACGCCGGAACCACCTGCTCGACTCGCAGGACCCATGTGCCAGACACGCCAAAATGAACTGCCGGCTACACCAGAACCACTTACCGGACACTCCGGAATAACCTGCCCGGCATGCCAGAACCACCTCTCAGAAGTGCCAGAAGCACGTGCTGGACATGCCGGAACAACCTATCGGACAGAACGGAACAACCTGCCAGACACACCAAAATCACCTGCGGGCTACGCCAGAACCACTTGGAGGACTCTCCGGGAAAACCTGCCGGGCATGCTGGAACCACCTCTCAGACGTGCCTGAACCACGTGGCGGACACTCCGGAAACGCACGTCGGGCCGGCCGGAACCACCTCTCAGACGTGCCAGAACCTCATGCCGGACACCCCAGAACCACCTGCTGGACAGACCGGAAACACCTGCCGGACACGCCGGAACCACATGTTCGACTCGCTGGAACCACATTCTGGACATGGCAAAATCACCTGCCGCCTATGCCAGAACCGCTTGGCGAACACTCCGGAATCACCTGTCAGGCATGCCGGAACCACCTCTCAGACCTGCCAGAACCACATGCCAATGACACCGGAAGCACCTGCCGAGCATGCCGGAAGCACCTGCTCGACTCGCCAGAACCACCTGTCGGACACGCCAAAATCACCTGCCGGCTACGCCACAGCCAGTTGGTGAACACTCCGGAAAGACCTGCCGGGCTGGCTGGAACCACCTGCCAGTCACGCCAACATCACCTGCCAGCTACGCCAGAACCACTTGGCGGAGACTCCAGAAACACCTGTTGGGCCAGCCGGAACCACCTCTCAGACGTGCCAGAACCATGTGCCTGAGATGCTGGAACCACACCCCGAGGAGACCGAAACCACCTGCCAGACGCAACTGAAGCACCTGCCGAGCACGCAGGAACAACCTGCTCGCCTCGCCGGAACCACCTGCCGGGCGCAGCGGAAGCACCTGCCGAGCGCGCCGGAGCCACCTGCCCGCCTCGCCGGAACCACCTGCCGGGTGCAGCGGAAGCACCTGCCGAGCGCGCCGGAGCCACCAGCTCGCCTCGCCGGAACCACCTGCCGGGCCCAGCGGAAGCACGTGCCAAGCACGCCGGAGCCACCTGCTCGCCTCGCCGGAACCACCTGCCGGGCCCAGCGGAAGCACCTGCCGGGCGCGCCGGAGCCACCTGCTCGCCTCGGCGGAACCACGTGCCGGGCCCTAACCCTAACCCTAACCCTTACCCTATCCCCAAACCCTAACCCTAACCCTAACCCCTAACCCTAAGCCTAACCCTAAACCCTAACCCAACCGTAACCCTAACCCTAACCCTACCCCTAACCCTAACCCCTAACCCCATACCCTAAACCCTAACCCTAACCGTAACCCTAACCCTATCCCTAACCCTAACCTGACGGACAGGCTGGAACCAGCTGCTCAACTCGCCAGAACCACCTGCCAGACATGCCAGAACCACCTGCCGAGCACGCCGGAGCCACCTGCTGGACTCACCAGAACCACCTGCCTGACAGGCCAAAATCAACAGCTGGCTATGAGAGAACCACCTGGCAGACAATCCGCAATAACCTGCCAGGCATGCAGGAACCACCTCTCAGACGTAAGAGAACCACGTGCCGGACACGCTGGAACCACGTCCTGGACAGACTGGAACCACCTGCCGGACATGCCTGGACCACCTGCCGAGCACGCCGGAACCACCTGCTCGACTCGCAGGACCCATGTGCCAGACACGCCAAAATGAACTGCCGGCTACACCAGAACCACTTACCGGACACTCCGGAATAACCTGCCCGGCATGGCAGAACCACCTCTCAGAAGTGCCAGAAGCACGTGCTGGACATGCCGGAACAACCTATCGGACAGAACGGAACAACCTGCCGGACACACCAAAATCACCTGCGGGCTACGCCAGAACCACTTGGAGGACTCTCCGGGAAAACCTGCCGGGCATGCTGGAACCACCTCTCATACGTGCCTGAACCACGTGGCAGACACTCCGGAAACGCACGTCGGGCCGGCCGGAACCACCTCTCAGACGTGCCAGAACCTCATGCCGGACACCCCAGAACCACCTGCTGGACAGACCGGAAACACCTGCCGGACACGCCGGAACCACATGTTCGACTCGCTGGAACCACATTCTGGACATGGCAAAATCACCTGCCGCCTATGCCAGAACCGCTTGGCGAACACTCCGGAATCACCTGTCAGGCATGCCGGAACCACCTCTCAGACCTGCCAGAACCACATGCCAATGACACCGGAAGCACCTGCCGAGCATGCCGGAAGCACCTGCTCGACTCGCCAGAACCACCTGTCGGACACGCCAAAATCACCTGCCGGCTACGCCACAGCCAGTTGGTGAACACTCCGGAAACACCTGCCGGGCTGGCTGGAACCACCTGCCAGTCACGCCAACATCACCTGCCAGCTACGCCAGAACCACTTGGCGGAGACTCCAGAAACACCTGTTGGGCCAGCCGGAACCACCTCTCAGACGTGCCAGAACCATGTGCCTGAGATGCTGGAACCACACCCTGAACAGACCGAAACCACCTGCCAGACCCAACTGAACCACCTGCCGAGCACGCAGGAACAACCTGCTCGCCTCGCCGGAACCACCTGCCGGGCGCAGCGGAAGCACCTGCCGAGCGCGCCGGAGCCACCTGCTCGGCTCGCCGGAACCACATGCCGGGCCCTAACCCTAACCCTAACCCTAACCCTATCCCCAAACCCTAACCCTAACCCTAACCCCTAACCCTAAGCCTAACCCTAAACCCTAACCCAACCGTAACCCTAACCCTAACACTACCCCTAACCCTAACCCGTAACCCCAAACCCTAAACCCTAACCCTAACCGTAACCCTAACCCTATCCCTAACCCTAACCTGACGGACAGGCTGGAACCAGCTGCTCAACTCGCCGGAACCACCTGCCAGACATGCCAGAACCACCTGCCAAGCACGCCGGAGCCACCTGCTGGACTCACCAGAACCACCTGCCTGACAGGCCAAAATCAACAGCTGGCTATGAGAGAACCACCTGGCAGACAATCCACAATAACCTGCCAGGCATGCAGGAACCACCTCTCAGACGTAAGAGAACCACGTGCCGGACACGCTGGAACCACGTCCTGGACAGACTGGAACCACCTGCCGGACATGCCTGGACCACCTGCCGAGCACGCCGGAACCACCTGCTCGACTCGCAGGACCCATGTGCCAGACACGCCAAAATGAACTGCCGGCTACACCAGAACCACTTACCGGACACTCCGGAATAACCTGCCCGGCATGGCAGAACCACCTCTCAGAAGTGCCAGAAGCACGTGCTGGACATGCCGGAACAACCTATCGGACAGAACGGAACAACCTGCCGGACACACCAAAATCACCTGCGGGCTACGCCAGAACCACTTGGAGGACTCTCCGGGAAAACCTGCCGGGCATGCTGGAACCACCTCTCATACGTGCCTGAACCACGTGGCAGACACTCCGGAAACGCACGTCGGGCCGGCCGGAACCACCTCTCAGACGTGCCAGAACCTCATGCCGGACACCCCAGAACCACCTGCTGGACAGACCGGAAACACCTGCCGGACACGCCGGAACCACATGTTCGACTCGCTGGAACCACATTCTGGACATGGCAAAATCACCTGCCGCCTATGCCAGAACCGCTTGGCGAACACTCCGGAATCACCTGTCAGGCATGCCGGAACCACCTCTCAGACCTGCCAGAACCACATGCCAATGACACCGGAAGCACCTGCCGAGCATGCCGGAAGCACCTGCTCGACTCGCCAGAACCACCTGTCGGACACGCCAAAATCACCTGCCGGCTACGCCACAGCCAGTTGGTGAACACTCCGGAAACACCTGCCGGGCTGGCTGGAACCACCTGCCAGTCACGCCAACATCACCTGCCAGCTACGCCAGAACCACTTGGCGGAGACTCCAGAAACACCTGTTGGGCCAGCCGGAACCACCTCTCAGACGTGCCAGAACCATGTGCCTGAGATGCTGGAACCACACCCCGAACAGACCGAAACCACCTGCCAGACCCAACTGAACCACCTGCCGAGCACGCAGGAACAACCTGCTCGCCTCGCCGGAACCACCTGCCGGGCGCAGCGGAAGCACCTGCCGAGCGCGCCGGAGCCACCTGCTCGGCTCGCCGGAACCACATGCCGGGCCCTAACCCTAACCCTAACCCTAACCCTATCCCCAAACCCTAACCCTAACCCTAACCCCTAACCCTAAGCCTAACCCTAAACCCTAACCCAACCGTAACCCTAACCCTAACACTACCCCTAACCCTAACCCGTAACCCCAAACCCTAAACCCTAACCCTAACCGTAACCCTAACCCTATCCCTAACCCTAACCTGACGGACAGGCTGGAACCAGCTGCTCAACTCGCCGGAACCACCTGCCAGACATGCCAGAACCACCTGCCAAGCACGCCGGAGCCACCTGCTGGACTCACCAGAACCACCTGCCTGACAGGCCAAAATCAACAGCTGGCTATGAGAGAACCACCTGGCAGACAATCCGCAATAACCTGCCAGGCATGCAGGAACCACCTCTCAGACGTAAGAGAACCACGTGCCGGACACGCTGGAACCACGTCCTGGACAGACTGGAACCACCTGCCGGACATGCCTGGACCACCTGCCGAGCACGCCGGAACCACCTGCTCGACTCGCAGGACCCATGTGCCAGACACGCCAAAATGAACTGCCGGCTACACCAGAACCACTTACCGGACACTCCGGAATAACCTGCCCGGCATGCCAGAACCACCTCTCAGAAGTGCCAGAAGCACGTGCTGGACATGCCGGAACAACCTATCGGACAGAACGGAACAACCTGCCGGACACACCAAAATCACCTGCGGGCTACGCCAGAACCACTTGGAGGACTCTCCGGGAAAACCTGCCGGGCATGCTGGAACCACCTCTCAGACGTGCCTGAACCACGTGGCAGACACTCCGGAAACGCACGTTGGGCCGGCCGGAACCACCTCTCAGACGTGCCAGAACCTCATGCCGGACACCCCAGAACCACCTGCTGGACAGACCGGAAACACCTGCCGGACACGCCGGAACCACATGTTCGACTCGCTGGAACCACATTCTGGACATGGCAAAATCACCTGCCGCCTATGCCAGAACCGCTTGGCGAACACTCCGGAATCACCTGTCAGGCATGCCGGAACCACCTCTCAGACCTGCCAGAACCACATGCCAATGACACCGGAAGCACCTGCCGAGCATGCCGGAAGCACCTGCTCGACTCGCCAGAACCACCTGTCGGACACGCCAAAATCACCTGCCGGCTACGCCACAGCCAGTTGGTGAACACTCCGGAAAGACCTGCCGGGCTGGCTGGAACCACCTGCCAGTCACGCCAACATCACCTGCCAGCTACGCCAGAACCACTTGGCGGAGACTCCAGAAACACCTGTTGGGCCAGCCGGAACCACCTCTCAGACGTGCCAGAACCATGTGCCTGAGATGCTGGAACCACACCCCGAACAGACCGAAACCACCTGCCAGACCCAACTGAACCACCTGCCGAGCACGCAGGAACAACCTGCTCGCCTCGCCGGAACCACCTGCCGGGCGCAGCGGAAGCACCTGCCGAGCGCGCCGGAGCCACCTGCTCGGCTCGCCGGAACCACATGCCGGGCCCTAACCCTAACCCTAACCCTAACCCTATCCCCAAACCCTAACCCTAACCCTAACCCCTAACCCTAAGCCTAACCCTAAACCCTAACCCAACCGTAACCCTAACCCTAACACTACCCCTAACCCTAACCCGTAACCCCAAACCCTAAACCCTAACCCTAACCGTAACCCTAACCCTATCCCTAACCCTAACCTGACGGACAGGCTGGAACCAGCTGCTCAACTCGCCGGAACCACCTGCCAGACATGCCAGAACCACCTGCCGAGCACGCCGGAGCCACCTGCTGGACTCACCAGAACCACCTGCCTGACAGGCCAAAATCAACAGCTGGCTATGAGAGAACCACCTGGCAGACAATCCACAATAACCTGCCAGGCATGCAGGAACCACCTCTCAGACGTAAGAGAACCACGTGCCCGACACGCTGGAACCACGTCCTGGACAGACTGGAACCACCTGCCGGACATGCCTGGACCACCTGCCGAGCACGCCGGAACCACCTGCTCGACTCGCAGGACCCATGTGCCAGACACGCCAAAATGAACTGCCGGCTACACCAGAACCACTTACCGGACACTCCGGAATAACCTGCCCGGCATGCCAGAACCACCTCTCAGAAGTGCCAGAAGCACGTGCTGGACATGCCGGAACAACCTATCGGACAGAACGGAACAACCTGCCGGACACACCAAAATCACCTGCGGGCTACGCCAGAACCACTTGGAGGACTCTCCGGGAAAACCTGCCGGGCATGCTGGAACCACCTCTCAGACGTGCCTGAACCACGTGGCGGACATTCCGGAAACGCACGTCGGTCCGGCCGGAACCACCTCTCAGACGTGCCAGAACCTCATGCCGGACACCCCAGAACCACCTGCTGGACAGACCGGAAACACCTGCCGGACACGCCGGAACCACATGTTCGACTCGCTGGAACCACATTCTGGACATGGCAAAATCACCTGCCGCCTATGCCAGAACCGCTTGGCGAACACTCCGGAATCACCTGTCAGGCATGCCGGAACCACCTCTCAGACCTGCCAGAACCACATGCCAATGACACCGGAAGCACCTGCCGAGCATGCCGGAAGCACCTGCTCGACTCGCCAGAACCACCTGTCGGACACGCCAAAATCACCTGCCGGCTACGCCACAGCCAGTTGGTGAACACTCCGGAAACACCTGCCGGGCTGGCTGGAACCACCTGCCATTCACGCCAACATCACCTGCCAGCTACGCCAGAACCACTTGGCGGAGACTCCAGAAACACCTGTTGGGCCAGCCGGAACCACCTCTCAGACGTGCCAGAACCATGTGCCTGAGATGCTGGAACCACACCCCGAACAGACCGAAACCACCTGCCAGACCCAACTGAACCACCTGCCGAGCACGCAGGAACAACCTGCTCGCCTCGCCGGAACCACCTGCCGGGCGCAGCGGAAGCACCTGCGGAGCGCGCCGGAGCCACCTGCTCGCCTCGCCGGAACCACCTGCCGGGCCCAGCGGAAGCACCTGCCGGGCGCGCCGGAGCCACCTGCTCGGCTCGCCGGAACCACCTGCCGGGCCCTAACCCTAACCCTAACCCTAACCCTATCCCCAAACCCTAACCCTAACCCTAACCCCTAACCCTAAGCCTAACCCTAAACCCTAACCCAACCGTAACCCTAACCCTAACCCTACCCCTAACCCTAACCCCTAACCCCAAACCCTAAACCCTAACCCTAACCGTAACCCTAACCCTATCCCTAACCCTAACCTGACGGACAGGCTGGAACCAGCTGCTCAACTCGCCGGAACCACCTGCCAGACATGCCAGAACCACCTGCCGAGCACGCCGGAGCCACCTGCTGGACTCACCAGAACCACCTGCCTGACAGGCCAAAATCAACAGCTGGCTATGAGAGAACCACCTGGCAGACAATCCGCAATAACCTGCCAGGCATGCAGGAACCACCTCTCAGACGTAAGAGAACCACGTGCCGGACACGCTGGAACCACGTCCTGGACAGACTGGAACCACCTGCCGGACATGCCTGGACCACCTGCCGAGCACGCCGGAACCACCTGCTCGACTCGCAGGACCCATGTGCCAGACACGCCAAAATGAACTGCCGGCTACACCAGAACCACTTACCGGACACTCCGGAATAACCTGCCCGGCATGCCAGAACCACCTCTCAGAAGTGCCAGAAGCACGTGCTGGACATGCCGGAACAACCTATCGGACAGAACGGAACAACCTGCCGGACACACCAAAATCACCTGCGGGCTACGCCAGAACCACTTGGAGGACTCTCCGGGAAAACCTGCCGGGCATGCTGGAACCACCTCTCAGACGTGCCTGAACCACGTGGCAGACACTCCGGAAACGCACGTCGGGCCGGCCGGAACCACCTCTCAGACGTGCCAGAACCTCATGCCGGACACCCCAGAACCACCTGCTGGACAGACCGGAAACACCTGCCGGACACGCCGGAACCACATGTTCGACTCGCTGGAACCACATTCTGGACATGGCAAAATCACCTGCCGCCTATGCCAGAACCGCTTGGCGAACACTCCGGAATCACCTGTCAGGCATGCCGGAACCACCTCTCAGACCTGCCAGAACCACATGCCAATGACACCGGAAGCACCT
The DNA here is from genome assembly GCF_041296235.1 of Equus asinus. Classification (NCBI taxonomy): domain Eukaryota; kingdom Metazoa; phylum Chordata; class Mammalia; order Perissodactyla; family Equidae; genus Equus; species Equus asinus. The sequence goes on along the minus strand of NC_091807.1, from coordinate 42,845,856 downwards.
GCCGAGCATGCCGGAAGCACCTGCTCGACTCGCCAGAACCACCTGTCGGACACGCCAAAATCACCTGCCGGCTACGCCACAGCCAGTTGGTGAACACTCCGGAAACACCTGCCGGGCTGGCTGGAACCACCTGCCAGTCACGCCAACATCACCTGCCAGCTACGCCAGAACCACTTGGCGGAGACTCCAGAAACACCTGTTGGGCCAGCCGGAACCACCTCTCAGACGTGCCAGAACCATGTGCCTGAGATGCTGGAACCACACCCCGAACAGACCGAAACCACCTGCCAGACCCAACTGAACCACCTGCCGAGCACGCAGGAACAACCTGCTCGCCTCGCCGGAACCACCTGCCGGGCGCAGCGGAAGCACCTGCCGAGCGCGCCGGAGCCACCTGCTCGCCTCGCCGGAACCACCTGCCGGGCCCAGCGGAAGCACCTGCCGGGCGCGCCGGAGCCACCTGCTCGGCTCGCCGGAACCACCTGCCGGGCCCTAACCCTAACCCTAACCCTAACCCTATCCCCAAACCCTAACCCTAACCCTAACCCCTAACCCTAAGCCTAACCCTAAACCCTAACCCAACCGTAACCCTAACCCTAACCCTACCCCTAACCCTAACCCCTAACCCCAAACCCTAAACCCTAACCCTAACCGTAACCCTAACCCTATCCCTAACCCTAACCTGACGGACAGGCTGGAACCAGCTGCTCAACTCGCCGGAACCACCTGCCAGACATGCCAGAACCACCTGCCGAGCACGCCGGAGCCACCTGCTGGACTCACCAGAACCACCTGCCTGACAGGCCAAAATCAACAGCTGGCTATGAGAGAACCACCTGGCAGACAATCCGCAATAACCTGCCAGGCATGCAGGAACCACCTCTCAGACGTAAGAGAACCACGTGCCGGACACGCTGGAACCACGTCCTGGACAGACTGGAACCACCTGCCGGACATGCCTGGACCACCTGCCGAGCACGCCGGAACCACCTGCTCGACTCGCAGGACCCATGTGCCAGACACGCCAAAATGAACTGCCGGCTACACCAGAACCACTTACCGGACACTCCGGAATAACCTGCCCGGCATGCCAGAACCACCTCTCAGAAGTGCCAGAAGCACGTGCTGGACATGCCGGAACAACCTATCGGACAGAACGGAACAACCTGCCGGACACACCAAAATCACCTGCGGGCTACGCCAGAACCACTTGGAGGACTCTCCGGGAAAACCTGCCGGGCATGCTGGAACCACCTCTCAGACGTGCCTGAACCACGTGGCAGACACTCCGGAAACGCACGTCGGGCCGGCCGGAACCACCTCTCAGACGTGCCAGAACCTCATGCCGGACACCCCAGAACCACCTGCTGGACAGACCGGAAACACCTGCCGGACACGCCGGAACCACATGTTCGACTCGCTGGAACCACATTCTGGACATGGCAAAATCACCTGCCGCCTATGCCAGAACCGCTTGGCGAACACTCCGGAATCACCTGTCAGGCATGCCGGAACCACCTCTCAGACCTGCCAGAACCACATGCCAATGACACCGGAAGCACCTGCCGAGCATGCCGGAAGCACCTGCTCGACTCGCCAGAACCACCTGTCGGACACGCCAAAATCACCTGCCGGCTACGCCACAGCCAGTTGGTGAACACTCCGGAAACACCTGCCGGGCTGGCTGGAACCACCTGCCAGTCACGCCAACATCACCTGCCAGCTACGCCAGAACCACTTGGCGGAGACTCCAGAAACACCTGTTGGGCCAGCCGGAACCACCTCTCAGACGTGCCAGAACCATGTGCCTGAGATGCTGGAACCACACCCCGAACAGACCGAAACCACCTGCCAGACCCAACTGAACCACCTGCCGAGCACGCAGGAACAACCTGCTCGCCTCGCCGGAACCACCTGCCGGGCGCGGCGGAAGCACCTGCGGAGCGCGCCGGAGCCACCTGCTCGCCTCGCCGGAACCACCTGCCGGGCCCAGCGGAAGCACCTGCCGGGCGCGCCGGAGCCACCTGCTCGGCTCGCCGGAACCACCTGCCGGGCCCTAACCCTAACCCTAACCCTAACCCTATCCCCAAACCCTAACCCTAACCCTAACCCCTAACCCTAAGCCTAACCCTAAACCCTAACCCAACCGTAACCCTAACCCTAACCCTACCCCTAACCCTAACCCCTAACCCCAAACCCTAAACCCTAACCCTAACCGTAACCCTAACCCTATCCCTAACCCTAACCTGACGGACAGGCTGGAACCAGCTGCTCAACTCGCCGGAACCACCTGCCAGACATGCCAGAACCACCTGCCGAGCACGCCGGAGCCACCTGCTGGACTCACCAGAACCACCTGCCTGACAGGCCAAAATCAACAGCTGGCTATGAGAGAACCACCTGGCAGACAATCCGCAATAACCTGCCAGGCATGCAGGAACCACCTCTCAGACGTAAGAGAACCACGTGCCGGACACGCTGGAACCACGTCCTGGACAGACTGGAACCACCTGCCGGACATGCCTGGACCACCTGCCGAGCACGCCGGAACCACCTGCTCGACTCGCAGGACCCATGTGCCAGACACGCCAAAATGAACTGCCGGCTACACCAGAACCACTTACCGGACACTCCGGAATAACCTGCCCGGCATGCCAGAACCACCTCTCAGAAGTGCCAGAAGCACGTGCTGGACATGCCGGAACAACCTATCGGACAGAACGGAACAACCTGCCGGACACACCAAAATCACCTGCGGGCTACGCCAGAACCACTTGGAGGACTCTCCGGGAAAACCTGCCGGGCATGCTGGAACCACCTCTCAGACGTGCCTGAACCACGTGGCAGACACTCCGGAAACGCACGTCGGGCCGGCCGGAACCACCTCTCAGACGTGCCAGAACCTCATGCCGGACACCCCAGAACCACCTGCTGGACAGACCGGAAACACCTGCCGGACACGCCGGAACCACATGTTCGACTCGCTGGAACCACATTCTGGACATGGCAAAATCACCTGCCGCCTATGCCAGAACCGCTTGGCGAACACTCCGGAATCACCTGTCAGGCATGCCGGAACCACCTCTCAGACCTGCCAGAACCACATGCCAATGACACCGGAAGCACCTGCCGAGCATGCCGGAAGCACCTGCTCGACTCGCCAGAACCACCTGTCGGACACGCCAAAATCACCTGCCGGCTACGCCACAGCCAGTTGGTGAACACTCCGGAAACACCTGCCGGGCTGGCTGGAACCACCTGCCAGTCACGCCAACATCACCTGCCAGCTACGCCAGAACCACTTGGCGGAGACTCCAGAAACACCTGTTGGGCCAGCCGGAACCACCTCTCAGACGTGCCAGAACCATGTGCCTGAGATGCTGGAACCACACCCCGAACAGACCGAAACCACCTGCCAGACCCAACTGAACCACCTGCCGAGCACGCAGGAACAACCTGCTCGCCTCGCCGGAACCACCTGCCGGGCGCAGCGGAAGCACCTGCCGAGCGCGCCGGAGCCACCTGCTCGCCTCGCCGGAACCACCTGCCGGGCCCAGCGGAAGCACCTGCCGGGCGCGCCGGAGCCACCTGCTCGGCTCGCCGGAACCACCTGCCGGGCCCTAACCCTAACCCTAACCCTAACCCTATCCCCAAACCCTAACCCTAACCCTAACCCCTAACCCTAAGCCTAACCCTAAACCCTAACCCAACCGTAACCCTAACCCTAACCCTACCCCTAACCCTAACCCCTAACCCCAAACCCTAAACCCTAACCCTAACCGTAACCCTAACCCTATCCCTAACCCTAACCTGACGGACAGGCTGGAACCAGCTGCTCAACTCGCCGGAACCACCTGCCAGACATGCCAGAACCACCTGCCGAGCACGCCGGAGCCACCTGCTGGACTCACCAGAACCACCTGCCTGACAGGCCAAAATCAACAGCTGGCTATGAGAGAACCACCTGGCAGACAATCCGCAATAACCTGCCAGGCATGCAGGAACCACCTCTCAGACGTAAGAGAACCACGTGCCGGACACGCTGGAACCACGTCCTGGACAGACTGGAACCACCTGCCGGACATGCCTGGACCACCTGCCGAGCACGCCGGAACCACCTGCTCGACTCGCAGGACCCATGTGCCAGACACGCCAAAATGAACTGCCGGCTACACCAGAACCACTTACCGGACACTCCGGAATAACCTGCCCGGCATGCCAGAACCACCTCTCAGAAGTGCCAGAAGCACGTGCTGGACATGCCGGAACAACCTATCGGACAGAACGGAACAACCTGCCGGACACACCAAAATCACCTGCGGGCTACGCCAGAACCACTTGGAGGACTCTCCGGGAAAACCTGCCGGGCATGCTGGAACCACCTCTCAGACGTGCCTGAACCACGTGGCAGACACTCCGGAAACGCACGTCGGGCCGGCCGGAACCACCTCTCAGACGTGCCAGAACCTCATGCCGGACACCCCAGAACCACCTGCTGGACAGACCGGAAACACCTGCCGGACACGCCGGAACCACATGTTCGACTCGCTGGAACCACATTCTGGACATGGCAAAATCACCTGCCGCCTATGCCAGAACCGCTTGGCGAACACTCCGGAATCACCTGTCAGGCATGCCGGAACCACCTCTCAGACCTGCCAGAACCACATGCCAATGACACCGGAAGCACCTGCCGAGCATGCCGGAAGCACCTGCTCGACTCGCCAGAACCACCTGTCGGACACGCCAAAATCACCTGCCGGCTACGCCACAGCCAGTTGGTGAACACTCCGGAAACACCTGCCGGGCTGGCTGGAACCACCTGCCAGTCACGCCAACATCACCTGCCAGCTACGCCAGAACCACTTGGCGGAGACTCCAGAAACACCTGTTGGGCCAGCCGGAACCACCTCTCAGACGTGCCAGAACCATGTGCCTGAGATGCTGGAACCACACCCCGAACAGACCGAAACCACCTGCCAGACCCAACTGAACCACCTGCCGAGCACGCAGGAACAACCTGCTCGCCTCGCCGGAACCACCTGCCGGGCGCGGCGGAAGCACCTGCGGAGCGCGCCGGAGCCACCTGCTCGCCTCGCCGGAACCACCTGCCGGGCCCAGCGGAAGCACCTGCCGGGCGCGCCGGAGCCACCTGCTCGGCTCGCCGGAACCACCTGCCGGGCCCTAACCCTAACCCTAACCCTAACCCTATCCCCAAACCCTAACCCTAACCCTAACCCTAACCCCTAACCCTAAGCCTAACCCTAAACCCTAACCCAACCGTAACCCTAACCCTAACCCTACCCCTAACCCTAACCCCTAACCCCAAACCCTAAACCCTAACCCTAACCGTAACCCTAACCCTATCCCTAACCCTAACCTGACGGACAGGCTGGAACCAGCTGCTCAACTCGCCGGAACCACCTGCCAGACATGCCAGAACCACCTGCCGAGCACGCCGGAGCCACCTGCTGGACTCACCAGAACCACCTGCCTGACAGGCCAAAATCAACAGCTGGCTATGAGAGAACCACCTGGCAGACAATCCGCAATAACCTGCCAGGCATGCAGGAACCACCTCTCAGACGTAAGAGAACCACGTGCCGGACACGCTGGAACCACGTCCTGGACAGACTGGAACCACCTGCCGGACATGCCTGGACCACCTGCCGAGCACGCCGGAACCACCTGCTCGACTCGCAGGACCCATGTGCCAGACACGCCAAAATGAACTGCCGGCTACACCAGAACCACTTACCGGACACTCCGGAATAACCTGCCCGGCATGCCAGAACCACCTCTCAGAAGTGCCAGAAGCACGTGCTGGACATGCCGGAACAACCTATCGGACAGAACGGAACAACCTGCCGGACACACCAAAATCACCTGCGGGCTACGCCAGAACCACTTGGAGGACTCTCCGGGAAAACCTGCCGGGCATGCTGGAACCACCTCTCAGACGTGCCTGAACCACGTGGCAGACACTCCGGAAACGCATGTCGGGCCGGCCGGAACCACCTCTCAGACGTGCCAGAACCTCATGCCGGACACCCCAGAACCACCTGCTGGACAGACTTGAAACACCTGCCGGACACGCCGGAACCACATGTTCGACTCGCTGGAACCACATTCTGGACATGGCAAAATCACCTGCCGCCTATGCCAGAACCGCTTGGCGAACACTCCGGAATCACCTGTCAGGCATGCCGGAACCACCTCTCAGACCTGCCAGAACCACATGCCAATGACACCGGAAGCACCTGCCGAGCATGCCGGAAGCACCTGCTCGACTCGCCAGAACCACCTGTCGGACACGCCAAAATCACCTGCCGGCTACGCCACAGCCAGTTGGTGAACACTCCGGAAACACCTGCCGGGCTGGCTGGAACCACCTGCCAGTCACGCCAACATCACCTGCCAGCTACGCCAGAACCACTTGGCGGAGACTCCAGAAACACCTGTTGGGCCAGCCGGAACCACCTCTCAGACGTGCCAGAACCATGTGCCTGAGATGCTGGAACCACACCCCAAACAGACCGAAACCACCTGCCAGACCCAACTGAACCACCTGCCAAGCACGCAGGAACAACCTGCTCGCCTCGCCGAAACCACATGCCGGGCGCAGCGGAAGCACCTGCCGAGCGCGCCGGAGACACCTGCTCGCCACGCCGGAACCACCTGCCCGGCGCGCCGGAGCCACCTGCTCGCCTCGCCGGAACCACCTGCCAGGCCCAGCAGAAGCACATGCCGGGCGCGCCGGAGCCACCTGCTCGCCTCGCCGGAACCACGTGCCGGGCCCTAACCCTAACCCTAACCCTAACCCTATCCCCAAACCCTAACCCTAACCCTAACCCCTAACCCTAAGCCTAACCCTAAACCCTAACCCAACCGTAACCCTAACCCTAACCCTACCCCTAACCCTAACCCCTAACCCCAAACCCTAAACCCTAACCCTAACCGTAACCCTAACCCTATCCCTAACCCTAACCTGACGGACAGGCTGGAACCAGCTGCTCAACTCGCCGGAACCACCTGCCAGACATGCCAGAACCACCTGCCGAGCACGCCGGAGCCACCTGCTGGACACACCAGAACCACCTGCCTGACAGGCCAAAATCAACAGCTGGCTATGAGAGAACCACCTGGCAGACAATCCGCAATAACCTGCCAGGCATGCAGGAACCATCTCTCAGACGTAAGAGAACCACGTGCCGGACACGCTGGAACCACGTCCTGGACAGATTGGAACCACCTGCCGGACATGCCTGGACCACCTGCCGAGCACGCCGGAACCACCTGCTCGACTCGCAGGACCCATGTGCCAGACACGCCAAAATGAACTGCCGGCTACACCAGAACCACTTACCGGACACTCCGGAATAACCTGCCCGGCATGCCAGAACCACCTCTCAGAAGTGCCAGAAGCACGTGCTGGACATGCCAGAACAACCTATCAGACAGAACGGAACAACCTGCCGGACACACCAAAATCACCTGCGGGCTACGCCAGAACCACTTGGAGGACTCTCCGGGAAAACCTGCCGGGCATGCTGGAACCACCTCTCAGACGTGCCTGAACCACGTGGCGGAAACTCCGGAAACGCATGTCGGGCCGGCCGGAACCACCTCTCAGACGTGCCAGAACCTCATGCCGGACACCCCAGAACCACCTGCTGGACAGACCGGAAACACCTGCCGGACACGCCGGAACCACATGTTCGACTCGCTGGAACCACATTCTGGACATGGCAAAATCACCTGCCGCCTATGCCAGAACCGCTTGGCGAACACTCCAGAATCACCTGTAAGGCATGCCAGAACCATCTCTCAGACATGCCAGAACCACATGCCAATGACACCGGAAGCACCTGCCGAGCATGCCGGAAGCACCTGCTCGACTCGCCAGAACCACCTGTCGGACACGCCAAAATCACCTGCCGGCTACGCCACAGCCAGTTGGTGAACACTCCGGAAACACCTGCCGGGCTGGCTGGAACCACCTGCCAGTCACGCCAACATCACCTGCCAGCTACGCCAGAACCACTTGGCGGAGACTCCAGAAACACCTGTTGGGCCAGCCGGAACCACCTCTCAGACGTGCCAGAACCATGTGCCTGAGATGCTGGAACCACACCCCAAACAGACCGAAACCACCTGCCAGACCCAACTGAACCACCTGCTAAGCACGCAGGAACAACCTGCTCTCCTCGCCGGAACCACATGCCGGGCGCAGCGGAAGCACCTGCCGAGCGCGCCGGAGCCACCTGCTCGCCTCGCCGGAACCACGTGCCGGGCCCTAACCCTAACCCTAACCCTAACCCTATCCCCAAACCCTAACCCTAACCCTAACCCCTAACCCTAAGCCTAACCCTAAACCCTAACCCAACCGTAACCCTAACCCTAACCCTACCCCTAACCCTAACCCCTAACCCCAAACCCTAAACCCTAACCCTAACCGTAACCCTAACCCTATCCCTAACCCTAACCTGACGGACAGGCTGGAACCAGCTGCTCAACTCGCCGGAACCACCTGCCAGACATGCCAGAACCACCTGCCGAGCACGCCGGAGCCACCTGCTGGACTCACCAGAACCACCTGCCTGACAGGCCAAAATCAACAGCTGGCTATGAGAGAACCACCTGGCAGACAATCCGCAATAACCTGCCAGGCATGCAGGAACCACCTCTCAGACGTAAGAGAACCACGTGCCCGACACGCTGGAACCACGTCCTGGACAGACTGGAACCACCTGCCGGACATGCCTGGACCACCTGCCGAGCACGCCGGAACCACCTGCTCGACTCGCAGGACCCATGTGCCAGACACGCCAAAATGAACTGCCGGCTACACCAGAACCACTTACCGGACACTCCGGAATAACCTGCCCGGCATGGCAGAACCACCTCTCAGAAGTGCCAGAAGCACGTGCTGGACATGCCGGAACAACCTATCGGACAGAACGGAACAACCTGCCGGACACACCAAAATCACCTGCGGGCTACGCCAGAACCACTTGGAGGACTCTCCGGGAAAACCTGCCGGGCATGCTGGAACCACCTCTCAGACGTGCCTGAACCACGTGGCGGACACTCCGGAAACGCATGTCGGGCCGGCCGGAACCACCTCTCAGACGTGCCAGAACCTCATGCCGGACACCCCAGAACCACCTGCTGGACAGACCGGAAACACCTGCCGGACACGCCGGAACCACATGTTCGACTCGCTGGAACCACATTCTGGACATGGCAAAATCACCTGCCGCCTATGCCAGAACCGCTTGGCGAACACTCCGGAATCACCTGTCAGGCATGCCGGAACCACCTCTCAGACCTGCCAGAACCACATGCCAATGACACCGGAAGCACCTGCCGAGCATGCCGGAAGCACCTGCTCGACTCGCCAGAACCACCTGTCGGACACGCCAAAATCACCTGCCGGCTACGCCACAGCCAGTTGGTGAACACTCCGGAAACACCTGCCGGGCTGGCTGGAACCACCTGCCAGTCACGCCAACATCACCTGCCAGCTACGCCAGAACCACTTGGCGGAGACTCCAGAAACACCTGTTGGGCCAGCCGGAACCACCTCTCAGACGTGCCAGAACCATGTGCCTGAGATGCTGGAACCACACCCGAAACAGGCCGAAACCACCTGCCAGACCCAACTGAACCACCTGCCAAGCACGCAGGAACAACCTGCTCGCCTCGCCGGAACCACATGCCGGGCGCAGCGGAAGCACCTGCCGAGCGCGCCGGAGCCACCTGCTCGCCTCGCCGGAACCACCTGCCCGGCGCGCCGGAGCCACCTGCTCGCCTCGCCGGAACCACCTGCCAGGCCCAGCAGAAGCACCTGCCGGGCGCGCCGGAGCCACCTGCTCGCCTCGCCGGAACCACCTGCCAGGCCCAGCAGAAGCACCTGCCGGGCTCGCCGGAGCCACCTGCTCGGCTCGCCGGAACCACCTGCCGGGCCCTAACCCTAACCCTAACCCTAACCCTATCCCCAAACCCTAACCCTAACCCTAACCCCTAACCCTAAGCCTAACCCTAAACCCTAACCCAACCGTAACCCTAACCCTAACCCTACCCCTAACCCTAACCCCTAACCCCAAACCCTAAACCCTAACCCTAACCGTAACCCTAACCCTATCCCTAACCCTAACCTGACGGAGAGGCTGGAACCAGCTGCTCAACTCGCCGGAACCACCTGCCAGACATGCCAGAACCACCTGCCGAGCACGCCGGAGCCACCTGCTGGACTCACCAGAACCACCTGCCTGACAGGCCAAAATCAACAGCTGGCTATGAGAGAACCACCTGGCAGACAATCCGCAATAACCTGCCAGGCATGCAGGAACCACCTCTCAGACGTAAGAGAACCACGTGCCGGACACGCTGGAACCACGTCCTGGACAGACTGGAACCACCTGCCGGACATGCCTGGACCACCTGCCGAGCACGCCGGAACCACCTGCTCGACTCGCAGGACCCATGTGCCAGACACGCCAAAATGAACTGCCGGCTACACCAGAACCACTTACCGGACACTCCGGAATAACCTGCCCGGCATGCCAGAACCACCTCTCAGAAGTGCCAGAAGCACGTGCTGGACATGCCGGAACAACCTATCGGACAGAACGGAACAACCTGCCGGACACACCAAAATCACCTGCGGGCTACGCCAGAACCACTTGGAGGACTCTCCGGGAAAACCTGCCGGGCATGCTGGAACCACCTCTCAGACGTGCCTGAACCACGTGGCGGACACTCCGGAAACGCACGTCGGGCCGGCCGGAACCACCTCTCAGACGTGCCAGAACCTCATGCCGGACACCCCAGAACCACCTGCTGGACAGACCGGAAACACCTGCCGGACACGCCGGAACCACATGTTCGACTCGCTGGAACCACATTCTGGACATGGCAAAATCACCTGCCGCCTATGCCAGAACCGCTTGGCGAACACTCCGGAATCACCTGTCAGGCATGCCGGAACCACCTCTCAGACCTGCCAGAACCACATGCCAATGACACCGGAAGCACCTGCCGAGCATGCCGGAAGCACCTGCTCGACTCGCCAGAACCACCTGTCGGACACGCCAAAATCACCTGCCGGCTACGCCACAGCCAGTTGGTGAACACTCCGGAAACACCTGCCGGGCTGGCTGGAACCACCTGCCAGTCACGCCAACATCACCTGCCAGCTACGCCAGAACCACTTGGCGGAGACTCCAGAAACACCTGTTGGGCCAGCCGGAACCACCTCTCAGACGTGCCAGAACCATGTGCCTGAGATGCTGGAACCACACCCCGAACAGACCGAAACCACCTGCCAGACCCAACTGAACCACCTGCCGAGCACGCAGGAACAACCTGCTCGCCTCGCCGGAACCACCTGCCGGGCGCAGCGGAAGCACCTGCCGAGCGCGCCGGAGCCACCTGCTCGGCTCGCCGGAACCACCTGCCGGGCCCTAACCCTAACCCTAACCCTAACCCTATCCCCAAACCCTAACCCTAACCCTAACCCCTAACCCTAAGCCTAACCCTAAACCCTAACCCAACCGTAACCCTAACCCTAACCCTACCCCTAACCCTAACCCGTAACCCCAAACCCTAAACCCTAACCCTAACCGTAACCCTAACCCTATCCCTAACCCTAACCTGACGGACAGGCTGGAACCAGCTGCTCAACTCGCCGGAACCACCTGCCAGACATGCCAGAACCACCTGCCGAGCACGCCGGAGCCACCTGCTGGACTCACCAGAACCACCTGCCTGACAGGCCAAAATCAACAGCTGGCTATGAGAGAACCACCTGGCAGACAATCCGCAATAACCTGCCAGGCATGCAGGAACCACCTCTCAGACGTAAGAGAACCACGTGCCGGACACGCTGGAACCACGTCCTGGACAGACTGGAACCACCTGCCGGACATGCCTGGACCACCTGCCGAGCACGCCGGAACCACCTGCTCGACTCGCAGGACCCATGTGCCAGACACGCCAAAATGAACTGCCGGCTACACCAGAACCACTTACCGGACACTCCGGAATAACCTGCCCGGCATGCCAGAACCACCTCTCAGAAGTGCCAGAAGCACGTGCTGGACATGCCGGAACAACCTATCGGACAGAACGGAACAACCTGCCGGACATACCAAAATCACCTGCGGGCTACGCCAGAACCACTTGGAGGACTCTCCGGGAAAACCTGCCGGGCATGCTGGAACCACCTCTCAGACGTGCCTGAACCACGTGGCGGACATTCCGGAAACGCACGACGGGCCGGCCGGAACCACCTCTCAGACGTGCCAGAACCTCATGCCGGACACCCCAGAACCACCTGCTGGACAGACCGGAAACACCTGCCGGACACGCCGGAACCACATGTTCGACTCGCTGGAACCACATTCTGGACATGGCAAAATCACCTGCCGCCTATGCCAGAACCGCTTGGCGAACACTCCGGAATCACCTGTCAGGCATGCCGGAACCACCTCTCAGACCTGCCAGAACCACATGCCAATGACACCGGAAGCACCTGCCGAGCATGCCGGAAGCACCTGCTCGACTCGCCAGAACCACCTGTCGGACACGCCAAAATCACCTGCCGGCTACGCCACAGCCAGTTGGTGAACACTCCGGAAACACCTGCCGGGCTGGCTGGAACCACCTGCCAGTCACGCCAACATCACCTGCCAGCTACGCCAGAACCACTTGGCGGAGACTCCAGAAACACCTGTTGGGCCAGCCGGAACCAGCTCTCAGACGTGCCAGAACCATGTGCCTGAGATGCTGGAACCACACCCCGAACAGACCGAAACCACCTGCCAGACCCAACTGAACCACCTGCCGAGCACGCAGGAACAACCTGCTCGCCTCGCCGGAACCACCTGCCGGGCGCAGCGGAAGCATCTGCCGAGCGCGCCGGAGCCACCTGCTCGCCTCGCCGGAACCACCTGCCGGGCCCAGCGGAAGCACCTGCCGGGCGCGCCGGAGCCACCTGCTCGGCTCGCCGGAACCACCTGCCGGGCCCTAACCCTAACCCTAACCCTAACCCTATCCCCAAACCCTAACCCTAACCCTAACCCCTAACCCTAAGCCTAACCCTAAACCCTAACCCAACCGTAACCCTAACCCTAACCCTACCCCTAACCCTAACCCCTAACCCCAAACCCTAAACCCTAACCCTAACCGTAACCCTAACCCTATCCCTAACCCTAACCTGACGGACAGGCTGGAACCAGCTGCTCAACTCGCCGGAACCACCTGCCAGACATGCCAGAACCACCTGCCGAGCACGCCGGAGCCACCTGCTGGACTCACCAGAACCACCTGCCTGACAGGCCAAAATCAACAGCTGGCTATGAGAGAACCACCTGGCAGACAATCCGCAATAACCTGCCAGGCATGCAGGAACCACCTCTCAGACGTAAGAGAACCACGTGCCCGACACGCTGGAACCACGTCCTGGACAGACTGGAACCACCTGCCGGACATGCCTGGACCACCTGCCGAGCACGCCGGAACCACCTGCTCGACTCGCAGGACCCATGTGCCAGACACGCCAAAATGAACTGCCGGCTACACCAGAACCACTTACCGGACACTCCGGAATAACCTGCCCGGCATGCCAGAACCACCTCTCAGAAGTGCCAGAAGCACGTGCTGGACATGCCGGAACAACCTATCGGACAGAACGGAACAACCTGCCGGACACACCAAAATCACCTGCGGGCTACGCCAGAACCACTTGGAGGACTCTCCGGGAAAACCTGCCGGGCATGCTGGAACCACCTCTCAGACGTGCCTGAACCACGTGGCAGACACTCCGGAAACGCACGTCGGGCCGGCCGGAACCACCTCTCAGACGTGCCAGAACCTCATGCCGGACACCCCAGAACCACCTGCTGGACAGACCGGAAACACCTGCCGGACACGCCGGAACCACATGTTCGACTCGCTGGAACCACATTCTGGACATGGCAAAATCACCTGCCGCCTATGCCAGAACCGCTTGGCGAACACTCCGGAATCACCTGTCAGGCATGCCGGAACCACCTCTCAGACCTGCCAGAACCACATGCCAATGACACCGGAAGCACCTGCCGAGCATGCCGGAAGCACCTGCTCGACTCGCCAGAACCACCTGTCGGACACGCCAAAATCACCTGCCGGCTACGCCACAGCCAGTTGGTGAACACTCCGGAAACACCTGCCGGGCTGGCTGGAACCACCTGCCAGTCACGCCAACATCACCTGCCAGCTACGCCAGAACCACTTGGCGGAGACTCCAGAAACACCTGTTGGGCCAGCCGGAACCACCTCTCAGACGTGCCAGAACCATGTGCCTGAGATGCTGGAACCACACCCCGAACAGACCGAAACCACCTGCCAGACCCAACTGAACCACCTGCCGAGCACGCAGGAACAACCTGCTCGCCTCGCCGGAACCACCAGCCGGGCGCAGCGGAAGCACCTGCCGAGCGCGCCGGAGCCACCTGCTCGCCTCGCCGGAACCACCTGCCGGGCCCAGCGGAAGCACCTGCCGGGCTCGCCGGAGCCACCTGCTCGGCTCGCCGGAACCACCTGCCGGGCCCTAAGCCTAACCCTAACCCTAACCCTATCCCCAAACCCTAACCCTAACCCTAACCCCTAACCCTAAGCCTAACCCTAAACCCTAACCCAACCGTAACCCTAACCCTAACCCTACCCCTAACCCTAACCCCTAACCCCAAACCCTAAACCCTAACCCTAACCGTAACCCTAACCCTATCCCTAACCCTAACCTGACGGAGAGGCTGGAACCAGCTGCTCAACTCGCCGGAACCACCTGCCAGACATGCCAGAACCACCTGCCGAGCACGCCGGAGCCACCTGCTGGACTCACCAGAACCACCTGCCTGACAGGCCAAAATCAACAGCTGGCTATGAGAGAACCACCTGGCAGACAATCCGCAATAACCTGCCAGGCATGCAGGAACCACCTCTCAGACGTAAGAGAACCACGTGCCGGACACGCTGGAACCACGTCCTGGACAGACTGGAACCACCTGCCGGACATGCCTGGACCACCTGCCGAGCACGCCGGAACCACCTGCTCGACTCGCAGGACCCATGTGCCAGACACGCCAAAATGAACTGCCGGCTACACCAGAACCACTTACCGGACACTCCGGAATAACCTGCCCGGCATGCCAGAACCACCTCTCAGAAGTGCCAGAAGCACGTGCTGGACATGCCGGAACAACCTATCGGACAGAACGGAACAACCTGCCGGACACACCAAAATCACCTGCGGGCTACGCCAGAACCACTTGGAGGACTCTCCGGGAAAACCTGCCGGGCATGCTGGAACCACCTCTCAGACGTGCCTGAACCACGTGGCAGACACTCCGGAAACGCACGTCGGGCCGGCCGGAACCACCTCTCAGACGTGCCAGAACCTCATGCCGGACACCCCAGAACCACCTGCTGGACAGACCGGAAACACCTGCCGGACACGCCGGAACCACATGTTCGACTCGCTGGAACCACATTCTGGACATGGCAAAATCACCTGCCGCCTATGCCAGAACCGCTTGGCGAACACTCCGGAATCACCTGTCAGGCATGCCGGAACCACCTCTCAGACCTGCCAGAACCACATGCCAATGACACCGGAAGCACCTGCCGAGCATGCCGGAAGCACCTGCTCGACTCGCCAGAACCACCTGTCGGACACGCCAAAATCACCTGCCGGCTACGCCACAGCCAGTTGGTGAACACTCCGGAAACACCTGCCGGGCTGGCTGGAACCACCTGCCAGTCACGCCAACATCACCTGCCAGCTACGCCAGAACCACTTGGCGGAGACTCCAGAAACACCTGTTGGGCCAGCCGGAACCACCTCTCAGACGTGCCAGAACCATGTGCCTGAGATGCTGGAACCACACCCCGAACAGACCGAAACCACCTGCCAGACCCAACTGAACCACCTGCCGAGCACGCAGGAACAACCTGCTCGCCTCGCCGGAACCACCTGCCGGGCGCAGCGGAAGCACCTGCCGAGCGCGCCGGAGCCACCTGCTCGGCTCGCCGGAACCACCTGCCGGGCCCTAACCCTAACCCTAACCCTAACCCTATCCCCAAACCCTAACCCTAACCCTAACCCCTAACCCTAAGCCTAACCCTAAACCCTAACCCAACCGTAACCCTAACCCTAACCCTACCCCTAACCCTAACCCGTAACCCCAAACCCTAAACCCTAACCCTAACCGTAACCCTAACCCTATCCCTAACCCTAACCTGACGGACAGGCTGGAACCAGCTGCTCAACTCGCCGGAACCACCTGCCAGACATGCCAGAACCACCTGCCGAGCACGCCGGAGCCACCTGCTGGACTCACCAGAACCACCTGCCTGACAGGCCAAAATCAACAGCTGGCTATGAGAGAACCACCTGGCAGACAATCCGCAATAACCTGCCAGGCATGCAGGAACCACCTCTCAGACGTAAGAGAACCACGTGCCGGACACGCTGGAACCACGTCCTGGACAGACTGGAACCACCTGCCGGACATGCCTGGACCACCTGCCGAGCACGCCGGAACCACCTGCTCGACTCGCAGGACCCATGTGCCAGACACGCCAAAATGAACTGCCGGCTACACCAGAACCACTTACCGGACACTCCGGAATAACCTGCCCGGCATGCCAGAACCACCTCTCAGAAGTGCCAGAAGCACGTGCTGGACATGCCGGAACAACCTATCGGACAGAACGGAACAACCTGCCGGACACACCAAAATCACCTGCGGGCTACGCCAGAACCACTTGGAGGACTCTCCGGGAAAACCTGCCGGGCATGCTGGAACCACCTCTCAGACGTGCCTGAACCACGTGGCGGACACTCCGGAAACGCACGTCGGGCCGGCCGGAACCACCTCTCAGACGTGCCAGAACCTCATGCCGGACACCCCAGAACCACCTGCTGGACAGACCGGAAACACCTGCCGGACACGCCGGAACCACATGTTCGACTCGCTGGAACCACATTCTGGACATGGCAAAATCACCTGCCGCCTATGCCAGAACCGCTTGGCGAACACTCCGGAATCACCTGTCAGGCATGCCGGAACCACCTCTCAGACCTGCCAGAACCACATGCCAATGACACCGGAAGCACCTGCCGAGCATGCCGGAAGCACCTGCTCGACTCGCCAGAACCACCTGTCGGACACGCCAAAATCACCTGCCGGCTACGCCACAGCCAGTTGGTGAACACTCCGGAAACACCTGCCGGGCTGGCTGGAACCACCTGCCAGTCACGCCAACATCACCTGCCAGCTACGCCAGAACCACTTGGCGGAGACTCCAGAAACACCTGTTGGGCCAGCCGGAACCACCTCTCAGACGTGCCAGAACCATGTGCCTGAGATGCTGGAACCACACCCCGAACAGACCGAAACCACCTGCCAGACCCAACTGAACCACCTGCCGAGCACGCAGGAACAACCTGCTCGCCTCGCCGGAACCACCTGCCGGGCGCAGCGGAAGCACCTGCCGAGCGCGCCGGAGCCACCTGCTCGGCTCGCCGGAACCACCTGCCGGGCCCTAACCCTAACCCTAACCCTAACCCTATCCCCAAACCCTAACCCTAACCCTAACCCCTAACCCTAAGCCTAACCCTAAACCCTAACCCAACCGTAACCCTAACCCTAACCCTACCCCTAACCCTAACCCGTAACCCCAAACCCTAAACCCTAACCCTAACCGTAACCCTAACCCTATCCCTAACCCTAACCTGACGGACAGGCTGGAACCAGCTGCTCAACTCGCCGGAACCACCTGCCAGACATGCCAGAACCACCTGCCGAGCACGCCGGAGCCACCTGCTGGACTCACCAGAACCACCTGCCTGACAGGCCAAAATCAACAGCTGGCTATGAGAGAACCACCTGGCAGACAATCCGCAATAACCTGCCAGGCATGCAGGAACCACCTCTCAGACGTAAGAGAACCACGTGCCGGACACGCTGGAACCACGTCCTGGACAGACTGGAACCACCTGCCGGACATGCCTGGACCACCTGCCGAGCACGCCGGAACCACCTGCTCGACTCGCAGGACCCATGTGCCAGACACGCCAAAATGAACTGCCGGCTACACCAGAACCACTTACCGGACACTCCGGAATAACCTGCCCGGCATGCCAGAACCACCTCTCAGAAGTGCCAGAAGCACGTGCTGGACATGCCGGAACAACCTATCGGACAGAACGGAACAACCTGCCGGACATACCAAAATCACCTGCGGGCTACGCCAGAACCACTTGGAGGACTCTCCGGGAAAACCTGCCGGGCATGCTGGAACCACCTCTCAGACGTGCCTGAACCACGTGGCGGACATTCCGGAAACGCACGACGGGCCGGCCGGAACCACCTCTCAGACGTGCCAGAACCTCATGCCGGACACCCCAGAACCACCTGCTGGACAGACCGGAAACACCTGCCGGACACGCCGGAACCACATGTTCGACTCGCTGGAACCACATTCTGGACATGGCAAAATCACCTGCCGCCTATGCCAGAACCGCTTGGCGAACACTCCGGAATCACCTGTCAGGCATGCCGGAACCACCTCTCAGACCTGCCAGAACCACATGCCAATGACACCGGAAGCACCTGCCGAGCATGCCGGAAGCACCTGCTCGACTCGCCAGAACCACCTGTCGGACACGCCAAAATCACCTGCCGGCTACGCCACAGCCAGTTGGTGAACACTCCGGAAACACCTGCCGGGCTGGCTGGAACCACCTGCCAGTCACGCCAACATCACCTGCCAGCTACGCCAGAACCACTTGGCGGAGACTCCAGAAACACCTGTTGGGCCAGCCGGAACCACCTCTCAGACGTGCCAGAACCATGTGCCTGAGATGCTGGAACCACACCCCGAACAGACCGAAACCACCTGCCAGACCCAACTGAACCACCTGCCGAGCACGCAGGAACAACCTGCTCGCCTCGCCGGAACCACCTGCCGGGCGCAGCGGAAGCACCTGCCGAGCGCGCCGGAGCCACCTGCTCGCCTCGCCGGAACCACCTGCCGGGCCCAGCGGAAGCACCTGCCGGGCGCGCCGGAGCCACCTGCTCGGCTCGCTGGAACCACCTGCCGGGCCCTAACCCTAACCCTAACCCTAACCCTATCCCCAAACCCTAACCCTAACCCTAACCCCTAACCCTAAGCCTAACCCTAAACCCTAACCCAACCGTAACCCTAACCCTAACCCTACCCCTAACCCTAACCCCTAACCCCAAACCCTAAACCCTAACCCTAACCGTAACCCTAACCCTATCCCTAACCCTAACCTGACGGACAGGCTGGAACCAGCTGCTCAACTCGCCGGAACCACCTGCCAGACATGCCAGAACCACCTGCCGAGCACGCCGGAGCCACCTGCTGGACTCACCAGAACCACCTGCCTGACAGGCCAAAATCAACAGCTGGCTATGAGAGAACCACCTGGCAGACAATCCGCAATAACCTGCCAGGCATGCAGGAACCACCTCTCAGACGTAAGAGAACCACGTGCCCGACACGCTGGAACCACGTCCTGGACAGACTGGAACCACCTGCCGGACATGCCTGGACCACCTGCCGAGCACGCCGGAACCACCTGCTCGACTCGCAGGACCCATGTGCCAGACACGCCAAAATGAACTGCCGGCTACACCAGAACCACTTACCGGACACTCCGGAATAACCTGCCCGGCATGCCAGAACCACCTCTCAGAAGTGCCAGAAGCACGTGCTGGACATGCCGGAACAACCTATCGGACAGAACGGAACAACCTGCCGGACACACCAAAATCACCTGCGGGCTACGCCAGAACCACTTGGAGGACTCTCCGGGAAAACCTGCCGGGCATGCTGGAACCACCTCTCAGACGTGCCTGAACCACGTGGCAGACACTCCGGAAACGCACGTCGGGCCGGCCGGAACCACCTCTCAGACGTGCCAGAACCTCATGCCGGACACCCCAGAACCACCTGCTGGACAGACCGGAAACACCTGCCGGACACGCCGGAACCACATGTTCGACTCGCTGGAACCACATTCTGGACATGGCAAAATCACCTGCCGCCTATGCCAGAACCGCTTGGCGAACACTCCGGAATCACCTGTCAGGCATGCCGGAACCACCTCTCAGACCTGCCAGAACCACATGCCAATGACACCGGAAGCACCTGCCGAGCATGCCGGAAGCACCTGCTCGACTCGCCAGAACCACCTGTCGGACACGCCAAAATCACCTGCCGGCTACGCCACAGCCAGTTGGTGAACACTCCGGAAACACCTGCCGGGCTGGCTGGAACCACCTGCCAGTCACGCCAACATCACCTGCCAGCTACGCCAGAACCACTTGGCGGAGACTCCAGAAACACCTGTTGGGCCAGCCGGAACCACCTCTCAGACGTGCCAGAACCATGTGCCTGAGATGCTGGAACCACACCCCGAACAGACCGAAACCACCTGCCAGACCCAACTGAACCACCTGCCGAGCACGCAGGAACAACCTGCTCGCCTCGCCGGAACCACCAGCCGGGCGCAGCGGAAGCACCTGCCGAGCGCGCCGGAGCCACCTGCTCGCCTCGCCGGAACCACCTGCCGGGCCCAGCGGAAGCACCTGCCGGGCTCGCCGGAGCCACCTGCTCGGCTCGCCGGAACCACCTGCCGGGCCCTAAGCCTAACCCTAACCCTAACCCTATCCCCAAACCCTAACCCTAACCCTAACCCCTAACCCTAAGCCTAACCCTAAACCCTAACCCAACCGTAACCCTAACCCTAACCCTACCCCTAACCCTAACCCCTAACCCCAAACCCTAAACCCTAACCCTAACCGTAACCCTAACCCTATCCCTAACCCTAACCTGACGGAGAGGCTGGAACCAGCTGCTCAACTCGCCGGAACCACCTGCCAGACATGCCAGAACCACCTGCCGAGCACGCCGGAGCCACCTGCTGGACTCACCAGAACCACCTGCCTGACAGGCCAAAATCAACAGCTGGCTATGAGAGAACCACCTGGCAGACAATCCGCAATAACCTGCCAGGCATGCAGGAACCACCTCTCAGACGTAAGAGAACCACGTGCCGGACACGCTGGAACCACGTCCTGGACAGACTGGAACCACCTGCCGGACATGCCTGGACCACCTGCCGAGCACGCCGGAACCACCTGCTCGACTCGCAGGACCCATGTGCCAGACACGCCAAAATGAACTGCCGGCTACACCAGAACCACTTACCGGACACTCCGGAATAACCTGCCCGGCATGCCAGAACCACCTCTCAGAAGTGCCAGAAGCACGTGCTGGACATGCCGGAACAACCTATCGGACAGAACGGAACAACCTGCCGGACACACCAAAATCACCTGCGGGCTACGCCAGAACCACTTGGAGGACTCTCCGGGAAAACCTGCCGGGCATGCTGGAACCACCTCTCAGACGTGCCTGAACCACGTGGCAGACACTCCGGAAACGCACGTCGGGCCGGCCGGAACCACCTCTCAGACGTGCCAGAACCTCATGCCGGACACCCCAGAACCACCTGCTGGACAGACCGGAAACACCTGCCGGACACGCCGGAACCACATGTTCGACTCGCTGGAACCACATTCTGGACATGGCAAAATCACCTGCCGCCTATGCCAGAACCGCTTGGCGAACACTCCGGAATCACCTGTCAGGCATGCCGGAACCACCTCTCAGACCTGCCAGAACCACATGCCAATGACACCGGAAGCACCTGCCGAGCATGCCGGAAGCACCTGCTCGACTCGCCAGAACCACCTGTCGGACACGCCAAAATCACCTGCCGGCTACGCCACAGCCAGTTGGTGAACACTCCGGAAACACCTGCCGGGCTGGCTGGAACCACCTGCCAGTCACGCCAACATCACCTGCCAGCTACGCCAGAACCACTTGGCGGAGACTCCAGAAACACCTGTTGGGCCAGCCGGAACCACCTCTCAGACGTGCCAGAACCATGTGCCTGAGATGCTGGAACCACACCCCGAACAGACCGAAACCACCTGCCAGACCCAACTGAACCACCTGCCGAGCACGCAGGAACAACCTGCTCGCCTCGCCGGAACCACCAGCCGGGCGCAGCGGAAGCACCTGCCGAGCGCGCCGGAGCCACCTGCTCGCCTCGCCGGAACCACCTGCCGGGCCCAGCGGAAGCACCTGCCGGGCTCGCCGGAGCCACCTGCTCGGCTCGCCGGAACCACCTGCCGGGCCCTAAGCCTAACCCTAACCCTAACCCTATCCCCAAACCCTAACCCTAACCCTAACCCCTAACCCTAAGCCTAACCCTAAACCCTAACCCAACCGTAACCCTAACCCTAACCCTACCCCTAACCCTAACCCCTAACCCCAAACCCTAAACCCTAACCCTAACCGTAACCCTAACCCTATCCCTAACCCTAACCTGACGGAGAGGCTGGAACCAGCTGCTCAACTCGCCGGAACCACCTGCCAGACATGCCAGAACCACCTGCCGAGCACGCCGGAGCCACCTGCTGGACTCACCAGAACCACCTGCCTGACAGGCCAAAATCAACAGCTGGCTATGAGAGAACCACCTGGCAGACAATCCGCAATAACCTGCCAGGCATGCAGGAACCACCTCTCAGACGTAAGAGAACCACGTGCCGGACACGCTGGAACCACGTCCTGGACAGACTGGAACCACCTGCCGGACATGCCTGGACCACCTGCCGAGCACGCCGGAACCACCTGCTCGACTCGCAGGACCCATGTGCCAGACACGCCAAAATGAACTGCCGGCTACACCAGAACCACTTACCGGACACTCCGGAATAACCTGCCCGGCATGCCAGAACCACCTCTCAGAAGTGCCAGAAGCACGTGCTGGACATGCCGGAACAACCTATCGGACAGAACGGAACAACCTGCCGGACATACCAAAATCACCTGCGGGCTACGCCAGAACCACTTGGAGGACTCTCCGGGAAAACCTGCCGGGCATGCTGGAACCACCTCTCAGACGTGCCTGAACCACGTGGCGGACATTCCGGAAACGCACGACGGGCCGGCCGGAACCACCTCTCAGACGTGCCAGAACCTCATGCCGGACACCCCAGAACCACCTGCTGGACAGACCGGAAACACCTGCCGGACACGCCGGAACCACATGTTCGACTCGCTGGAACCACATTCTGGACATGGCAAAATCACCTGCCGCCTATGCCAGAACCGCTTGGCGAACACTCCGGAATCACCTGTCAGGCATGCCGGAACCACCTCTCAGACCTGCCAGAACCACATGCCAATGACACCGGAAGCACCTGCCGAGCATGCCGGAAGCACCTGCTCGACTCGCCAGAACCACCTGTCGGACACGCCAAAATCACCTGCCGGCTACGCCACAGCCAGTTGGTGAACACTCCGGAAACACCTGCCGGGCTGGCTGGAACCACCTGCCAGTCACGCCAACATCACCTGCCAGCTACGCCAGAACCACTTGGCGGAGACTCCAGAAACACCTGTTGGGCCAGCCGGAACCACCTCTCAGACGTGCCAGAACCATGTGCCTGAGATGCTGGAACCACACCCCGAACAGACCGAAACCACCTGCCAGACCCAACTGAACCACCTGCCGAGCACGCAGGAACAACCTGCTCGCCTCGCCGGAACCACCTGCCGGGCGCAGCGGAAGCACCTGCCGAGCGCGCCGGAGCCACCTGCTCGCCTCGCCGGAACCACCTGCCGGGCCCAGCGGAAGCACCTGCCGGGCGCGCCGGAGCCACCTGCTCGGCTCGCCGGAACCACCTGCCGGGCCCTAACCCTAACCCTAACCCTAACCCTATCCCCAAACCCTAACCCTAACCCTAACCCCTAACCCTAAGCCTAACCCTAAACCCTAACCCAACCGTAACCCTAACCCTAACCCTACCCCTAACCCTAACCCCTAACCCCAAACCCTAAACCCTAACCCTAACCGTAACCCTAACCCTATCCCTAACCCTAACCTGACGGACAGGCTGGAACCAGCTGCTCAACTCGCCGGAACCACCTGCCAGACATGCCAGAACCACCTGCCGAGCACGCCGGAGCCACCTGCTGGACTCACCAGAACCACCTGCCTGACAGGCCAAAATCAACAGCTGGCTATGAGAGAACCACCTGGCAGACAATCCGCAATAACCTGCCAGGCATGCAGGAACCACCTCTCAGACGTAAGAGAACCACGTGCCCGACACGCTGGAACCACGTCCTGGACAGACTGGAACCACCTGCCGGACATGCCTGGACCACCTGCCGAGCACGCCGGAACCACCTGCTCGACTCGCAGGACCCATGTGCCAGACACGCCAAAATGAACTGCCGGCTACACCAGAACCACTTACCGGACACTCCGGAATAACCTGCCCGGCATGCCAGAACCACCTCTCAGAAGTGCCAGAAGCACGTGCTGGACATGCCGGAACAACCTATCGGACAGAACGGAACAACCTGCCGGACACACCAAAATCACCTGCGGGCTACGCCAGAACCACTTGGAGGACTCTCCGGGAAAACCTGCCGGGCATGCTGGAACCACCTCTCAGACGTGCCTGAACCACGTGGCAGACACTCCGGAAACGCACGTCGGGCCGGCCGGAACCACCTCTCAGACGTGCCAGAACCTCATGCCGGACACCCCAGAACCACCTGCTGGACAGACCGGAAACACCTGCCGGACACGCCGGAACCACATGTTCGACTCGCTGGAACCACATTCTGGACATGGCAAAATCACCTGCCGCCTATGCCAGAACCGCTTGGCGAACACTCCGGAATCACCTGTCAGGCATGCCGGAACCACCTCTCAGACCTGCCAGAACCACATGCCAATGACACCGGAAGCACCTGCCGAGCATGCCGGAAGCACCTGCTCGACTCGCCAGAACCACCTGTCGGACACGCCAAAATCACCTGCCGGCTACGCCACAGCCAGTTGGTGAACACTCCGGAAACACCTGCCGGGCTGGCTGGAACCACCTGCCAGTCACGCCAACATCACCTGCCAGCTACGCCAGAACCACTTGGCGGAGACTCCAGAAACACCTGTTGGGCCAGCCGGAACCACCTCTCAGACGTGCCAGAACCATGTGCCTGAGATGCTGGAACCACACCCCGAACAGACCGAAACCACCTGCCAGACCCAACTGAACCACCTGCCGAGCACGCAGGAACAACCTGCTCGCCTCGCCGGAACCACCAGCCGGGCGCAGCGGAAGCACCTGCCGAGCGCGCCGGAGCCACCTGCTCGCCTCGCCGGAACCACCTGCCGGGCCCAGCGGAAGCACCTGCCGGGCTCGCCGGAGCCACCTGCTCGGCTCGCCGGAACCACCTGCCGGGCCCTAAGCCTAACCCTAACCCTAACCCTATCCCCAAACCCTAACCCTAACCCTAACCCCTAACCCTAAGCCTAACCCTAAACCCTAACCCAACCGTAACCCTAACCCTAACCCTACCCCTAACCCTAACCCCTAACCCCAAACCCTAAACCCTAACCCTAACCGTAACCCTAACCCTATCCCTAACCCTAACCTGACGGAGAGGCTGGAACCAGCTGCTCAACTCGCCGGAACCACCTGCCAGACATGCCAGAACCACCTGCCGAGCACGCCGGAGCCACCTGCTGGACTCACCAGAACCACCTGCCTGACAGGCCAAAATCAACAGCTGGCTATGAGAGAACCACCTGGCAGACAATCCGCAATAACCTGCCAGGCATGCAGGAACCACCTCTCAGACGTAAGAGAACCACGTGCCGGACACGCTGGAACCACGTCCTGGACAGACTGGAACCACCTGCCGGACATGCCTGGACCACCTGCCGAGCACGCCGGAACCACCTGCTCGACTCGCAGGACCCATGTGCCAGACACGCCAAAATGAACTGCCGGCTACACCAGAACCACTTACCGGACACTCCGGAATAACCTGCCCGGCATGCCAGAACCACCTCTCAGAAGTGCCAGAAGCACGTGCTGGACATGCCGGAACAACCTATCGGACAGAACGGAACAACCTGCCGGACACACCAAAATCACCTGCGGGCTACGCCAGAACCACTTGGAGGACTCTCCGGGAAAACCTGCCGGGCATGCTGGAACCACCTCTCAGACGTGCCTGAACCACGTGGCAGACACTCCGGAAACGCACGTCGGGCCGGCCGGAACCACCTCTCAGACGTGCCAGAACCTCATGCCGGACACCCCAGAACCACCTGCTGGACAGACCGGAAACACCTGCCGGACACGCCGGAACCACATGTTCGACTCGCTGGAACCACATTCTGGACATGGCAAAATCACCTGCCGCCTATGCCAGAACCGCTTGGCGAACACTCCGGAATCACCTGTCAGGCATGCCGGAACCACCTCTCAGACCTGCCAGAACCACATGCCAATGACACCGGAAGCACCTGCCGAGCATGCCGGAAGCACCTGCTCGACTCGCCAGAACCACCTGTCGGACACGCCAAAATCACCTGCCGGCTACGCCACAGCCAGTTGGTGAACACTCCGGAAACACCTGCCGGGCTGGCTGGAACCACCTGCCAGTCACGCCAACATCACCTGCCAGCTACGCCAGAACCACTTGGCGGAGACTCCAGAAACACCTGTTGGGCCAGCCGGAACCACCTCTCAGACGTGCCAGAACCATGTGCCTGAGATGCTGGAACCACACCCCGAACAGACCGAAACCACCTGCCAGACCCAACTGAACCACCTGCCGAGCACGCAGGAACAACCTGCTCGCCTCGCCGGAACCACCAGCCGGGCGCAGCGGAAGCACCTGCCGAGCGCGCCGGAGCCACCTGCTCGCCTCGCCGGAACCACCTGCCGGGCCCAGCGGAAGCACCTGCCGGGCTCGCCGGAGCCACCTGCTCGGCTCGCCGGAACCACCTGCCGGGCCCTAAGCCTAACCCTAACCCTAACCCTATCCCCAAACCCTAACCCTAACCCTAACCCCTAACCCTAAGCCTAACCCTAAACCCTAACCCAACCGTAACCCTAACCCTAACCCTACCCCTAACCCTAACCCCTAACCCCAAACCCTAAACCCTAACCCTAACCGTAACCCTAACCCTATCCCTAACCCTAACCTGACGGAGAGGCTGGAACCAGCTGCTCAACTCGCCGGAACCACCTGCCAGACATGCCAGAACCACCTGCCGAGCACGCCGGAGCCACCTGCTGGACTCACCAGAACCACCTGCCTGACAGGCCAAAATCAACAGCTGGCTATGAGAGAACCACCTGGCAGACAATCCGCAATAACCTGCCAGGCATGCAGGAACCACCTCTCAGACGTAAGAGAACCACGTGCCGGACACGCTGGAACCACGTCCTGGACAGACTGGAACCACCTGCCGGACATGCCTGGACCACCTGCCGAGCACGCCGGAACCACCTGCTCGACTCGCAGGACCCATGTGCCAGACACGCCAAAATGAACTGCCGGCTACACCAGAACCACTTACCGGACACTCCGGAATAACCTGCCCGGCATGCCAGAACCACCTCTCAGAAGTGCCAGAAGCACGTGCTGGACATGCCGGAACAACCTATCGGACAGAACGGAACAACCTGCCGGACACACCAAAATCACCTGCGGGCTACGCCAGAACCACTTGGAGGACTCTCCGGGAAAACCTGCCGGGCATGCTGGAACCACCTCTCAGACGTGCCTGAACCACGTGGCAGACACTCCGGAAACGCACGTCGGGCCGGCCGGAACCACCTCTCAGACGTGCCAGAACCTCATGCCGGACACCCCAGAACCACCTGCTGGACAGACCGGAAACACCTGCCGGACACGCCGGAACCACATGTTCGACTCGCTGGAACCACATTCTGGACATGGCAAAATCACCTGCCGCCTATGCCAGAACCGCTTGGCGAACACTCCGGAATCACCTGTCAGGCATGCCGGAACCACCTCTCAGACCTGCCAGAACCACATGCCAATGACACCGGAAGCACCTGCCGAGCATGCCGGAAGCACCTGCTCGACTCGCCAGAACCACCTGTCGGACACGCCAAAATCACCTGCCGGCTACGCCACAGCCAGTTGGTGAACACTCCGGAAACACCTGCCGGGCTGGCTGGAACCACCTGCCAGTCACGCCAACATCACCTGCCAGCTACGCCAGAACCACTTGGCGGAGACTCCAGAAACACCTGTTGGGCCAGCCGGAACCACCTCTCAGACGTGCCAGAACCATGTGCCTGAGATGCTGGAACCACACCCCGAACAGACCGAAACCACCTGCCAGACCCAACTGAACCACCTGCCGAGCACGCAGGAACAACCTGCTCGCCTCGCCGGAACCACCAGCCGGGCGCAGCGGAAGCACCTGCCGAGCGCGCCGGAGCCACCTGCTCGGCTCGCCGGAACCACCTGCCGGGCCCTAACCCTAACCCTAACCCTAACCCTATCCCCAAACCCTAACCCTAACCCTAACCCCTAACCCTAAGCCTAACCCTAAACCCTAACCCAACCGTAACCCTAACCCTAACCCTACCCCTAACCCTAACCCGTAACCCCAAACCCTAAACCCTAACCCTAACCGTAACCCTAACCCTATCCCTAACCCTAACCTGACGGACAGGCTGGAACCAGCTGCTCAACTCGCCGGAACCACCTGCCAGACATGCCAGAACCACCTGCCGAGCACGCCGGAGCCACCTGCTGGACTCACCAGAACCACCTGCCTGACAGGCCAAAATCAACAGCTGGCTATGAGAGAACCACCTGGCAGACAATCCGCAATAACCTGCCAGGCATGCAGGAACCACCTCTCAGACGTAAGAGAACCACGTGCCGGACACGCTGGAACCACGTCCTGGACAGACTGGAACCACCTGCCGGACATGCCTGGACCACCTGCCGAGCACGCCGGAACCACCTGCTCGACTCGCAGGACCCATGTGCCAGACACGCCAAAATGAACTGCCGGCTACACCAGAACCACTTACCGGACACTCCGGAATAACCTGCCCGGCATGCCAGAACCACCTCTCAGAAGTGCCAGAAGCACGTGCTGGACATGCCGGAACAACCTATCGGACAGAACGGAACAACCTGCCGGACACACCAAAATCACCTGCGGGCTACGCCAGAACCACTTGGAGGACTCTCCGGGAAAACCTGCCGGGCATGCTGGAACCACCTCTCAGACGTGCCTGAACCACGTGGCGGACACTCCGGAAACGCACGTCGGGCCGGCCGGAACCACCTCTCAGACGTGCCAGAACCTCATGCCGGACACCCCAGAACCACCTGCTGGACAGACCGGAAACACCTGCCGGACACGCCGGAACCACATGTTCGACTCGCTGGAACCACATTCTGGACATGGCAAAATCACCTGCCGCCTATGCCAGAACCGCTTGGCGAACACTCCGGAATCACCTGTCAGGCATGCCGGAACCACCTCTCAGACCTGCCAGAACCACATGCCAATGACACCGGAAGCACCTGCCGAGCATGCCGGAAGCACCTGCTCGACTCGCCAGAACCACCTGTCGGACACGCCAAAATCACCTGCCGGCTACGCCACAGCCAGTTGGTGAACACTCCGGAAACACCTGCCGGGCTGGCTGGAACCACCTGCCAGTCACGCCAACATCACCTGCCAGCTACGCCAGAACCACTTGGCGGAGACTCCAGAAACACCTGTTGGGCCAGCCGGAACCACCTCTCAGACGTGCCAGAACCATGTGCCTGAGATGCTGGAACCACACCCCGAACAGACCGAAACCACCTGCCAGACCCAACTGAACCACCTGCCGAGCACGCAGGAACAACCTGCTCGCCTCGCCGGAACCACCTGCCGGGCGCAGCGGAAGCACCTGCCGAGCGCGCCGGAGCCACCTGCTCGCCTCGCCGGAACCACCTGCCGGGCCCAGCGGAAGCACCTGCCGGGCGCGCCGGAGCCACCTGCTCGGCTCGCCGGAACCACCTGCCGGGCCCTAACCCTAACCCTAACCCTAACCCTATCCCCAAACCCTAACCCTAACCCTAACCCCTAACCCTAAGCCTAACCCTAAACCCTAACCCAACCGTAACCCTAACCCTAACCCTACCCCTAACCCTAACCCCTAACCCCAAACCCTAAACCCTAACCCTAACCGTAACCCTAACCCTATCCCTAACCCTAACCTGACGGACAGGCTGGAACCAGCTGCTCAACTCGCCGGAACCACCTGCCAGACATGCCAGAACCACCTGCCGAGCACGCCGGAGCCACCTGCTGGACTCACCAGAACCACCTGCCTGACAGGCCAAAATCAACAGCTGGCTATGAGAGAACCACCTGGCAGACAATCCGCAATAACCTGCCAGGCATGCAGGAACCACCTCTCAGACGTAAGAGAACCACGTGCCGGACACGCTGGAACCACGTCCTGGACAGACTGGAACCACCTGCCGGACATGCCTGGACCACCTGCCGAGCACGCCGGAACCACCTGCTCGACTCGCAGGACCCATGTGCCAGACACGCCAAAATGAACTGCCGGCTACACCAGAACCACTTACCGGACACTCCGGAATAACCTGCCCGGCATGCCAGAACCACCTCTCAGAAGTGCCAGAAGCACGTGCTGGACATGCCGGAACAACCTATCGGACAGAACGGAACAACCTGCCGGACACACCAAAATCACCTGCGGGCTACGCCAGAACCACTTGGAGGACTCTCCGGGAAAACCTGCCGGGCATGCTGGAACCACCTCTCAGACGTGCCTGAACCACGTGGCAGACACTCCGGAAACGCA
Organism: Equus asinus; assembly: GCF_041296235.1. NCBI lineage: Eukaryota > Metazoa > Chordata > Mammalia > Perissodactyla > Equidae > Equus > Equus asinus. Next base: position 42,815,011 of record NC_091807.1, on the reverse strand, counting down.
CGTCGGGCCGGCCGGAACCACCTCTCAGACGTGCCAGAACCTCATGCCGGACACCCCAGAACCACCTGCTGGACAGACCGGAAACACCTGCCGGACACGCCGGAACCACATGTTCGACTCGCTGGAACCACATTCTGGACATGGCAAAATCACCTGCCGCCTATGCCAGAACCGCTTGGCGAACACTCCGGAATCACCTGTCAGGCATGCCGGAACCACCTCTCAGACCTGCCAGAACCACATGCCAATGACACCGGAAGCACCTGCCGAGCATGCCGGAAGCACCTGCTCGACTCGCCAGAACCACCTGTCGGACACGCCAAAATCACCTGCCGGCTACGCCACAGCCAGTTGGTGAACACTCCGGAAACACCTGCCGGGCTGGCTGGAACCACCTGCCAGTCACGCCAACATCACCTGCCAGCTACGCCAGAACCACTTGGCGGAGACTCCAGAAACACCTGTTGGGCCAGCCGGAACCACCTCTCAGACGTGCCAGAACCATGTGCCTGAGATGCTGGAACCACACCCCGAACAGACCGAAACCACCTGCCAGACCCAACTGAACCACCTGCCGAGCACGCAGGAACAACCTGCTCGCCTCGCCGGAACCACCTGCCGGGCGCAGCGGAAGCACCTGCCGAGCGCGCCGGAGCCACCTGCTCGCCTCGCCGGAACCACCTGCCGGGCCCAGCGGAAGCACCTGCCGGGCGCGCCGGAGCCACCTGCTCGGCTCGCCGGAACCACCTGCCGGGCCCTAACCCTAACCCTAACCCTAACCCTATCCCCAAACCCTAACCCTAACCCTAACCCCTAACCCTAAGCCTAACCCTAAACCCTAACCCAACCGTAACCCTAACCCTAACCCTACCCCTAACCCTAACCCCTAACCCCAAACCCTAAACCCTAACCCTAACCGTAACCCTAACCCTATCCCTAACCCTAACCTGACGGACAGGCTGGAACCAGCTGCTCAACTCGCCGGAACCACCTGCCAGACATGCCAGAACCACCTGCCGAGCACGCCGGAGCCACCTGCTGGACTCACCAGAACCACCTGCCTGACAGGCCAAAATCAACAGCTGGCTATGAGAGAACCACCTGGCAGACAATCCGCAATAACCTGCCAGGCATGCAGGAACCACCTCTCAGACGTAAGAGAACCACGTGCCGGACACGCTGGAACCACGTCCTGGACAGACTGGAACCACCTGCCGGACATGCCTGGACCACCTGCTGAGCACGCCGGAACCACCTGCTCGACTCGCAGGACCCATGTGCCAGACACGCCAAAATGAACTGCCGGCTACACCAGAACCACTTACCGGACACTCCGGAATAACCTGCCCGGCATGCCAGAACCACCTCTCAGAAGTGCCAGAAGCACGTGCTGGACATGCCGGAACAACCTATCGGACAGAACGGAACAACCTGCCGGACACACCAAAATCACCTGCGGGCTACGCCAGAACCACTTGGAGGACTCTCCGGGAAAACCTGCCGGGCATGCTGGAACCACCTCTCAGACGTGCCTGAACCACGTGGCGGACACTCCGGAAACGCACGTCGGGCCGGCCGGAACCACCTCTCAGACGTGCCAGAACCTCATGCCGGACACCCCAGAACCACCTGCTGGACAGACCGGAAACACCTGCCGGACACGCCGGAACCACATGTTCGACTCGCTGGAACCACATTCTGGACATGGCAAAATCACCTGCCGCCTATGCCAGAACCGCTTGGCGAACACTCCGGAATCACCTGTCAGGCATGCCGGAACCACCTCTCAGACCTGCCAGAACCACATGCCAATGACACCGGAAGCACCTGCCGAGCATGCCGGAAGCACCTGCTCGACTCGCCAGAACCACCTGTCGGACACGCCAAAATCACCTGCCGGCTACGCCACAGCCAGTTGGTGAACACTCCGGAAACACCTGCCGGGCTGGCTGGAACCACCTGCCAGTCACGCCAACATCACCTGCCAGCTACGCCAGAACCACTTGGCGGAGACTCCAGAAACACCTGTTGGGCCAGCCGGAACCACCTCTCAGACGTGCCAGAACCATGTGCCTGAGATGCTGGAACCACACCCCGAACAGACCGAAACCACCTGCCAGACCCAACTGAACCACCTGCCGAGCACGCAGGAACAACCTGCTCGCCTCGCCGGAACCACCTGCCGGGCGCAGCGGAAGCACCTGCCGAGCGCGCAGGAGCCACCTGCTCGCCTCGCCGGAACCACCTGCCGGGCCCAGCGGAAGCACCTGCCGGGCGCGCCGGAGCCACCTGCTCGGCTCGCCGGAACCACCTGCCGGGCCCTAACCCTAACCCTAACCCTAACCCTATCCCCAAACCCTAACCCTAACCCTAACCCCTAACCCTAAGCCTAACCCTAAACCCTAACCCAACCTTAACCCTAACCCTAACCCTACCCCTAACCCTAACCCCTAACCCCAAACCCTAAACCCTAACCCTAACCGTAACCCTAACCCTATCCCTAACCCTAACCTGACGGACAGGCTGGAACCAGCTGCTCAACTCGCCGGAACCACCTGCCAGACATGCCAGAACCACCTGCCGAGCACGCCGGAGCCACCTGCTGGACTCACCAGAACCACCTGCCTGACAGGCCAAAATCAACAGCTGGCTATGAGAGAACCACCTGGCAGACAATCCGCAATAACCTGCCAGGCATGCAGGAACCACCTCTCAGACGTAAGAGAACCACGTGCCGGACATGCTGGAACCACGTCCTGGACAGACTGGAACCACCTGCCGGACATGCCTGGACCACCTGCCGAGCACGCCGGAACCACCTGCTCGACTCGCAGGACCCATGTGCCAGACACGCCAAAATGAACTGCCGGCTACACCAGAACCACTTACCGGACACTCCGGAATAACCTGCCCGGCATGGCAGAACCACCTCTCAGAAGTGCCAGAAGCACGTGCTGGACATGCCGGAACAACCTATCGGACAGAACGGAACAAACTGCCGGACACACCAAAATCACCTGCGGGATACGCCAGAACCACTTGGAGGACTCTCCGGGAAAACCTGCCAGGCATGCTGGAACCACCTCTCAGACGTGCCTGAACCACGTGGCGGACACTCCGGAAACGCATGTCGGGCCGGCCGGAACCACCTCTCAGACGTGCCAGAACCTCATGCCGGACACCCCAGAACCACCTGCTGGACAGACCGGAAACACCTGCCGGACACCTCGGAACCACATGTTCGACTCGCTGGAACCACATTCTGGACATGGCAAAATCACCTGCCGCCTATGCCAGAACCGCTTGGCGAACACTCCGGAATCACCTGTCAGGCATGCCGGAACCACCTCTCAGACCTGCCAGAACCACATGCCAATGACACCGGAAGCACCTGCCGAGAATGCCGGAAGCACCTGCTCGACTCGCCAGAACCACCTGTCGGACACGCCAAAATCACCTGCCGGCTACGCCACAGCCAGTTGGTGAACACTCCGGAAACACCTGCCGGGCTGGCTGGAACCACCTGCCAGTCACGCCAACATCACCTGCCAGCTACGCCAGAACCACTTGGCGGAGACTCCAGAAACACCTGTTGGGCCAGCCGGAACCACCTCTCAGACGTGCCAGAACCATGTGCCTGAGATGCTGGAACCACACCCCGAATAGACCGAAACCACCTGCCAGACCCAACTGAACCACCTGCCAAGCACGCAGGAACAACCTGCTCGCCTCGCCGAAACCACATGCCGGGCGCAGCGGAAGCACCTGCCGAGCGCGCCGGAGCCACCTGCTCGCCTCGCCGGAACCACGTGCCGGGCCCTAACCCTAACCCTAACCCTAACCCTATCCCCAAACCCTAACCCTAACCCTAACCCCTAACCCTAAGCCTAACCCTAAACCCTAACCCAACCGTAACCCTAACCCTAACCCTACCCCTAACCCTAACCCCTAACCCCAAACCCTAAACCCTAACCCTAACCGTAACCCTAACCCTATCCCTAACCCTAACCTGACGGACAGGCTGGAACCAGCTGCTCAACTCGCCGGAACCACCTGCCAGACATGCCAGAACCACCTGCCGAGCACGCCGGAGCCACCTGCTGGACTCACCAGAACCACCTGCCTGACAGGCCAAAATCAACAGCTGGCTATGAGAGAACCACCTGGCAGACAATCCGCAATAACCTGCCAGGCATGCAGGAACCACCTCTCAGACGTAAGAGAACCACGTGCCGGACACGCTGGAACCACGTCCTGGACAGACTGGAACCACCTGCCGGACATGCCTGGACCACCTGCCGAGCACGCCGGAACCACCTGCTCGACTCGCAGGACCCATGTGCCAGACACGCCAAAATGAACTGCCGGCTACACCAGAACCACTTACCGGACACTCCGGAATAACCTGCCCGGCATGGCAGAACCACCTCTCAGAAGTGCCAGAAGCACGTGCTGGACATGCCGGAACAACCTATCGGACAGAACGGAACAACCTGCCGGACACACCAAAATCACCTGCGGGCTACGCCAGAACCACTTGGAGGACTCTCCGGGAAAACCTGCCGGGCATGCTGGAACCACCTCTCAGACGTGCCTGAACCACGTGGCGGACACTCCGGAAACGCATGTCGGGCCGGCCGGAACCACCTCTCAGACGTGCCAGAACCTCATGCCGGACACCCCAGAACCACCTGCTGGACAGACCGGAAACACCTGCCGGACACGCCGGAACCACATGTTCGACTCGCTGGAACCACATTCTGGACATGGCAAAATCACCTGCCGCCTATGCCAGAACCGCTTGGCGAACACTCCGGAATCACCTGTCAGGCATGCCGGAACCACCTCTCAGACCTGCCAGAACCACATGCCAATGACACCGGAAGCACCTGCCGAGCATGCCGGAAGCACCTGCTCGACTCGCCAGAACCACCTGTCGGACACGCCAAAATCACCTGCCGGCTACGCCACAGCCAGTTGGTGAACACTCCGGAAACACCTGCCGGGCTGGCTGGAACCACCTGCCAGTCACGCCAACATCACCTGCCAGCTACGCCAGAACCACTTGGCGGAGACTCCAGAAACACCTGTTGGGCCAGCCGGAACCACCTCTCAGACGTGCCAGAACCATGTGCCTGAGATGCTGGAACCACACCCCAAACAGACCGAAACCACCTGCCAGACCCAACTGAACCACCTGCCAAGCACGCAGGAACAACCTGCTCGCCTCGCCGGAACCACATGCCGGGCGCAGCGGAAGCACCTGCCGAGCGCGCCGGAGCCACCTGCTCGCCTCGCCGGAACCACCTGCCCCGCGCGCCGGAGCCACCTGCTCGCCTCGCCGGAACCACCTGCCAGGCCCAGCAGAAGCACCTGCCGGGCGCGCCGGAGCCACCTGCTCGCCTCGCCGGAACCACGTGCCGGGCCCTAACCCTAACCCTAACCCTAACCCTATCCCCAAACCCTAACCCTAACCCTAACCCCTAACCCTAAGCCTAACCCTAAACCCTAACCCAACCGTAACCCTAACCCTAACCCTACCCCTAACCATAACCCCTAACCCCAAACCCTAAACCCTAACCCTAACCGTAACCCTAACCCTATCCCTAACCCTAACCTGACGGACAGGCTGGAACCAGCTGCTCAACTCGCCGGAACCACCTGCCAGACATGCCAGAACCACCTGCCGAGCACGCCGGAGCCCCCTGCTGGACTCACCAGAACCACCTGCCTGACAGGCCAAAATCAACAGCTGGCTATGAGAGAACCACCTGGCAGACAATCCGCAATAACCTGCCAGGCATGCAGGAACCACCTCTCAGACGTAAGAGAACCACGTGCCGGACACGCTGGAACCACGTCCTGGACAGACTGGAACCACCTGCCGGACATGCCTGGACCACCTGCCGAGCACGCCGGAACCACCTGCTCGACTCGCAGGACCCATGTGCCAGACACGCCAAAATGAACTGCCGGCTACACCAGAACCACTTACCGGACACTCCGGAATAACCTGCCCGGCATGCCAGAACCACCTCTCAGAAGTGCCAGAAGCACGTGCTGGACATGCCGGAACAACCTATCGGACAGAACGGAACAAACTGCCGGACACACCAAAATCACCTGCGGGATACGCCAGAACCACTTGGAGGACTCTCCGGGAAAACCTGCCAGGCATGCTGGAACCACCTCTCAGACGTGCCTGAACCACGTGGCGGACACTCCGGAAACGCATGTCGGGCCGGCCGGAACCACCTCTCAGACGTGCCAGAACCTCATGCCGGACACCCCAGAACCACCTGCTGGACAGACCGGAAACACCTGCCGGACACCTCGGAACCACATGTTCGACTCGCTGGAACCACATTCTGGACATGGCAAAATCACCTGCCGCCTATGCCAGAACCGCTTGGCGAACACTCCGGAATCACCTGTCAGGCATGCCGGAACCACCTCTCAGACCTGCCAGAACCACATGCCAATGACACCGGAAGCACCTGCCGAGAATGCCGGAAGCACCTGCTCGACTCGCCAGAACCACCTGTCGGACACGCCAAAATCACCTGCCGGCTACGCCACAGCCAGTTGGTGAACACTCCGGAAACACCTGCCGGGCTGGCTGGAACCACCTGCCAGTCACGCCAACATCACCTGCCAGCTACGCCAGAACCACTTGGCGGAGACTCCAGAAACACCTGTTGGGCCAGCCGGAACCACCTCTCAGACGTGCCAGAACCATGTGCCTGAGATGCTGGAACCACACCCCGAACAGACCGAAACCACCTGCCAGACCCAACTGAACCACCTGCCAAGCACGCAGGAACAACCTGCTCGCCTCGCCGAAACCACATGCCGGGCGCAGCGGAAGCACCTGCCGAGTGCGCCGGAGACACCTGCTCGCCTCGCCGGAACCACCTGCCCGGCGCGCCGGAGCCACCTGCTCGCCTCGCCGGAACCACCTGCCAGGCCCAGCAGAAGCACATGCCGGGCGCGCCGGAGCCACCTGCTCGCCTCGCCGGAACCACGTGCCGGGCCCTAACCCTAACCCTAACCCTAACCCTATCCCCAAACCCTAACCCTAACCCTAACCCCTAACCCTAAGCCTAACCCTAAACCCTAACCCAACCGTAACCCTAACCCTAACCCTACCCCTAACCCTAACCCCTAACCCCAAACCCTAAACCCTAACCCTAACCGTAACCCTAACCCTATCCCTAACCCTAACCTGACGGACAGGCTGGAACCAGCTGCTCAACTCGCCGGAACCACCTGCCAGACATGCCAGAACCACCTGCCGAGCACGCCGGAGCCACCTGCTGGACTCACCAGAACCACCTGCCTGACAGGCCAAAATCAACAGCTGGCTATGAGAGAACCACCTGGCAGACAATCCGCAATAACCTGCCAGGCATGCAGGAACCACCTCTCAGACGTAAGAGAACCACGTGCCGGACACGCTGGAACCACGTCCTGGACAGATTGGAACCACCTGCCGGACATGCCTGGACCACCTGCCGAGCACGCCGAAACCACCTGCTCGACTCGCAGGACCCATGTGCCAGACACGCCAAAATGAACTGCCGGCTACACCAGAACCACTTACCGGACACTCCGGAATAACCTGCCCGGCATGCCAGAACCACCTCTCAGAAGTGCCAGAAGCACGTGCTGGACATACCAGAACAACCTATCAGACAGAACGGAACAACCTGCCGGACACACCAAAATCACCTGCGGGCTACGCCAGAACCACTTGGAGGACTCTCCGGGAAAACCTGCCGGGCATGCTGGAACCACCTCTCAGACGTGCCTGAACCACGTGGCGGACACTCCGGAAACGCATGTCGGGCCGGCCGGAACCACCTCTCAGACGTGCCAGAACCTCATGCCGGACACCCCAGAACCACCTGCTGGACAGACCGGAAACACCTGCCGGACACGCCGGAACCACATGTTCGACTCGCTGGAACCACATTCTGGACATGGCAAAATCACCTGCCGCCTATGCCAGAACCGCTTGGCGAACACTCCGGAATCACCTGTAAGGCATGCCAGAACCATCTCTCAGACATGCCAGAACCACATGCCAATGACACCGGAAGCACCTGCCGAGCATGCCGGAAGCACCTGCTCGACTCGCCAGAACCACCTGTCGGACACGCCAAAATCACCTGCCGGCTACGCCACAGCCAGTTGGTGAACACTCCGGAAACACCTGCCGGGCTGGCTGGAACCACCTGCCAGTCACGCCAACATCACCTGCCAGCTACGCCAGAACCACTTGGCGGAGACTCCAGAAACACCTGTTGGGCCAGCCGGAACCACCTCTCAGACGTGCCAGAACCATGTGCCTGAGATGCTGGAACCACACCCCAAACAGACCGAAACCACCTGCCAGACCCAACTGAACCACCTGCTAAGCACGCAGGAACAACCTGCTCTCCTCGCCGGAACCACATGCCGGGCGCAGCGGAAGCACCTGCCGAGCGCGCCGGAGCCACCTGCTCGCCTCGCCGGAACCACGTGCCGGGCCCTAACCCTAACCCTAACCCTAACCCTATCCCCAAACCCTAACCCTAACCCTAACCCCTAACCCTAAGCCTAACCCTAAACCCTAACCCAACCGTAACCCTAACCCTAACCCTACCCCTAACCCTAACCCCTAACCCCAAACCCTAAACCCTAACCCTAACCGTAACCCTAACCCTATCCCTAACCCTAACCTGACGGACAGGCTGGAACCAGCTGCTCAACTCGCCGGAACCACCTGCCAGACATGCCAGAACCACCTGCCGAGCACGCCGGAGCCACCTGCTGGACTCACCAGAACCACCTGCCTGACAGGCCAAAATCAACAGCTGGCTATGAGAGAACCACCTGGCAGACAATCCGCAATAACCTGCCAGGCATGCAGGAACCACCTCTCAGACGTAAGAGAACCACGTGCCGGACACGCTGGAACCACGTCCTGGACAGACTGGAACCACCTGCCGGACATGCCTGGACCACCTGCCGAGCACGCCGCAACCACCTGCTCGACTCGCAGGACCCATGTGCCAGACACGCCAAAATGAACTGCCGGCTACACCAGAACCACTTACCGGACACTCCGGAATAACCTGCCCGGCATGGCAGAACCACCTCTCAGAAGTGCCAGAAGCACGTGCTGGACATGCCGGAACAACCTATCGGACAGAACGGAACAACCTGCCGGACACACCAAAATCACCTGCGGGCTACGCCAGAACCACTTGGAGGACTCTCCGGGAAAACCTGCCGGGCATGCTGGAACCACCTCTCAGACGTGCCTGAACCACGTGGCGGACACTCCGGAAACGCATGTCGGGCCGGCCGGAACCACCTCTCAGACGTGCCAGAACCTCATGCCGGACACCCCAGAACCACCTGCTGGACAGACCGGAAACACCTGCCGGACACGCCGGAACCACATGTTCGACTCGCTGGAACCACATTCTGGACATGGCAAAATCACCTGCCGCCTATGCCAGAACCGCTTGGCGAACACTCCGGAATCACCTGTCAGGCATGCCGGAACCACCTCTCAGACCTGCCAGAACCACATGCCAATGACACCGGAAGCACCTGCCGAGCATGCCGGAAGCACCTGCTCGACTCGCCAGAACCACCTGTCGGACACGCCAAAATCACCTGCCGGCTACGCCACAGCCAGTTGGTGAACACTCCGGAAACACCTGCCGGGCTGGCTGGAACCACCTGCCAGTCACGCCAACATCACCTGCCAGCTACGCCAGAACCACTTGGCGGAGACTCCAGAAACACCTGTTGGGCCAGCCGGAACCACCTCTCAGACGTGCCAGAACCATGTGCCTGAGATGCTGGAACCACACCCCAAACAGACCGAAACCACCTGCCAGACCCAACTGAACCACCTGCCAAGCACGCAGGAACAACCTGCTCGCCTCGCCGGAACCACCTGCCGGGCGCAGCGGAAGCACCTGCCGAGCGCGCCGGAGCCACCTGCTCGCCTCGCCGGAACCACCTGTCGGGCCCAGCGGAAGCACGTGCCGAGCGCGCCGGAGCCACCTGCTCGCCTCGCCGGAACCACGTGCCGGGCCCTAACCCTAACCCTAACCCTAACCCTATCCCCAAACCCTAACCCTAACCCTAACCCCTAACCCTAAGCCTAACCCTAAACCCTAACCCAACCGTAACCCTAACCCTAACCCTACCCCTAACCCTAACCCCTAACCCCAAACCCTAAACCCTAACCCTAACCGTAACCCTAACCCTATCCCTAACCCTAACCTGACGGACAGGCTGGAACCAGCTGCTCAACTCGCCGGAACCACCTGCCAGACATGCCAGAACCACCTGCCGAGCACGCCGGAGCCCCCTGCTGGACTCACCAGAACCACCTGCCTGACAGGCCAAAATCAACAGCTGGCTATGAGAGAACCACCTGGCAGACAATCCGCAATAACCTGCCAGGCATGCAGGAACCACCTCTCAGACGTAAGAGAACCACGTGCCGGACACGCTGGAACCACGTCCTGGACAGACTGGAACCACCTGCCGGACATGCCTGGACCACCTGCCGAGCACGCCGGAACCACCTGCTCGACTCGCAGGACCCATGTGCCAGACACGCCAAAATGAACTGCCGGCTACACCAGAACCACTTACCGGACACTCCGGAATAACCTGCCCGGCATGCCAGAACCACCTCTCAGAAGTGCCAGAAGCACGTGCTGGACATGCCGGAACAACCTATCGGACAGAACGGAACAACCTGCCGGACACACCAAAATCACCTGCGGGCTACGCCAGAACCACTTGGAGGACTCTCCGGGAAAACCTGCCGGGCATGCTGGAACCACCTCTCAGACGTGCCTGAACCACGTGGCGGACACTCCGGAAACGCATGTCGGGCCGGCCGGAACCACCTCTCAGACGTGCCAGAACCTCATGCCGGACACCCCAGAACCACCTGCTGGACAGACCGGAAACACCTGCCGGACACGCCGGAACCACATGTTCGACTCGCTGGAACCACATTCTGGACATGGCAAAATCACCTGCCGCCTATGCCAGAACCGCTTGGCGAACACTCCGGAATCACCTGTCAGGCATGCCGGAACCACCTCTCAGACCTGCCAGAACCACATGCCAATGACACCGGAAGCACCTGCCGAGCATGCCGGAAGCACCTGCTCGACTCGCCAGAACCACCTGTCGGACACGCCAAAATCACCTGCCGGCTACGCCACAGCCAGTTGGTGAACACTCCGGAAACACCTGCCGGGCTGGCTGGAACCACCTGCCAGTCACGCCAACATCACCTGCCAGCTACGCCAGAACCACTTGGCGGAGACTCCAGAAACACCTGTTGGGCCAGCCGGAACCACCTCTCAGACGTGCCAGAACCATGTGCCTGAGATGCTGGAACCACACCCCAAACAGACCGAAACCACCTGCCAGACCCAACTGAACCACCTGCCAAGCACGCAGGAACAACCTGCTCGCCTCGCCGAAACCACATGCCGGGCGCAGCGGAAGCACCTGCCGAGCGCGCCGGAGCCACCTGCTCGCCTCGCCGGAACCACCTGCCCGGCGCGCCGGAGCCACCTGCTCGCCTCGCCGGAACCACCTGCCAGGCCCAGCAGAAGCACATTCCGGGCGCGCCGGAGCCACCTGCTCGCCTCGCCGGAACCACGTGCCGGGCCCTAACCCTAACCCTAACCCTAACCCTATCCCCAAACCCTAACCCTAACCCTAACCCCTAACCCTAAGCCTAACCCTAAACCCTAACCCAACCGTAACCCTAACCCTAACCCTACCCCTAACCCTAACCCCTAACCCCAAACCCTAAACCCTAACCCTAACCGTAACCCTAACCCTATCCCTAACCCTAACCTGACGGACAGGCTGGAACCAGCTGCTCAACTCGCCGGAACCACCTGCCAGACATGCCAGAACCACCTGCCGAGCACGCCGGAGCCCCCTGCTGGACTCACCAGAACCACCTGCCTGACAGGCCAAAATCAACAGCTGGCTATGAGAGAACCACCTGGCAGACAATCCGCAATAACCTGCCAGGCATGCAGGAACCACCTCTCAGACGTAAGAGAACCACGTGCCGGACACGCTGGAACCACGTCCTGGACAGATTGGAACCACCTGCCGGACATGCCTGGACCACCTGCCGAGCACGCCGGAACCACCTGCTCGACTCGCAGGACCCATGTGCCAGACACGCCAAAATGAACTGCCGGCTACACCAGAACCACTTACCGGACACTCCGGAATAACCTGCCCGGCATGCCAGAACCACCTCTCAGAAGTGCCAGAAGCACGTGCTGGACATGCCAGAACAACCTATCGGACAGAACGGAACAACCTGCCGGACACACCAAAATCACCTGCGGGCTACGCCAGAACCACTTGGAGGACTCTCCGGGAAAACCTGCCGGGCATGCTGGAACCACCTCTCAGACGTGCCTGAACCACGTGGCGGACACTCCGGAAACGCATGTCGGGCCGGCCGGAACCACCTCTCAGACGTGCCAGAACCTCATGCCGGACACCCCAGAACCACCTGCTGGACAGACCGGAAACACCTGCCGGACACGCCGGAACCACATGTTCGACTCGCTGGAACCACATTCTGGACATGGCAAAATCACCTGCCGCCTATGCCAGAACCGCTTGGCGAACACTCCGGAATCACCTGTAAGGCATGCCAGAACCATCTCTCAGACATGCCAGAACCACATGCCAATGACACCGGAAGCACCTGCCGAGCATGCCGGAAGCACCTGCTCGACTCGCCAGAACCACCTGTCGGACACGCCAAAATCACCTGCCGGCTACGCCACAGCCAGTTGGTGAACACTCCGGAAACACCTGCCGGGCTGGCTGGAACCACCTGCCAGTCACGCCAACATCACCTGCCAGCTACGCCAGAACCACTTGGCGGAGACTCCAGAAACACCTGTTGGGCCAGCCGGAACCACCTCTCAGACGTGCCAGAACCATGTGCCTGAGATGCTGGAACCACACCCCAAACAGACCGAAACCACCTGCCAGACCCAACTGAACCACCTGCCAAGCACGCAGGAACAACCTGCTCGCCTCGCCGGAACCACATGCCGGGCGCAGCGGAAGCACCTGCCGAGCGCGCCGGAGCCACCTGCTCGCCTCGCCGGAACCACCTGCCCCGCGCGCCGGAGCCACCTGCTCGCCTCGCCGGAACCACCTGCCAGGCCCAGCAGAAGCACCTGCCGGGCGCGCCGGAGCCACCTGCTCGCCTCGCCGGAACCACGTGCCGGGCCCTAACCCTAACCCTAACCCTAACCCTATCCCCAAACCCTAACCCTAACCCTAACCCCTAACCCTAAGCCTAACCCTAAACCCTAACCCAACCGTAACCCTAACCCTAACCCTACCCCTAACCATAACCCCTAACCCCAAACCCTAAACCCTAACCCTAACCGTAACCCTAACCCTATCCCTAACCCTAACCTGACGGACAGGCTGGAACCAGCTGCTCAACTCGCCGGAACCACCTGCCAGACATGCCAGAACCACCTGCCGAGCACGCCGGAGCCACCTGCTGGACTCACCAGAACCACCTGCCTGACAGGCCAAAATCAACAGCTGGCTATGAGAGAACCACCTGGCAGACAATCCGCAATAACCTGCCAGGCATGCAGGAACCACCTCTCAGACGTAAGAGAACCACGTGCCGGACACGCTGGAACCACGTCCTGGACAGACTGGAACCACCTGCCGGACATGCCTGGACCACCTGCCGAGCACGCCGGAACCACCTGCTCGACTCGCAGGACCCATGTGCCAGACACGCCAAAATGAACTGCCGGCTACACCAGAACCACTTACCGGACACTCCGGAATAACCTGCCCGGCATGCCAGAACCACCTCTCAGAAGTGCCAGAAGCACGTGCTGGACATGCCGGAACAACCTATCGGACAGAACGGAACAACCTGCCGGACACACCAAAATCACCTGCGGGCTACGCCAGAACCACTTGGAGGACTCTCCGGGAAAACCTGCTGGGCATGCTGGAACCACCTCTCAGACGTGCCTGAACCACGTGGCGGACACTCCGGAAACGCATGTCGGGCCGGCCGGAACCACCTCTCAGACGTGCCAGAACCTCATGCCGGACACCCCAGAACCACCTGCTGGACAGACCGGAAACACCTGCCGGACACGCCGGAACCACATGTTCGACTCGCTGGAACCACATTCTGGACATGGCAAAATCACCTGCCGCCTATGCCAGAACCGCTTGGCGAACACTCCGGAATCACCTGTCAGGCATGCCGGAACCACCTCTCAGACCTGCCAGAACCACATGCCAATGACACCGGAAGCACCTGCCGAGCATGCCGGAAGCACCTGCTCGACTCGCCAGAACCACCTGTCGGACACGCCAAAATCACCTGCCGGCTACGCCACAGCCAGTTGGTGAACACTCCGGAAACACCTGCCGGGCTGGCTGAAACCACCTGCCAGCTACGCCAGAACCACTTGGCGGAGACTCCAGAAACACCTGTTGGGCCAGCCGGAACCACCTCTCAGACGTGCCAGAACCATGTGCCTGAGATGCTGGAACCACACCCCGAACAGACCGAAACCACCTGCCAGACCCAACTGAACCACCTGCCGAGCACGCAGGAACAACCTGCTCGCCTCGCCGGAACCACCTGCCGGGCGCAGCGGAAGCACCTGCCGAGCGCGCCGGAGCCACCTGCTCGCCTCGCCGGAACCACCTGTCGGGCCCAGCGGAAGCACCTGCCGAGCGCGCCGGAGCCACCTGCTCGCCTCGCCGGAACCACGTGCCGGGCCCTAACCCTAACCCTAACCCTAACCCTATCCCCAAACCCTAACCCTAACCCTAACCCCTAACCCTAAGCCTAACCCTAAACCCTAACCCAACCGTAACCCTAACCCTAACCCTACCCCTAACCCTAACCCCTAACCCCAAACCCTAAACCCTAACCCTAACCGTAACCCTAACCCTATCCCTAACCCTAACCTGACGGACAGGCTGGAACCAGCTGCTCAACTCGCCGGAACCACCTGCCAGACATGCCAGAACCACCTGCCGAGCACGCCGGAGCCCCCTGCTGGACTCACCAGAACCACCTGCCTGACAGGCCAAAATCAACAGCTGGCTATGAGAGAACCACCTGGCAGACAATCCGCAATAACCTGCCAGGCATGCAGGAACCACCTCTCAGACGTAAGAGAACCACGTGCCGGACACGCTGGAACCACGTCCTGGACAGACTGGAACCACCTGCCGGACATGCCTGGACCACCTGCCGAGCACGCCGGAACCACCTGCTCGACTCGCAGGACCCATGTGCCAGACACGCCAAAATGAACTGCCGGCTACACCAGAACCACTTACCGGACACTCCGGAATAACCTGCCCGGCATGGCAGAACCACCTCTCAGAAGTGCCAGAAGCACGTGCTGGACATGCCGGAACAACCTATCGGACAGAACGGAACAACCTGCCGGACACACCAAAATCACCTGCGGGCTACGCCAGAACCACTTGGAGGACTCTCCGGGAAAACCTGCCGGGCATGCTGGAACCACCTCTCAGACGTGCCTGAACCACGTGGCGGACACTCCGGAAACGCATGTCGGGCCGGCCGGAACCACCTCTCAGACGTGCCAGAACCTCATGCCGGACACCCCAGAACCACCTGCTGGACAGACCGGAAACACCTGCCGGACACGCCGGAACCACATGTTCGACTCGCTGGAACCACATTCTGGACATGGCAAAATCACCTGCCGCCTATGCCAGAACCGCTTGGCGAACACTCCGGAATCACCTGTCAGGCATGCCGGAACCACCTCTCAGACCTGCCAGAACCACATGCCAATGACACCGGAAGCACCTGCCGAGCATGCCGGAAGCACCTGCTCGACTCGCCAGAACCACCTGTCGGACACGCCAAAATCACCTGCCGGCTACGCCACAGCCAGTTGGTGAACACTCCGGAAACACCTGCCGGGCTGGCTGGAACCACCTGCCAGTCACGCCAACATCACCTGCCAGCTACGCCAGAACCACTTGGCGGAGACTCCAGAAACACCTGTTGGGCCAGCCGGAACCACCTCTCAGACGTGCCAGAACCATGTGCCTGAGATGCTGGAACCACACCCCAAACAGACCGAAACCACCTGCCAGACCCAACTGAACCACCTGCCAAGCACGCAGGAACAACCTGCTCGCCTCGCCGGAACCACATGCCGGGCGCAGCGGAAGCACCTGCCGAGCGCGCCGGAGCCACCTGCTCGCCTCGCCGGAACCACCTGCCCCGCGCGCCGGAGCCACCTGCTCGCCTCGCCGGAACCACCTGCCAGGCCCAGCAGAAGCACCTGCCGGGCGCGCCGGAGCCACCTGCTCGCCTCGCCGGAACCACGTGCCGGGCCCTAACCCTAACCCTAACCCTAACCCTATCCCCAAACCCTAACCCTAACCCTAACCCCTAACCCTAAGCCTAACCCTAAACCCTAACCCAACCGTAACCCTAACCCTAACCCTACCCCTAACCATAACCCCTAACCCCAAACCCTAAACCCTAACCCTAACCGTAACCCTAACCCTATCCCTAACCCTAACCTGACGGACAGGCTGGAACCAGCTGCTCAACTCGCCGGAACCACCTGCCAGACATGCCAGAACCACCTGCCGAGCACGCCGGAGCCACCTGCTGGACTCACCAGAACCACCTGCCTGACAGGCCAAAATCAACAGCTGGCTATGAGAGAACCACCTGGCAGACAATCCGCAATAACCTGCCAGGCATGCAGGAACCACCTCTCAGACGTAAGAGAACCACGTGCCGGACACGCTGGAACCACGTCCTGGACAGACTGGAACCACCTGCCGGACATGCCTGGACCACCTGCCGAGCACGCCGGAACCACCTGCTCGACTCGCAGGACCCATGTGCCAGACACGCCAAAATGAACTGCCGGCTACACCAGAACCACTTACCGGACACTCCGGAATAACCTGCCCGGCATGCCAGAACCACCTCTCAGAAGTGCCAGAAGCACGTGCTGGACATGCCGGAACAACCTATCGGACAGAACGGAACAACCTGCCGGACACACCAAAATCACCTGCGGGCTACGCCAGAACCACTTGGAGGACTCTCCGGGAAAACCTGCCGGGCATGCTGGAACCACCTCTCAGACGTGCCTGAACCACGTGGCGGACACTCCGGAAACGCATGTCGGGCCGGCCGGAACCACCTCTCAGACGTGCCAGAACCTCATGCCGGACACCCCAGAACCACCTGCTGGACAGACCGGAAACACCTGCCGGACACGCCGGAACCACATGTTCGACTCGCTGGAACCACATTCTGGACATGGCAAAATCACCTGCCGCCTATGCCAGAACCGCTTGGCGAACACTCCGGAATCACCTGTCAGGCATGCCGGAACCACCTCTCAGACCTGCCAGAACCACATGCCAATGACACCGGAAGCACCTGCCGAGCATGCCGGAAGCACCTGCTCGACTCGCCAGAACCACCTGTCGGACACGCCAAAATCACCTGCCGGCTACGCCACAGCCAGTTGGTGAACACTCCGGAAACACCTGCCGGGCTGGCTGAAACCACCTGCCAGCTACGCCAGAACCACTTGGCGGAGACTCCAGAAACACCTGTTGGGCCAGCCGGAACCACCTCTCAGACGTGCCAGAACCATGTGCCTGAGATGCTGGAACCACACCCCGAACAGACCGAAACCACCTGCCAGACCCAACTGAACCACCTGCCGAGCACGCAGGAACAACCTGCTCGCCTCGCCGGAACCACCTGCCGGGCGCAGCGGAAGCACCTGCCGAGCGCGCCGGAGCCACCTGCTCGCCTCGCCGGAACCACCTGTCGGGCCCAGCGGAAGCACCTGCCGAGCGCGCCGGAGCCACCTGCTCGCCTCGCCGGAACCACGTGCCGGGCCCTAACCCTAACCCTAACCCTAACCCTATCCCCAAACCCTAACCCTAACCCTAACCCCTAACCCTAAGCCTAACCCTAAACCCTAACCCAACCGTAACCCTAACCCTAACCCTACCCCTAACCCTAACCCCTAACCCCAAACCCTAAACCCTAACCCTAACCGTAACCCTAACCCTATCCCTAACCCTAACCTGACGGACAGGCTGGAACCAGCTGCTCAACTCGCCGGAACCACCTGCCAGACATGCCAGAACCACCTGCCGAGCACGCCGGAGCCCCCTGCTGGACTCACCAGAACCACCTGCCTGACAGGCCAAAATCAACAGCTGGCTATGAGAGAACCACCTGGCAGACAATCCGCAATAACCTGCCAGGCATGCAGGAACCACCTCTCAGACGTAAGAGAACCACGTGCCGGACACGCTGGAACCACGTCCTGGACAGACTGGAACCACCTGCCGGACATGCCTGGACCACCTGCCGAGCACGCCGGAACCACCTGCTCGACTCGCAGGACCCATGTGCCAGACACGCCAAAATGAACTGCCGGCTACACCAGAACCACTTACCGGACACTCCGGAATAACCTGCCCGGCATGCCAGAACCACCTCTCAGAAGTGCCAGAAGCACGTGCTGGACATGCCGGAACAACCTATCGGACAGAACGGAACAACCTGCCGGACACACCAAAATCACCTGCGGGCTACGCCAGAACCACTTGGAGGACTCTCCGGGAAAACCTGCCGGGCATGCTGGAACCACCTCTCAGACGTGCCTGAACCACGTGGCGGACACTCCGGAAACGCATGTCGGGCCGGCCGGAACCACCTCTCAGACGTGCCAGAACCTCATGCCGGACACCCCAGAACCACCTGCTGGACAGACCGGAAACACCTGCCGGACACGCCGGAACCACATGTTCGACTCGCTGGAACCACATTCTGGACATGGCAAAATCACCTGCCGCCTATGCCAGAACCGCTTGGCGAACACTCCGGAATCACCTGTCAGGCATGCCGGAACCACCTCTCAGACCTGCCAGAACCACATGCCAATGACACCGGAAGCACCTGCCGAGCATGCCGGAAGCACCTGCTCGACTCGCCAGAACCACCTGTCGGACACGCCAAAATCACCTGCCGGCTACGCCACAGCCAGTTGGTGAACACTCCGGAAACACCTGCCGGGCTGGCTGGAACCACCTGCCAGTCACGCCAACATCACCTGCCAGCTACGCCAGAACCACTTGGCGGAGACTCCAGAAACACCTGTTGGGCCAGCCGGAACCACCTCTCAGACGTGCCAGAACCATGTGCCTGAGATGCTGGAACCACACCCCAAACAGACCGAAACCACCTGCCAGACCCAACTGAACCACCTGCCAAGCACGCAGGAACAACCTGCTCGCCTCGCCGAAACCACATGCCGGGCGCAGCGGAAGCACCTGCCGAGCGCGCCGGAGCCACCTGCTCGCCTCGCCGGAACCACCTGCCCGGCGCGCCGGAGCCACCTGCTCGCCTCGCCGGAACCACCTGCCAAGCCCAGCAGAAGCACATTCCGGGCGCGCCGGAGCCACCTGCTCGCCTCGCCGGAACCACGTGCCGGGCCCTAACCCTAACCCTAACCCTAACCCTATCCCCAAACCCTAACCCTAACCCTAACCCCTAACCCTAAGCCTAACCCTAAACCCTAACCCAACCGTAACCCTAACCCTAACCCTACCCCTAACCCTAACCCCTAACCCCAAACCCTAAACCCTAACCCTAACCGTAACCCTAACCCTATCCCTAACCCTAACCTGACGGACAGGCTGGAACCAGCTGCTCAACTCGCCGGAACCACCTGCCAGACATGCCAGAACCACCTGCCGAGCACGCCGGAGCCACCTGCTGGACTCACCAGAACCACCTGCCTGACAGGCCAAAATCAACAGCTGGCTATGAGAGAACCACCTGGCAGACAATCCGCAATAACCTGCCAGGCATGCAGGAACCACCTCTCAGACGTAAGAGAACCACGTGCCGGACACGCTGGAACCACGTCCTGGACAGATTGGAACCACCTGCCGGACATGCCTGGACCACCTGCCGAGCACGCCGGAACCACCTGCTCGACTCGCAGGACCCATGTGCCAGACACGCCAAAATGAACTGCCGGCTACACCAGAACCACTTACCGGACACTCCGGAATAACCTGCCCGGCATGCCAGAACCACCTCTCAGAAGTGCCAGAAGCACGTGCTGGACATGCCGGAACAACCTATCGGACAGAACGGAACAACCTGCCGGACACACCAAAATCACCTGCGGGCTACGCCAGAACCACTTGGAGGACTCTCCGGGAAAACCTGCCGGGCATGCTGGAACCACCTCTCAGACGTGCCTGAACCACGTGGCGGACACTCCGGAAACGCATGTCGGGCCGGCCGGAACCACCTCTCAGACGTGCCAGAACCTCATGCCGGACACCCCAGAACCACCTGCTGGACAGACCGGAAACACCTGCCGGACACGCCGGAACCACATGTTCGACTCGCTGGAACCACATTCTGGACATGGCAAAATCACCTGCCGCCTATGCCAGAACCGCTTGGCGAACACTCCGGAATCAACTGTCAGGCATGCCGGAACCACCTCTCAGACCTGCCAGAACCACATGCCAATGACACCGGAAGCACCTGCCGAGCATGCCGGAAGCACCTGCTCGACTCGCCAGAACCACCTGTCGGACACGCCAAAATCACCTGCCGGCTACGCCACAGCCAGTTGGTGAACACTCCGGAAACACCTGCCGGGCTGGCTGAAACCACCTGCCAGCTACGCCAGAACCACTTGGCAGAGACTCCAGAAACACCTGTTGGGCCAGCCGGAACCACCTCTCAGACGTGCCAGAACCATGTGCCTGAGATGCTGGAACCACACCCCGAACAGACCGAAACCACCTGCCAGACCCAACTGAACCACCTGCCGAGCACGCAGGAACAACCTGCTCGCCTCGCCGGAACCACCTGCCGGGCGCAGCGGAAGCACCTGCCGAGCGCGCCGGAGCCACCTGCTCGCCTCGCCGGAACCACCTGTCGGGCCCAGCGGAAGCACCTGCCGAGCGCGCCGGAGCCACCTGCTCGCCTCGCCGGAACCACGTGCCGGGCCCTAACCCTAACCCTAACCCTAACCCTATCCCCAAACCCTAACCCTAACCCTAACCCCTAACCCTAAGCCTAACCCTAAACCCTAACCCAACCGTAACCCTAACCCTAACCCTACCCCTAACCCTAACCCCTAACCCCAAACCCTAAACCCTAACCCTAACCGTAACCCTAACCCTATCCCTAACCCTAACCTGACGGACAGGCTGGAACCAGCTGCTCAACTCGCCGGAACCACCTGCCAGACATGCCAGAACCACCTGCCGAGCACGCCGGAGCCCCCTGCTGGACTCACCAGAACCACCTGCCTGACAGGCCAAAATCAACAGCTGGCTATGAGAGAACCACCTGGCAGACAATCCGCAATAACCTGCCAGGCATGCAGGAACCACCTCTCAGACGTAAGAGAACCACGTGCCGGACACGCTGGAACCACGTCCTGGACAGACTGGAACCACCTGCCGGACATGCCTGGACCACCTGCCGAGCACGCCGGAACCACCTGCTCGACTCGCAGGACCCATGTGCCAGACACGCCAAAATGAACTGCCGGCTACACCAGAACCACTTACCGGACACTCCGGAATAACCTGCCCGGCATGCCAGAACCACCTCTCAGAAGTGCCAGAAGCACGTGCTGGACATGCCGGAACAACCTATCGGACAGAACGGAACAACCTGCCGGACACACCAAAATCACCTGCGGGCTACGCCAGAACCACTTGGAGGACTCTCCGGGAAAACCTGCCGGGCATGCTGGAACCACCTCTCAGACGTGCCTGAACCACGTGGCGGACACTCCGGAAACGCATGTCGGGCCGGCCGGAACCACCTCTCAGACGTGCCAGAACCTCATGCCGGACACCCCAGAACCACCTGCTGGACAGACCGGAAACACCTGCCGGACACGCCGGAACCACATGTTCGACGCGCTGGAACCACATTCTGGACATGGCAAAATCACCTGCCGCCTATGCCAGAACCGCTTGGCGAACACTCCGGAATCACCTGTCAGGCATGCCGGAACCACCTCTCAGACCTGCCAGAACCACATGCCAATGACACCGGAAGCACCTGCCGAGCATGCCGGAAGCACCTGCTCGACTCGCCAGAACCACCTGTCGGACACGCCAAAATCACCTGCCGGCTACGCCACAGCCAGTTGGTGAACACTCCGGAAACACCTGCCGGGCTGGCTGAAACCACCTGCCAGCTACGCCAGAACCACTTGGCGGAGACTCCAGAAACACCTGTTGGGCCAGCCGGAACCAGCTCTCAGACGTGCCAGAACCATGTGCCTGAGATGCTGGAACCACACCCCGAACAGACCGAAACCACCTGCCAGACCCAACTGAACCACCTGCCGAGCACGCAGGAACAACCTGCTCGCCTCGCCGGAACCACCTGCCGGGCGCAGCGGAAGCACCTGCCGAGCGCGCCGGAGCCACCTGCTCGCCTCGCCGGAACCACCTGTCGGGCCCAGCGGAAGCACCTGCCGAGCACGCCGGAGCCACCTGCTCGCCTCGCCGGAACCACGTGCCGGGCCCTAACCCTAACCCTAACCCTAACCCTATCCCCAAACCCTAACCCTAACCCTAACCCCTAACCCTAAGCCTAACCCTAAACCCTAACCCAACCGTAACCCTAACCCTAACCCTACCCCTAACCCTAACCCCTAACCCCAAACCCTAAACCCTAAAACTAACCGTAACCCTAACCCTATCCCTAACCCTAACCTGACGGACAGGCTGGAACCAGCTGCTCCACTCGCCGGAACCACCTGCCAGACATGCCAGAACCACCTGCCGAGCACGCCGGAGCCACCTGCTGGACTCACCAGAACCACCTGCCTGACAGGCCAAAATCAACAGCTGGCTATGAGAGAACCACCTGGCAGACAATCCGCAATAACCTGCCAGGCATGCAGGAACCACCTCTCAGACGTAAGAGAACCACGTGCCGGACACGCTGGAACCACGTCCTGGACAGACTGGAACCACCTGCCGGACATGCCTGGACCACCTGCCGAGCACGCCGGAACCACCTGCTCGACTCGCAGGACCCATGTGCCAGACACGCCAAAATGAACTGCCGGCTACACCAGAACCACTTACCGGACACTCCGGAATAACCTGCCCGGCATGCCAGAACCACCTCTCAGAAGTGCCAGAAGCACGTGCTGGACATGCCGGAACAACCTATCGGACAGAACGGAACAACCTGCCGGACACACCAAAATCACCTGCGGGCTACGCCAGAACCACTTGGAGGACTCTCCGGGAAAACCTGCCGGGCATGCTGGAACCACCTCTCAGACGTGCCTGAACCACGTGGCGGACACTCCGGAAACGCATGTCGGGCCGGCCGGAACCACCTCTCAGACGTGCCAGAACCTCATGCCGGACACCCCAGAACCACCTGCTGGACAGACCGGAAACACCTGCCGGACACGCCGGAACCACATGTTCGACTCGCTGGAACCACATTCTGGACATGGCAAAATCACCTGCCGCCTATGCCAGAACCGCTTGGCGAACACTCCGGAATCACCTGTCAGGCATGCCGGAACCACCTCTCAGACCTGCCAGAACCACATGCCAATGACACCGGAAGCACCTGCCGAGCATGCCGGAAGCACCTGCTCGACTCGCCAGAACCACCTGTCGGACACGCCAAAATCACCTGCCGGCTACGCCACAGCCAGTTGGTGAACACTCCGGAAACACCTGCCGGGCTGGCTGGAACCACCTGCCAGTCACGCCAACATCACCTGCCAGCTACGCCAGAACCACTTGGCGGAGACTCCAGAAACACCTGTTGGGCCAGCCGGAACCACCTCTCAGACGTGCCAGAACCATGTGCCTGAGATGCTGGAACCACACCCCAAACAGACCGAAACCACCTGCCAGACCCAACTGAACCACCTGCCAAGCACGCAGGAACAACCTGCTCGCCTCGCCGGAACCACATGCCCGGCGCAGCGGAAGCACCTGCCGAGCGCGCCGGAGCCACCTGCTCGCCTCGCCGGAACCACCTGTCGGGCCCAGCGGAAGCACCTGCCGAGCGCGCCGGAGCCACCTGCTCGCCTCGCCGGAACCACGTGCCGGGCCCTAACCCTAACCCTAACCCTAACCCTATCCCCAAACCCTAACCCTAACCCTAACCCCTAACCCTAAGCCTAACCCTAAACCCTAACCCAACCGTAACCCTAACCCTAACCCTACCCCTAACCCTAACCCCTAACCCCAAACCCTAAACCCTAACCCTAACCGTAACCCTAACCCTATCCCTAACCCTAACCTGACGGACAGGCTGGAACCAGCTGCTCAACTCGCCGGAACCACCTGCCAGACATGCCAGAACCACCTGCCGAGCACGCCGGAGCCCCCTGCTGGACTCACCAGAACCACCTGCCTGACAGGCCAAAATCAACAGCTGGCTATGAGAGAACCACCTGGCAGACAATCCGCAATAACCTGCCAGGCATGCAGGAACCACCTCTCAGACGTAAGAGAACCACGTGCCGGACACGCTGGAACCACGTCCTGGACAGACTGGAACCACCTGCCGGACATGCCTGGACCACCTGCCGAGCACGCCGGAACCACCTGCTCGACTCGCAGGACCCATGTGCCAGACACGCCAAAATGAACTGCCGGCTACACCAGAACCACTTACCGGACACTCCGGAATAACCTGCCCGGCATGCCAGAACCACCTCTCAGAAGTGCCAGAAGCACGTGCTGGACATGCCGGAACAACCTATCGGACAGAACGGAACAACCTGCCGGACACACCAAAATCACCTGCGGGCTACGCCAGAACCACTTGGAGGACTCTCCGGGAAAACCTGCCGGGCATGCTGGAACCACCTCTCAGACGTGCCTGAACCACGTGGCGGACACTCCGGAAACGCATGTCGGGCCGGCCGGAACCACCTCTCAGACGTGCCAGAACCTCATGCCGGACACCCCAGAACCACCTGCTGGACAGACCGGAAACACCTGCCGGACACGCCGGAACCACATGTTCGACTCGCTGGAACCACATTCTGGACATGGCAAAATCACCTGCCGCCTATGCCAGAACCGCTTGGCGAACACTCCGGAATCACCTGTCAGGCATGCCGGAACCACCTCTCAGACCTGCCAGAACCACATGCCAATGACACCGGAAGCACCTGCCGAGCATGCCGGAAGCACCTGCTCGACTCGCCAGAACCACCTGTCGGACACGCCAAAATCACCTGCCGGCTACGCCACAGCCAGTTGGTGAACACTCCGGAAACACCTGCCGGGCTGGCTGAAACCACCTGCCAGCTACGCCAGAACCACTTGGCGGAGACTCCAGAAACACCTGTTGGGCCAGCCGGAACCACCTCTCAGACGTGCCAGAACCATGTGCCTGAGATGCTGGAACCACACCCCGAACAGACCGAAACCACCTGCCAGACCCAACTGAACCACCTGCCGAG
Organism: Equus asinus; assembly: GCF_041296235.1. Classification (NCBI taxonomy): domain Eukaryota; kingdom Metazoa; phylum Chordata; class Mammalia; order Perissodactyla; family Equidae; genus Equus; species Equus asinus. The sequence goes on along the minus strand of NC_091807.1, from coordinate 42,789,386 downwards.
CACGCAGGAACAACCTGCTCGCCTCGCCGGAACCACCTGCCGGGCGCAGCGGAAGCACCTGCCGAGCGCGCCGGAGCCACCTGCTCGCCTCGCCGGAACCACCTGTCGGGCCCAGCGGAAGCACCTGCCGAGCGCGCCGGAGCCACCTGCTCGCCTCGCCGGAACCACGTGCCGGGCCCTAACCCTAACCCTAACCCTAACCCTATCCCCAAACCCTAACCCTAACCCTAACCCCTAACCCTAAGCCTAACCCTAAACCCTAACCCAACCGTAACCCTAACCCTAACCCTACCCCTAACCCTAACCCCTAACCCCAAACCCTAAACCCTAAAACTAACCGTAACCCTAACCCTATCCCTAACCCTAACCTGACGGACAGGCTGGAACCAGCTGCTCCACTCGCCGGAACCACCTGCCAGACATGCCAGAACCACCTGCCGAGCACGCCGGAGCCACCTGCTGGACTCACCAGAACCACCTGCCTGACAGGCCAAAATCAACAGCTGGCTATGAGAGAACCACCTGGCAGACAATCCGCAATAACCTGCCAGGCATGCAGGAACCACCTCTCAGACGTAAGAGAACCACGTGCCGGACACGCTGGAACCACGTCCTGGACAGACTGGAACCACCTGCCGGACATGCCTGGACCACCTGCCGAGCACGCCGGAACCACCTGCTCGACTCGCAGGACCCATGTGCCAGACACGCCAAAATGAACTGCCGGCTACACCAGAACCACTTACCGGACACTCCGGAATAACCTGCCCGGCATGCCAGAACCACCTCTCAGAAGTGCCAGAAGCACGTGCTGGACATGCCGGAACAACCTATCGGACAGAACGGAACAACCTGCCGGACACACCAAAATCACCTGCGGGCTACGCCAGAACCACTTGGAGGACTCTCCGGGAAAACCTGCCGGGCATGCTGGAACCACCTCTCAGACGTGCCTGAACCACGTGGCGGACACTCCGGAAACGCATGTCGGGCCGGCCGGAACCACCTCTCAGACGTGCCAGAACCTCATGCCGGACACCCCAGAACCACCTGCTGGACAGACCGGAAACACCTGCCGGACACGCCGGAACCACATGTTCGACTCGCTGGAACCACATTCTGGACATGGCAAAATCACCTGCCGCCTATGCCAGAACCGCTTGGCGAACACTCCGGAATCACCTGTCAGGCATGCTGGAACCACCTCTCAGACCTGCCAGAACCACATGCCAATGACACCGGAAGCACCTGCCGAGCATGCCGGAAGCACCTGCTCGACTCGCCAGAACCACCTGTCGGACACGCCAAAATCACCTGCCGGCTACGCCACAGCCAGTTGGTGAACACTCCGGAAACACCTGCCGGGCTGGCTGGAACCACCTGCCAGTCACGCCAACATCACCTGCCAGCTACGCCAGAACCACTTGGCGGAGACTCCAGAAACACCTGTTGGGCCAGCCGGAACCACCTCTCAGACGTGCCAGAACCATGTGCCTGAGATGCTGGAACCACACCCCAAACAGACCGAAACCACCTGCCAGACCCAACTGAACCACCTGCCAAGCACGCAGGAACAACCTGCTCGCCTCGCCGGAACCACATGCCCGGCGCAGCGGAAGCACCTGCCGAGCGCGCCGGAGCCACCTGCTCGCCTCGCCGGAACCACCTGCCCGGCGCGCCGGAGCCACCTGCTCGCCTCGCCGGAACCACCTGCCAGGCCCAGCAGAAGCACCTGCCAGGCGCGCCGGAGCCACCTGCTCGCCTCGCCGGAACCACCTGCCGGGTGCAGCGGAAGCACCTGCCGAGCGCGCCGGAGCCACCTGCTCGCCTCGCCGGAACCACCTGCCGGGCCCAGCTGAAGCACGTGCCAAGCACGCCGGAGCCACCTGCTCGCCTCGCCGGAACCACCTGCCGGGCCCAGCGGAAGCACCTGCCGAGCGCGCCAGAGCCACCTGCTCGCCTCGCCGGAACCACGTGCCGGGCCCTAACCCTAACCCTAACCCTAACCCTATCCCCAAACCCTAACCCTAACCCTAACCCCTAACCCTAAGCCTAACCCTAAACCCTAACCCAACCGTAACCCTAACCCTAACCCTACCCCTAACCCTAACCCCTAACCCCAAACCCTAAACCCTAACCCTAACCGTAACCCTAACCCTATCCCTAACCCTAACCTGACGGACAGGCTGGAACCAGCTGCTCAACTCGCCGGAACCACCTGCCAGACATGCCAGAACCACCTGCCGAGCACGCCGGAGCCACCTGCTGGACTCACCAGAACCACCTGCCTGACAGGCCAAAATCAACAGCTGGCTATGAGAGAACCACCTGGCAGACAATCCGCAATAACCTGCCAGGCATGCAGGAACCACCTCTCAGACGTAAGAGAACCACGTGCCGGACACGCTGGAACCACGTCCTGGACAGACTGGAACCACCTGCCGGACATGCCTGGACCACCTGCCGAGCACGCCGGAACCACCTGCTCGACTCGCAGGACCCATGTGCCAGACACGCCAAAATGAACTGCCGGCTACACCAGAACCACTTACCGGACACTCCGGAATAACCTGCCCGGCATGCCAGAACCACCTCTCAGAAGTGCCAGAAGCACGTGCTGGACATGCCGGAACAACCTATCGGACAGAACGGAACAACCTGCCGGACACACCAAAATCACCTGCGGGCTACGCCAGAACCACTTGGAGGACTCTCCGGGAAAACCTGCCGGGCATGCTGGAACCACCTCTCAGACGTGCCTGAACCACGTGGCGGACACTCCGGAAACGCATGTCGGGCCGGCCGGAACCACCTCTCAGACGTGCCAGAACCTCATGCCGGACACCCCAGAACCACCTGCTGGACAGACCGGAAACACCTGCCGGACACGCCGGAACCACATGTTCGACTCGCTGGAACCACATTCTGGACATGGCAAAATCACCTGCCGCCTATGCCAGAACCGCTTGGCGAACACTCCGGAATCACCTGTCAGGCATGCCGGAACCACCTCTCAGACCTGCCAGAACCACATGCCAATGACACCGGAAGCACCTGCCGAGCATGCCGGAAGCACCTGCTCGACTCGCCAGAACCACCTGTCGGACACGCCAAAATCACCTGCCGGCTACGCCACAGCCAGTTGGTGAACACTCCGGAAACACCTGCCGGGCTGGCTGAAACCACCTGCCAGCTACGCCAGAACCACTTGGCGGAGACTCCAGAAACACCTGTTGGGCCAGCCGGAACCACCTCTCAGACGTGCCAGAACCATGTGCCTGAGATGCTGGAACCACACCCCGAACAGACCGAAACCACCTGCCAGACCCAACTGAACCACCTGCCGAGCACGCAGGAACAACCTGCTCGCCTCGCCGGAACCACCTGCCGGGCGCAGCGGAAGCACCTGCCGAGCGCGCCGGAGCCACCTGCTCGCCTCGCCGGAACCACCTGTCGGGCCCAGCGGAAGCACCTGCCGAGCGCGCCGGAGCCACCTGCTCGCCTCGCCGGAACCACGTGCCGGGCCCTAACCCTAACCCTAACCCTAACCCTATCCCCAAACCCTAACCCTAACCCTAACCCCTAACCCTAAGCCTAACCCTAAACCCTAACCCAACCGTAACCCTAACCCTAACCCTACCCCTAACCCTAACCCCTAACCCCAAACCCTAAACCCTAAAACTAACCGTAACCCTAACCCTATCCCTAACCCTAACCTGACGGACAGGCTGGAACCAGCTGCTCCACTCGCCGGAACCACCTGCCAGACATGCCAGAACCACCTGCCGAGCACGCCGGAGCCACCTGCTGGACTCACCAGAACCACCTGCCTGACAGGCCAAAATCAACAGCTGGCTATGAGAGAACCACCTGGCAGACAATCCGCAATAACCTGCCAGGCATGCAGGAACCACCTCTCAGACGTAAGAGAACCACGTGCCGGACACGCTGGAACCACGTCCTGGACAGACTGGAACCACCTGCCGGACATGCCTGGACCACCTGCCGAGCACGCCGGAACCACCTGCTCGACTCGCAGGACCCATGTGCCAGACACGCCAAAATGAACTGCCGGCTACACCAGAACCACTTACCGGACACTCCGGAATAACCTGCCCGGCATGCCAGAACCACCTCTCAGAAGTGCCAGAAGCACGTGCTGGACATGCCGGAACAACCTATCGGACAGAACGGAACAACCTGCCGGACACACCAAAATCACCTGCGGGCTACGCCAGAACCACTTGGAGGACTCTCCGGGAAAACCTGCCGGGCATGCTGGAACCACCTCTCAGACGTGCCTGAACCACGTGGCGGACACTCCGGAAACGCATGTCGGGCCGGCCGGAACCACCTCTCAGACGTGCCAGAACCTCATGCCGGACACCCCAGAACCACCTGCTGGACAGACCGGAAACACCTGCCGGACACGCCGGAACCACATGTTCGACTCGCTGGAACCACATTCTGGACATGGCAAAATCACCTGCCGCCTATGCCAGAACCGCTTGGCGAACACTCCGGAATCACCTGTCAGGCATGCTGGAACCACCTCTCAGACCTGCCAGAACCACATGCCAATGACACCGGAAGCACCTGCCGAGCATGCCGGAAGCACCTGCTCGACTCGCCAGAACCACCTGTCGGACACGCCAAAATCACCTGCCGGCTACGCCACAGCCAGTTGGTGAACACTCCGGAAACACCTGCCGGGCTGGCTGGAACCACCTGCCAGTCACGCCAACATCACCTGCCAGCTACGCCAGAACCACTTGGCGGAGACTCCAGAAACACCTGTTGGGCCAGCCGGAACCACCTCTCAGACGTGCCAGAACCATGTGCCTGAGATGCTGGAACCACACCCCAAACAGACCGAAACCACCTGCCAGACCCAACTGAACCACCTGCCAAGCACGCAGGAACAACCTGCTCGCCTCGCCGGAACCACATGCCCGGCGCAGCGGAAGCACCTGCCGAGCGCGCCGGAGCCACCTGCTCGCCTCGCCGGAACCACCTGCCCGGCGCGCCGGAGCCACCTGCTCGCCTCGCCGGAACCACCTGCCAGGCCCAGCAGAAGCACCTGCCAGGCGCGCCGGAGCCACCTGCTCGCCTCGCCGGAACCACCTGCCGGGTGCAGCGGAAGCACCTGCCGAGCGCGCCGGAGCCACCTGCTCGCCTCGCCGGAACCACCTGCCGGGCCCAGCTGAAGCACGTGCCAAGCACGCCGGAGCCACCTGCTCGCCTCGCCGGAACCACCTGCCGGGCCCAGCGGAAGCACCTGCCGAGCGCGCCAGAGCCACCTGCTCGCCTCGCCGGAACCACGTGCCGGGCCCTAACCCTAACCCTAACCCTAACCCTATCCCCAAACCCTAACCCTAACCCTAACCCCTAACCCTAAGCCTAACCCTAAACCCTAACCCAACCGTAACCCTAACCCTAACCCTACCCCTAACCCTAACCCCTAACCCCAAACCCTAAACCCTAACCCTAACCGTAACCCTAACCCTATCCCTAACCCTAACCTGACGGACAGGCTGGAACCAGCTGCTCAACTCGCCGGAACCACCTGCCAGACATGCCAGAACCACCTGCCGAGCACGCCGGAGCCACCTGCTGGACTCACCAGAACCACCTGCCTGACAGGCCAAAATCAACAGCTGGCTATGAGAGAACCACCTGGCAGACAATCCGCAATAACCTGCCAGGCATGCAGGAACCACCTCTCAGACGTAAGAGAACCACGTGCCGGACACGCTGGAACCACGTCCTGGACAGACTGGAACCACCTGCCGGACATGCCTGGACCACCTGCCGAGCACGCCGGAACCACCTGCTCGACTCGCAGGACCCATGTGCCAGACACGCCAAAATGAACTGCCGGCTACACCAGAACCACTTACCGGACACTCCGGAATAACCTGCCCGGCATGCCAGAACCACCTCTCAGAAGTGCCAGAAGCACGTGCTGGACATGCCGGAACAACCTATCGGACAGAACGGAACAACCTGCCGGACACACCAAAATCACCTGCGGGCTACGCCAGAACCACTTGGAGGACTCTCCGGGAAAACCTGCCGGGCATGCTGGAACCACCTCTCAGACGTGCCTGAACCACGTGGCGGAAACTCCGGAAACGCACGTCGGGCCGGCCGGAACCACCTCTCAGACGTGCCAGAACCTCATGCCGGACACCCCAGAACCACCTGCTGGACAGACCGGAAACACCTGCCGGACACGCCGGAACCACATGTTCGACTCGCTGGAACCACATTCTGGACATGGCAAAATCACCTGCCGCCTATGCCAGAACCGCTTGGCGAACACTCCGGAATCACCTGTCAGGCATGCCGGAACCATCTCTCAGACATGCCAGAACCACATGCCAATGACACCGGAAGCACCTGCCGAGCATGCCGGAAGCACCTGCTCGACTCGCCAGAACCACCTGTCGGACACGCCAAAATCACCTGCCGGCTACGCCACAGCCAGTTGGTGAACACTCCGGAAACACCTGCCGGGCTGGCTGGAACCACCTGCCAGTCACGCCAACATCACCTGCCAGCTACGCCAGAACCACTTGGCGGAGACTCCAGAAACACCTGTTGGGCCAGCCGGAACCACCTCTCAGACGTGCCAGAACCATGTGCCTGAGATGCTGGAACCACACCCCAAACAGACCGAAACCACCTGCCAGACCCAACTGAACCACCTGCTAAGCACGCAGGAACAACCTGCTCGCCTCGCCGGAACCACATGCCGGGCGCAGCGGAAGCACCTGCCGAGCGTGCCGGAGCCACCTGCTCGCCTCGCCGGAACCACCTGCCCGGCGCGCCGGAGCCACCTGCTCGCCTCGCCGGAACCACCTGCCAGGCCCAGCAGAAGCACCTGCCGGGCGCGCCGGAGCCACCTGCTCGCCTCGCCGGAACCACCTGACGGGCCCAGCGGAAGCACGTGCCAAGCACGCCGGAGCCACCTGCTCGCCTCGCCGCAACCACCTGCCAGGCCCAGCGGAAACACCTGCCGGGCGCGCCGGAGCCACCTGTTCGCCTCTCGAAACCACCTGCCGGGCCCAGCGGAAGCACCTGCCGAGCGCGCCGGAGCCACCTGCTCGCCTCGCCGGAACCTCCTGCCGGGCCCAGCGGAAGCAGCTGCCGAGCGCGCCGGATCCACCCGCTCGCCTCGCCAGAACCACCTGCCGGGCCCAGCGGAAGCACCTGCCGGGCGCGCCGGAGCCACCTGCTCGCCTCGCCGGAACCACCTGCCGGGCCCAGCGGAAGCACGTGCCGAGCACGCCGGAGCCACCTGCTCGCCTCGCCGGAACCACCTGCCGGGCCCAGCGGAAGCACGTGCCAAGCACGCCGGAGCCACCTGCTCGCCTCGCCGGAACCACCTGCCGGGCCCGCGGAAGCACCTGCCGAGCGCGCCGGAGCCACCTGCTCGCCTCGCCGGAACCACGTGCCGGGCCCTAACCCTAACCCTAACCCTAACCCTATCCCCAAACCCTAACCCTAACCCCTAACCCTAAGCCTAACCCTAAACCCTAACCCAACCGTAACCCTAACCCTAACCCTACCCCTAACCCTAACCCCTAACCCCAAACCCTAAACCCTAACCCTAACCGTAACCCTAACCGTATCCCTAACCCTAACCTGACGGACAGGCTGGAACCAGCTGCTCAACTCGCCGGAACCACCTGCCAGACATGCCAGAACCACCTGCCGAGCACGCCGGAGCCACCTGCTGGACTCACCACAACCACCTGCCTGACAGGCCAAAATCAACAGCTGGCTATGAGAGAACCACCTGGCAGACAATCCGCAATAACCTGCCAGGCATGCAGGAACCACCTCTCAGACGTAAGAGAACCACGTGCCGGACACGCTGGAACCACGTCCTGGACAGACTGGAACCACCTGCCGGACATGCCTGGACCACCTGCCGAGCACGCCGGAACCACCTGCTCGACTCGCAGGACCCATGTGCCAGACACGCCAAAATGAACTGCCGGCTACACCAGAACCACTTACCGGACACTCCGGAATAACCTGCCCGGCATGCCAGAACCACCTCTCAGAAGTGCCAGAAGCACGTGCTGGACATGCCGGAACAACCTATCGGACAGAACGGAACAACCTGCCGGACACACCAAAATCACCTGCGGGCTACGCCAGAACCACTTGGAGGACTCTCCGGGAAAACCTGCCGGGCATGCTGGAACCACCTCTCAGACGTGCCTGAACCACGTGGCGGACACTCCGGAAACGCATGTCGGGCCGGCCGGAACCACCTCTCAGACGTGCCAGAACCTCATGCCGGACACCCCAGAACCACCTGCTGGACAGACCGGAAACACCTGCCGGACACGCCGGAACCACATGTTCGACTCGCTGGAACCACATTCTGGACATGGCAAAATCACCTGCCGCCTATGCCAGAACCGCTTGGCGAACACTCCGGAATCACCTGTCAGGCATGCCGGAACCACCTCTCAGACCTGCCAGAACCACATGCCAATGACACCGGAAGCACCTGCCGAGCATGCCGGAAGCACCTGCTCGACTCGCCAGAACCACCTGTCGGACACGCCAAAATCACCTGCCGGCTACGCCACAGCCAGTTGGTGAACACTCCGGAAACACCTGCCGGGCTGGCTGGAACCACCTGCCAGCTACGCCAGAACCACTTGGCGGAGACTCCAGAAACACCTGTTGGGCCAGCCGGAACCACCTCTCAGACGTGCCAGAACCATGTGCCTGAGATGCTGGAACCACACCCCGAACAGACCGAAACCACCTGCCAGACCCAACTGAACCACCTGCCGAGCACGCAGGAACAACCTGCTTGCCTCGCCGGAACCACCTGCCGGGCGCAGCGGAAGCACCTGCCGAGCACGCCGGAGCCACCTGCTCGCCTCGCCGGAACCACCTGCCCGGCGCGCCGGAGCCACCTGCTCGCCTCGCCGGAACCACCTGCCAGGCCCAGCAGAAGCACCTGCCGGGCGCGCCGGAGCCACCTGCTCGCCTCGCCGGAACCACCTGCCGGGTGCAGCGGAAGCACCTGCCGAGCGCGCCGGAGCCACCTGCTCGCCTCGCCGGAACCACCTGCCGGGCCCAGCTGAAGCACGTGCCAAGCACGCCGGAGCCACCTGCTCGCCTCGCCGGAAACACCTGCCGGGCCCAGCGGAAGCACCTGCCGAGCGCGCCGGAGCCACCTGCTCGCCTCGCCGGAACCACGTGCCGGGCCCTAACCCTAACCCTAACCCTAACCCTATCCCCAAACCCTAACCCTAACCCTAACCCCTAACCCTAAGCCTAACCCTAAACCCTAACCCAACCGTAACCCTAACCCTAACCCTACCCCTAACCCTAACCCCTAACCCCAAACCCTAAACCCTAACCCTAACCGTAACCCTAACCCTATCCCTAACCCTAACCTGACGGACAGGCCTGAACCAGCTGCTCAACTCGCCGGAACCACCTGCCAGACATGCCAGAACCACCTGCCGAGCACGCCGGAGCCACCTGCTGGACTCACCAGAACCACCTGCCTGACAGGCCAAAATCAACAGCTGGCTATGAGAGAACCACCTGGCAGACAATCCGCAATAACCTGCCAGGCATGCAGGAACCACCTCTCAGACGTAAGAGAACCACGTGCCGGACACGCTGGAACCACGTCCTGGACAGACTGGAACCACCTGCCGGACATGCCTGGACCACCTGCCGAGCACGCCGGAACCACCTGCTCGACTCGCAGGACCCATGTGCCAGACACGCCAAAATGAACTGCCGGCTACACCAGAACCACTTACCGGACACTCCGGAATAACCTGCCCGGCATGCCAGAACCACCTCTCAGAAGTGCCAGAAGCACGTGCTGGACATGCCGGAACAACCTATCGGACAGAACGGAACAACCTGCCGGACACACCAAAATCACCTGCGGGCTACGCCAGAACCACTTGGAGGACTCTCCGGGAAAACCTGCCGGGCATGCTGGAACCACCTCTCAGACGTGCCTGAACCACGTGGCGGACACTCCGGAAACGCATGTCGGGCCGGCCGGAACCACCTCTCAGACGTGCCAGAACCTCATGCCGGACACCCCAGAACCACCTGCTGGACAGACCGGAAACACCTGCCGGACACGCCGGAACCACATGTTCGACTCGCTGGAATCACATTCTGGACATGGCAAAATCACCTGCCGCCTATGCCAGAACCGCTTGGCGAACACTCCGGAATCACCTGTCAGGCATGCCGGAACCACCTCTCAGACCTGCCAGAACCACATGCCAATGACACCGGAAGCACCTGCCGAGCATGCCGGAAGCACCTGCTCGACTCGCCAGAACCACCTGTCGGACACGCCAAAATCACCTGCCGGCTACGCCACAGCCAGTTGGTGAACACTCCGGAAACACCTGCCGGGCTGGCTGGAACCACCTGCCAGTCACGCCAACATCACCTGCCAGCTACGCCAGAACCACTTGGCGGAGACTCCAGAAACACCTGTTGGGCCAGCCGGAACCACCTCTCAGACGTGCCAGAACCATGTGCCTGAGATGCTGGAACCACACCCCGAACAGACCGAAACCACCTGCCAGACCCAACTGAACCACCTGCCGAGCACGCAGGAACAACCTGCTCGCCTCGCCGGAACCACCTGCCGGGCGCAGCGGAAGCACCTGCGGAGCGCGCCGGAGACACCTGCTCGCCTCGCCGGAACCACCTGCCGGGCCCAGCAGAAGCACCTGCCGGGCGCGCCGGAGCCACCTGCTCGGCTCGCCGGAACCACCTGCCGGGCCCTAACCCTAACCCTAACCCTAACCCTATCCCCAAACCCTAACCCTAACCCTAACCCCTAACCCTAAGCCTAACCCTAAACCCTAACCCAACCGTAACCCTAACCCTAACCCTACCCCTAACCCTAACCCCTAACCCCAAACCCTAAACCCTAACCCTAACCGTAACCCTAACCCTATCCCTAACCCTAACCTGACGGACAGGCTGGAACCAGCTGCTCAACTCGCCGGAACCACCTGCCAGACATGCCAGAACCACCTGCCGAGCACGCCGGAGCCACCTGCTGGACTCACCAGAACCACCTGCCTGACAGGCCAAAATCAACAGCTGGCTATGAGAGAACCACCTGGCAGACAATCCGCAATAACCTGCCAGGCATGCAGGAACCACCTCTCAGACGTAAGAGAACCACGTGCCGGACAC